>NC_091977.1:63905756-64209923 GCF_044704955.1 Pristiophorus japonicus
GCGGAGCCTGATCTCCAGTTGTCTTGGATCCCCTTGCCACTGGACCAAGACCTAGCTCTGTCAAGCCCGTGTGGTAGCTGGTGTGCAACGGCCACCCCACGTTAAAAGAATTCACGCACAGGCATCTTCCACCGTTTAAAATGAAGTTCGGGACCTGGAACATCAGGACCCTCATGGACAACCCCAACAGCAACAGATCGGAACTGCTACTGCTATCGTTGCCCAGGAACTCAGACATTTCGATGTAGACATCGCCGCCCTAAGCGAGACACAGCGAGCAGAGGAAGGCCAGCTCAAGGAACATGATGGTGGTTACACCTTCTCTGGAAAGATAAACCAGAAGAAGAACGGCGCCTCCATGGGGTGGGCTTTGCCATAAAAAATGAGCTAGTTGGCCATCTCAGAGACTCCCCTTACGGGAGAAACGAACGCCTCATGATCCTTCGGCTCACTCTCTAGCCCGGAACCAGTGCGCTACCATCATCAGTGCGTATGCACCAACACTGGAAACTGCAGATGAGACCAAAGAGAAATTCTACTCCAGCCTGTAACAATCCCTGTCCCGAGTCCCAATGGGTGACAAGCTGATCCTCCTTGGCGACTTTAACACCAGAGTTGGAAAGCACACAGATCTCTCGGGAGGTGAGATCGGCAGAGAGGGGATAGGGAAAACCACTTCCAATGGGCCCTCCTCCTGATGAAAAGCTTAGAACATGGCCTTGTTATAACCAACACCTTGTTCTGTCAGAGACACAAGTACAAGGCCTCATGGCAGCACCCTCACTCCAAGCACTGGCATCTGCTAGACTACATCATCGTCCGAGCGAGGGACTGCAAGGGCGTGCGCATCACCCGTGCCATGACGGGAGCTGACGACTGCTGGACGGGCCACCGCCTAATCCACTCCATCATTAACATTAATATAACCCCAAAACAGTGATGGCAATGAAAACAATGCCGCAGAAAAATCAATGCTGGAGCACTCAAGATCCTGCTAAGAAAGTGCTATTCATCCAGCGCCTCACTCATCATAGGCAGTCCCTCGGAATCGAGGAAGACTTGCTTCCACTCCCAAAGTGAGTTCTTTGGTGGCTGAACAGTCCAATATGTGAGCCACAGACCCTGTTATAGGAGGGACAGACATTCGTCGAGGGAAGGGGTGGGTGGGGCTGGTTTGGCGTGCGCTCCTTCCACTGCCTGCGCTTGACCTCTTTTCTCTCTTTGCATTGAGACTCGAAGAGCTCAACGCCCTCCCGGATGCACTTTTTCCACCTCGGCGGTCTTCGACCAAGGTGTCCCAGGTGTCAGTGGTGATGTTGCACTTTACCAGGAAGGTTTTCAGGGTGTCCTTGTAACATTTCCGCTGCCCACCTTTGGCTCATTTGCCATGAAGGAATTCGGCATAAAGCATTTGCTTAGGGAGTCTCGTATCTGGCATGCGAACTGTCATATATGTAACCTCTATGTAACACCACTACAATACTGTATATACGTAAGCAATGCACACCTTGACCACAAGGGTGAACTTGTGGGAGACACTCCTTACCTGGTCATCCAGGTATATAAAGGGAGGTCCCACGCAGGGTCATCACTTCTTGGTCCTGTGAATAAAGGTTCAGGTCATGGAGTGACCTTGTCCATAGAATGTGCCTCGTATGGGTTTTGTGCCATTGAGTAAGGACTTTACACAAACTATGTGGCCTGCCCAGCGAAGCTGATCGAGTGTGGTTAGTGCTTCAATACTGGGGATGTTAGCCTGAACGAGGTCACTGATGTTGGTGCGCCTGTTCTCCCAGGGGATTTGCGGGATCTTGCGGCGACATCGTTGATGATATATCTCCAGCGACTTGAGGTGCCTTCTATACATCGTCCATGCCTCTGATCCATACAGGAGGACGGGTATTACTACAGCCCTGTAGACCATGAGCTTGGTGGTAGATTTGAGGGCCTGGTCTTCAAACACTCTTTTCCTCAGACGGCCGAAGGCTGCACTGGTGCACTGAAGGTGATGTTGAATCTCCGCATCAATGTCTGCCTTTGTTGATAAGAGGCTCCAGAGATATGGGAAATGGTCCACGTTGTCGAGGGCCGCGCCGTGAATCTTGATGATTGGAGGGCAGTGCTGTGCGGCAATGACAGGCTGGTGGAGGACCTTTGTCTTACGGATGTTGGTGCCTCACTACCAACCAGACGACTCCCAGGGATCCAGAGATGCAGAGTGTCCACAGCGCCTGGTCTGTCCTCAAGGCCTAAATAATTAGCACCTGTGAAGAGACGCTCAGGCACTTGACCAGGAAATACCAAGGTTGGTTTGACGAGAATGACCAGAAGATCCAGGAGCTAATAAGCTGCAAGCGCAAGGCATTCTTGAACTGGAAACAGCAAGACAACTCGAGAGCAAAAAAGCAGCTCTACAGGTGTTTGAAGGCCAAAGTCCAACAAAGAACTCGTGATCTAAAGAACAGATGGTGGGTGGAGAAAGCCCAGGAGATCCAGCAACTAGCTGACAACCACGATGTGCGTGGATTCTTCAACGCAGTCAAGACCATCTATGGCCCAAGCAGCCAAGGCCTTACCCTACTGCTGGCCCAGAACAGAGAGGTACCCATCAAAGACAGGGAGGCAGTCAATACCCGCTGGAAGGAGAACGTCGAAGATCTCCTTAACCGAGACTCTGTCTTCGATGCGAGTATACTCAACTCCATCCCATGGCATGTTACCCGCCACCACCTCAGTACAACCCCAGCCCAGCATGAGTTTGAAAAGGCCATCCGAAAACTGAAGAACAGCAAGGCCTCAGGAGCAGATGGAATCCCTGCCGAAGCACTAAAACATGGCAGAAAAGCACTATTGGCGAGAGTACATGATTCATTTATCTTATTTGGAAGGAGAAGAGCTTGCCAGGGTATCTCAGAGACACTTGCAGCTTATTAGCTTTTGGATCTTCTGGTTGTTTTCGTCGAACCAACCTTGGTATTTCCTGGTCGAGTGATCAAGCGTCTCTTCACAGGTGCTAATTATTGAGGCCTTGAGGACAGACCAGGTGCTGTGGACACTCTGTATCTCTGGATCACTGGGAGTCATCTGGTTGGTAGTGTCTCAAACGAGCGTACTATGCTTAAACAAAGGGCACTACACTGGGATGAGGGCAGAGTTGGCTAAAGTAGACTGGAAACACAGACTAAACGGTGGCACAATTGAGGAACAGTGGAGGACTTTTAAGGAGCTCTTTCATAGTGCTCAACAAAAATATATTCCAGTGAAAAAGAAGGGCGGTAAGAGAAGGGATAACCAGCCGTGGATAAGCAAGGAAATAAAGGAGAGTATCATATTAAAAACCAATGCGTATAAGGTGGCCAAGGTTAGTGGGAAAATAGAAGATTGGGAAAATTTTAAACGACAGTAAAGAATGACTAAGAAAGCAATAAAGAAAGGAAAGATAGATTACGAAAGCAAACTTGCGCAAAACATAAAAACAGATAGTAAAAGCTTTTACCGATATATAAATCGGAAAAGAGTGACTAAAGTAAATGTTGGTCCCTTAGAAGATGAGAAGGGGGATTTAATAATGGGAAATGTGGAAATGGCTGAGACTTTAAACAATTATTTTGCTTCGGTCTTCACAGTGGAAGACACAAAAACCATGCCAAAAATTGCTGGTCACAGGAATGTGTGAAGGGAGGACCTTGAAATAATCACTATCACTAGGGGGTTAGTGCTGGACAGGCTAATGGGACTCAAGGTAGACAAGTCCCCTGGTCCTGATGAAATGCATCCCAGGGTATTAAAAGAGATGGCGGAAGTTATAGCAGATGCATTCGTTATAATCTACCAAAATTCTCTGGACTCTGGGGAGGTACCAGCGGATTGGAAAGCAGCTAATGTAACGCCTCTGTTTAAAAAAGGGGGCAGACAAAAGCCAGATAACTATAGGCCGGTTAGTTTAACATCTGTAGTGGGGGAAATGCTTGAAGCTATCATTAAGGAAGAAATAGTGGGACATCTAGATAGGAATAGTGCAATCAAGCAGATGCAATATGGATTCATGAAGTGGAAATCATGTTTAACTAATTTACTGGAATTTTTTGAGGATATAACGAGCATGGTGGACACAGGTATACCGATGGATGTGGTGTATTTAGATTTCCAAAAGGCATTCGATAAGGTGCCACACAAAAGGTTACTGCAGAAGATAAAGGTATGCGGAGTCAGAGGAAATGTATTAGCATGGATAGAGAATTGGCTGGCTAACAGAAAGCAGAGAGTCTGGATAAATGGGTCCTTTTCCAGTTGGAAATCGGTGGTTAGTGGTGTGCCACAGGGATCGGTGCTGGGACCAGAACTGTTTACAATTTACATAGATGACCTGGAAGAGGGGACAGAGTGTAATCTAACAAAATTTGCAGATGACACAAAGATTAGTGGGAAAGCGGGTTGTGTAGAGGACACAGAGAGGCTGCAAAGAGATTTAGATAGGTTAAGCGAATGGGCTAAGGTTTGGCAGATGGAATACAATGTCGGAAAATGTGAGGTCATCGACCTTTTAAAAAAAAAACAGTAAAAGGGAATATTATTTGAATGGGGAGAAATTACAGCATGCTGCGGTGCAGAGGGACCTGGAGGTCCTTGTGCATTAATCCCAAAAAGTTAGTTTGCAGGTGCAGCAGGTAATCAGGAAAGCGAATGGAATGTTGGCCTTCATTGCGAGAGGGATGGAGTACAAAAGCAGGGAGGTCCTGCTGCAACTGTATAGGGTATTGGTGAGGCCGCACCTGGAGTACTGCGTGCAGTTTTGGTCACCTTACTTAAGGAAGGATATACTAGCTTTGGAGGGGGTACAGAGACGATTCACTAGGCTGATTCCGGAGATGAGGGGGGTTACCTTATGATGATAGATTGAGTAGACTGGGTCTTTACACATTGGAGTTCAGAAGGATGAGGGGTGATCTTATAGAAACATTTAAAATCATGAAAGGGATAGACAAGATAGAGGCAGAGAGGTTGTTTCCACTGGTCGGGGAGACTAGAACTAGGGGGCACAGCCTCAAGATACGGGGGAGCCAATTTAAAACCGATTTGAGAAGGAATTTCTTCTCCCAGAGGATTGTGAATCTGTGGAATTCTCTGCCCAAGGAAGCAGTTGAGGCTAGCTCATTGAATGTATTCAAATCACAGATAGATAGATTTTTAACAAATAAGGGAATTGAGGGTTATGGGGAGCGGGCGGGTAAGTGGAGCTGAGTCCACGGCCAGATCAGCCATGATCTTGTTGAATGGCGGAGCAGGCTCGAGGGACTAGATGGCCTACTCCTGTTCCTAATTCTTATGTTCTTATGTTCTTATGAAAGGGGACAAGTCCAATTGCGGTAGTTACAGAGGAGTTTCCCTGATGTCTACCACAGGGAAAGTCATCGCAAAAGTGCTCCTCAATTGCCTTCTCCCAGTGGCTGAAGAGCTCCTCCCAGAGTCGCAATGTGGATTACACCAGCTAAGGGGCACAATGGACATGATCTTCACTGCGCGTCAAATTCAAGAGAAATGCAGAGAACAGCACCAACCCTTGTACATGGCCTTTTCTGACCTCACAAAGGTCTTCGACACTGTCAACCGCGAGGGATTATGGAACATCCTCTTCAAATTAGGATGGCCTTAAAAGTTTGTCACCATCCTCCGCCTGCTTCACGATGACATGTAAGCCGTGATCCTGACCAACGGATCCACCACACACCCAATTCATGTACGGACTGAGGTCAAGCAAGGCTGTGTCATCGCACCAACGCTCTTCTCGATCTTTCTTGCTGCAAAGCTCCATCTCACCCTCAGTAAGCTCCCTGCTGCAGTGGAGCTAATCTACAGAACAAACGGGAAACTGTACAACCTCCATCGCCTCCACACAAGATCCAAGGTCATCCCATCCTCCATCATCGAACTACAGTACACAGATGATGATGTGCACACACGGAGGCCGAACTCCAAACCATCGTCAACCTTCACCGTAGCGTACGAGAGCATGGGCCTTACACTAAACATCCGTAAGGTAAAGGTTCCTCTACCAACCTGCCCCCGCCACACAGTACTGTCCCCCGATTATCAAAATCCACGATGAGGCCCTGGACAACGTTGACCATTTTCCATACCTCGGGAGCCTACTGTCAACAAGTACAGACATCGATGATGAGGTCCAACACCACCTTCAGTGTGCCAGTGCAGCCTTCGGTCGCCTGAGGAAGAGAGTGTTTGAAGACTAGGACCTCAAACCCGGCACAAAGCTCATGGTCTACAGAGCAGTAGTGATACCTGCCCACCTATATACTTCAGAGACATGGACTATATACAGCAGGTACCTCAAAACACTGGAGAAGTACTACAAACGCTGCCTCCACAAGATCCTGCAAATCCATTGGCAGGATAGGTGCACCAATCTCAGTGCTCAGGCCAATATCCCCAGCATCGAAGCACTGACCATGCTCGATCAGCTCCAATGGACGAGCCATATTATCCGCATGCCCGTTACATGACTTCCAAAACAAGCGCTCTACTCGGAGCTCCAACACGGCAGAGGAAACATTTCAAGGACACCCTCAAAGCCTCCTTGAAAAAGTGCAACATCCCCACCGACCCTTGGGAATCCCTGGCCTAAGACCGCTCAAAGTGGAGGAGAAGCATCCGGGAAGGCATTGAACACTTCGAGTCTCTTCGCCCAAGCACCCGTCTCTTCAACCACCATCTGCCCCACCTATGACAGAGACTGTAGATCCCACATTCGATTCATGAGTCACCTTCAAACTCATTTTTAGTGTGGAAGCAAGTCATCCTTGACTCCAAGGGACTGCCTAAGAAGAAGAAGAATCAACATCACTAAAACAGATTATCTGGTCATTATCACGTTGCTGTTTCCGTGAGTGCGACATTCAGCTCAGCGCTGAACGTGCTGCTGAGTGGCTGAACACTCAGCAGCGGGCCCAAGTGTGTGTGAGGCTAGCACTAATTAAAGCTAGCCTGCACTAGTTTGCACCTCTTAGAGGGGAGTTGCATTCTACCCACAGCAGCTCATTGAACTGGCTGGGTGCGCAGGAACAACTAATAATGGCACAACAGGGGAGAAATCGTGCACCGAGGTTCTCAGATGGAGCACTTGGAGGCCTTGGTACAGGAGGTGGATTGGAGGAGAGAGGTCCTCTTTCCACAGGGGGCCAGGAGGTCCTCCAGGCAAAATCACAAACCGCAATGGGAGCAGATAGTCATAGCTATCAATGTCAGCAATGTAGCCATGAGCAACTGGCTGAAATTCAGGCCGAAGTTTAATGACCTCACATGAGTGGTCAAGATCAGTAAATTCATCTTCAAGTGCCATATCCCACAATCTGCACCACTAGCCACACACACGGCTCAATTCACTACACCCCCACCACTCACCTACCAACTATTTCTATCAAGCAGGACTCATACCTCACATCCTCCATTTAAATTATAATTTGCTTTTCTATTATTTCTGCCAAAGTGGATAACCTCTCACTTTCCCACATTATACTCCATCTGCCAAATTTTTGCCCACTCATTTAGCCTGTCTATATCCCTTTGCAGATTTTTTGTGTCCTCCTCACAATTTGCTTTCCTACCCACCTTTGTATCATCAGCAAACTTGGCTACATTACACTCGTAGATGTCATATAGATGTCATTTATGTTGTGTTCCTAACACAGATGAGACTGCACACAGGGAGGTTAAAGTAACAGTGACCTCAGTCTTTATTATCCAGAGTGAGGAACAGGCCTTCAGGGCCGGCTTATATACAGTGCTCCCAAGGGATGCTGGGATCCCTTGGGACTTCAGGGGATGCGCTCCCTGGTGGCGGAAAATGGGAGTGCATACTTTACAGACACACAACATCACTCCCCCCCAAAGTCAAAGTGAAAACTATTTACAAGGTGAGGTGGTCGGGAGCCTTTCTTTCCCTGGTGGACTGCCTCGGTACAAATGTCTGTTCTGGTGTGTTGGCTGTGCCCTCGCTGGGCTGGCGTGTTGTTGGCCCTGCAGGGCTGCTGGGTGAGTCTGGCCTTGCTGCGATGTTGGGCGTGATGGGTTCAATTTCCTGGTCCGGTGTGGTGTCGTTGATCCTTTGGGTGTGTGTTGTGGGCTCGAAAAAGGTGGTGTCTGCTGTGGGTTGTTCAGGGCAGTCTGTGAACCGCAGCCTCGTTTGGTCCAGGTGCTTTCTGCAAATTTGTCCATTGTCTAGTTTGACTACAAACACCCTACTCCCTTCTTTAGCTATCACCGTGCCCGCGATCCACTTGCGACCATGTCCATAGTTTAGCACATACACAGGGTCATTCAGATCAATTTCCCGTGATACAGTGGCGCGGCCATCGTTTACATTTTGTTGCTGCCGCCTGCTCTCTACCTGATCATGCAGGTTGGGGTGGACCAGCGAGAGTCTGGTTTTAAGTGTCCTTTTCATGCATAGCTCAGCCGGGGGCAACCCTGTGAGCGAGTGGGGTCTCGTGCGGTGGGACAGGCGGGTTTGGACTGAGCCTTCTGTGACTCATTTAAGGCTCTGTTTGATTGTTTGCACTGCCCGCTCTGCCTGCCCATTAGAGGCTGGTTTAAACGGGGCCGAGGTGACGTGTTTGATCCCATTGCGGGTCATGAATTCTTTAAATTTGGCACTGGTGAAACATGGCCCGTTGTCACTGACCAGTATGTCAGGCAGGCCGTGGGTGGCAAACATGGCCCTCAGGCTTTCAATGGTGGTGGTGGTGGTGCTTCTCGACATTATTTCACATTCAATCCATTTTGAAAAAGCATCCATCACCACCAGGAACATTTTACCGAGAAACAGGCCCGCATAGTCGACATGGATCCTCGACCATGGTCTGGAGGGCCAGGACTACAAACTTAGTGGTGCCTCTCCAGGCGGGTTGCTCAACTGAGCACATATGAAGCATTGCCGTACACAGGACTCTAAGTCAGAGTCGATACTGGGCCACCACACGTGGGATCCGGCTATTGCTTTCATCATTACTATACCCGGGTGTGTGCTGTGGCAATCCGAGATGAACATCTCCCTGCCCTTTTTGGGTAGCACTACGCGGTTACCCCACAACAGGCAGTCTGCCTGAATGGACAGCTCATCCTTTCGCCGCTGGAACGGCTTGATTAGCTCTTGCATTTCAACGGGGATGCTGGCCCAGCTCCCGTGCAGTACACAGTTTTTTACTAGGGACAGCAGAGGATCTTGGCTGGTCCAAGTCCTAATCTGGTGGGCTGTGACAGGTGATTTATCATTTTCAAACGATTCCACGACCATCAACAAGTCTGCGGGCTGCACCACCATCAACAAGTCTGCAGGCTGCGCCATTTCCACCCCCGTGGTGGGCAATGGTAGCCGACTGAGAGCATCCGCACAGTTCTCAGTGCCTGGCCTATGGCGGATGGTATAGCAATACGCTGATAACGTGAGTGCCCACCTTTGTAAGCGGGCTGAGGCATTAGTATTTATCCTCTTGTTTTCAGCGAACAGGGATATGAGGGGCTTCTGATCGGTTTCCAGCTCAAATTTGAGGCCAAACAGGTACTGATGCATTTTCTTTACCCCGAACACACACGCTAATGCCTCTTTCTCAATCGTGTTGTAGGCCCTCTCGGCCTTAGACAAGCTCCTGGAAGCATCGGCGACAGGTTGCAACTTCCCCGCAATGTTAGCTTGTTGTAATACACACCCGACTCCGTACGACGATGCATCACATGCTAACACAAGTCTTTTACATGGCTTATACAATACAAGCAGCTTGTTGGAGCATAAAATGTTTCTGGCTTTCTCAAAAGCGATTACTTGGTTTTCTTCCCATACGCAATAACACATGTAGGGGCTCTAAGAGGGTTCTTAACCCTGGTAGGAAATTACCAAAATAGTTGAGGAGTCCCAGGAACGACCGCAGCTCCGTGACGTTCTGTGGCCTGGGCGCGTTCCTGATAGTCTCTGTCTTGGCGTCTGTGGATCGAATGCTGTCCGCCGTGATCTTTCTCCCCAAAAACTCCACTTCTGTTGCCATGAAGACACATTTTGACCTCTTCAGCCGCAGCCCTATGCGATTCAGTTGCTGAAGGCCCTCCTCCAGGTTTTGTAGGTGCTCGACAGTGTCCCGACCCGTGACCAAAACTTCGTCCTGAAAAACCACCGTGCGTGGTACCGACTTGAGTAAGCTCTCCATGTTTATCTGGAAGATCGCTGCAGCTGATCGAATTCCAAACGGGCATCTGTTGTAGATGAACAGTCCCTTGAGCATGTTAATGCAGGTGAGGCCCTTCGAAGACTCCTCCAGCTCCTGTGTCATGTAGGCCGAAGTCAGGTCGAGCTTGGTGAATGTCTTGCCTCCTGCCAGCGTCGCAACTAGGTCGTCTGCCTTAGGTAGCGGGTATTGATCCTGTAGCGAGAACGATTAATAGTCACTTTATAATTGCCACAAATCCTGACCGTGCCATCACTTTTGTGTACTGGAACAATCGGGCTGGCCCACTAGCTGAATTCCACTGGAGAGATGATGCCCTCGCATTGCAGCCTGTCCAGCTCGATTTCCACTCTCTCCCTCATCATGTGAGGTACCGCTCGCGCCTTGTGGTGAATGAGTCGTGCCTCTGGGACCAAGTGAATCCGCACCTTTGCCCCGGAAAAGTTTCCAATGTCTGGCTCAAAAAGGGAAGGAAATTTGTTAAGAACCTGGGTACATGAGGCCTCATCGACATGTGATAGCACTCGGATGTCATCCTAGTTCCAGCAGATTTTGCCCAGCCAGCTCCTTCCAAGCAGTGTGGGGCCATCGCCCGGGACAATCCAGAGTGTCAGTTCATGCACCGTGCCCTTGTAGGTGACCTTGACCATGGCGCTGCCCAGGACAGTGATAAGCTCTTTGGTGTACGTTTTCAGTTTCGTGTGGATGGGGCTCAGGGCTGGTCTGAGCCTTGTTGAACCACAGTCTCTCAAACACCTTTTTACTCATGATGGATTGGCTAGCGCCAGTGTCCAGTTCCATGGCCACGGATAAGCCATTCAATTTTACATTTAGCATTATAGGTGGACATTTCGTCGAAAATGTGTGCACCCCGTGTACTTCAGCATCTGCCTCCTCTCTCTGAGGCTCGAAATTGTTTTGATCCGCCATAGACCGACCTTCCTCTGCCATGTGGTGGTTAGCAGGTTTTGCAGAGCTTGCAGCTCATCTACAAGCTCGTTGGAGGTGCCCCATTGTTCCACAGCTCTTGCAAATATACCCTTTGAAATGGCATGAATAGGCTGAATGGAAGCCTCCACAACAAGACCTTGCATTCATCCTTTGTTGCGGACTCTGAGTCATCTGGGTCACCTGAGGCCTGCTGGCAGTTGCAGACACGTGGGTTCTGCCCTATACACTTCTGCTTGCATTTCTTATTTTATGAACATTGCTAGCACTTGTGTGCTGAGAGATTTGTTTGGTGTTATCACTGGTGGACATAAACGCATGTGCTATCGCAATGGCCTTACTGAGGGTCGGTGTCTCTGCAGTCAAAAGTTTTTGTAGGATGGTGTCGTGGCGAGTGCCCAGTACAAAAAAGCCTCTGAGCATTTGCTCCAGGTAGCCATCAAGCTCACATTGTCCTGCAAGTCGCCTTAGCTCGGCGACGTAGCTCGCCACTTCCTGACCTTCAGATCGCTGGCACGTGTAGAACCGATACCTCGCCATCAGCACGCTCTCCCTCGGGTTAAGATGCTCCCGAACCAGTGTACACAGCTCCTCATACGGCTTATCTGTGGGTTTCACCGGAGCCAGAAGACTCTTCATGAGGCTGTAGGTCGGTGCCCCGCAGACCGTGAGGAGGACTGTTCTCCTTTTTGCAGCGCTTCCTTCTCCGTCCAGCTCGTTGGTACAGAGTACTGGTCTAGCCGTTCGACATAGGCTTCCCAGTCCTCACCCTCCGAGAACTTCTCCAGGATGCCCACAGTTTGCTGCATCTTTGCGTTGGATTCATATACTCATCGCCAGTTATTGTGTTCCTAACACAGATGAGACTGCACACAGGGAGGTTAAAGTAACAGTGACCTCAGTCTTTATTAAGACATTCCAGAGTGAGGAACAGGCCTTATATATAGTGCTCCCAAGGGATGCTGGGATCCCTTGGCGGAATATGGGAGTGCATGCTTTACAGATACACAACAATTTATATCTAACCTGATGTGTTTTCAGATGATGTTGTCGAGGGGCAGCTTGTAGATGAGAAATAGTCTTTTCCCGCTATTCCACTGTGCCTTATCCCAGTGCACGGGGTCAATGGTAATATTGTTGGACTCAAAAGGGAAAATATTACAGCATTGCCCACACCTGAAAACATTGTCACCTTGGAAGATGCTTGGTGGAAATTCAGGGATTGAAATTGCCCTCCGACCAGAAAGCGTTGCATCTACTATTTTCTTTGATGTTTTATCGCCCCAATGGTTGTGTCGGCGACTAGAGGGAAATTCAGAACATTGAAGAAAAATGAGCGGGTCATTGTTTGAGTAGTGAATCGGCTCTCCGCTGCCTTGTGGGGGCAGCAGCAGCGATTGAGAGTCGATATTCAACTGCTGCCGATTGACTGAAACCGAGGCAGCTGCTCTCTGGAGTTCTTAAAGGGGAGGTCCTGTAGGTAGGTGTACTGCATTGTGTGCTGAGACTGGGAAAGTTTTGTTGCTTGTCAGACATGGCTGGCCAAGGCACTTTCAGGAAGGCAACGAGATTCTCGGATGCGGAGCTAGAGACCCTAGTCCAAGCTGTGGAGGGAAGGAGGCGGCTCCTATTCCCCGAGAGAGGTAGAGTGAGTTGGGAGGACTTTCGAGCTGTCGGGACAGAGGTGGCAGTGCAGGTGTCAGGGACCTCTGTGCATGACCGGATGCCCATTCAATGCAGGAAGAGGTTTAATGACATCACTCGAGCGGTCAAAGTGAATACATTTTGCCTCCAATGGTGACCTTCCATCTCGGAGTGTCTCCGTCACCAACTCTTGTTCGTTGCCTTCACTTAGCTAGTGGAGGACCATTTCATTGTTGAGCCATATATATGTAATGTAACGATAGTGACATTTGAATTGCCCTTTCATGTAAGTGTTGGATTTGCATGCAATGAAGGACCACGTGCATTAATTGGGAATGTGTGTCATGACACCCTTCTTTACAAAAGCAAAATACTGCAGATGCTGGAATCTGAAATAAAAACGGAGAATGCTGGAAATCTCAGCGGGTCAGGCAGCATCTGTGGAGTAACAGAACAATTCTAATGACTTGAAAAATGATCGTGCTGGGGCTGATATGCTGCTCGATTAAACCTGCTTAATGCAATCTGAGAACTCACTGGGAAGTCAAAAGAAGTGTGCGCTGCTCTCAAACAGTGGCTGATTACACAGGTTTTCATTTAAATCTGTCTGCAAGTATGCTTGTCCCCAGCATTAAGCTAGCAGTAAAGCTTTATCTTGGGCCTGTTTAGTAAAAGTGTCATGGTGATAAATGCTTTGTGAGTTTTCCATGTCGTGTTGTGAATGCTCATTAGTTTTGTCCATTCTGCTGGAGCTGAATCACATGTTGCAGTTAACTTCACGTCAGCATTTTCATAGTGCTGAACCCGAGCGCTGGCTGGCACTGTCTGCGCGGCCCGTGTAACGCTGCACAGGGAGGCACTCTGACAGTGCTGGCTTTGTGGAAAGGTCCAACATTTCATCTGTGATGAACGTTGGACATTTTCTTCTTGGCAGTTTTAAGAAATATCACTTCCAGCAGGCTTGAAAGCAAAATTTATACATATATTATCTATAAATAAAGTACACACACACATATATATAAAATATATATCACATATATCTACACACACATATATCACATGCAAAAATATATAGACACACACACATATATATATATATATTTGTCAACGGAAAACCTAGATGGTGCTACCTGTGACGGCTCAACACTGAATGCCGGGCGGATGAGTTTCTGAAAGAAACACGATCAAAAGACAGATGAGCTAATCCATGAATTAGTACAATAGTACAGAACAAGTCAATGGGCTAAACTTTTGGCATATATCCACCCATTTAACGCCCATTTACCGCCCATTTAACCACCGAGATTCAGTTTACCGCCATATTTGATTATAAATAGAAACTAATGCCAAATTATCGCCCATTTATCACCGGTGAAACTTTCGGCATACAATTACCGCCGGGAATGAACTGAACTGCCCGCCCATATTTTTAAAATAAAATCTGACATTGTCACTTGTGCACTGCCCAGAAGACTGTTTATAATCGAAACTAACGGCCAAATACTGCCCAGATTATCGCCAAGCGCTACTTTTGGCATTTCACCCATATCCTGCCCAAATGATTGCTCACCCAAAAAGACACCCAAGAAAAACTGCACTCACCTGACCTTAACCCAGCAGTATGGACACCATTTTGTAAATTAGAGGACGTTTAATAAAAGGCTGCTTCAATTTGATGGTAGCATTGAAGTAATTTGTGAGTGATTATAAAGGCGTTTTAAAATCTTGACAATCATCTAATCATGTTGTGGTAAATTTTGAGTTTAAATTGCATTTGTAGAGGACAATTTAATAATTTTGAAGACATATTAGGGCATTTATAGTAATTGGGCCTGTAATTTCTCAGCCAGTTTTGATGACTACTCACATGCTGCAGAATAGAGATGGGAGAAGGTTCATTGAAGAGCATTATGTGTCCAATCGAAGAGGTGACAGTCTGCTGAGGAGGAGGTGCCATATCTCGAGACTACTGCCTGCCGCATGGCATCAACGCAATCAGCCATTCTCGGCATTGCCGCAACCATCTGCTTCATGTCCTCTGAAATATGTGCAGTCAGTGCACCAATGTAACCGATTAATCCACCCATCGCCTGGAGGAGCTCTCGACCAATGTTGACGCTCGTCCTCAACAGTGAAACCATGTTCAGGTTGACATCCGCCTGTTGTTGCGCATGCCTGCCTCGCTGAACCAACTTCCGCGGGGTCGGCGTAGGCATTGGACCACCTTGATTGATAGCGTGAGCAATAGTTTGTTTGGATTGCTAAAAGTCAAATGATTGCATTAATTGACTGTTTTGAGTTTATTGAACAATTTTTAAATGACCATGCCATAAGATGCTTGGCCTCGCTATTTCCCCAGTTGACTTGGACATGGCCGCAGGAACATTGGACCCTTGAGTAAGTTTCCTCCGTGATCAGCATGACCTCACTAGAAGTGGTGATGCTCTAGGGGCCTCCACATTCTGGTCTTGCTCCTGGGGAGCCTGCGGAGCTAGAAAACATAACTGAGGGTAGTAGGAGAGAAGGGGAGGCCAGGGTGACATGAGAATGCTTACGCTACACAGGCATATGTACGAGGAGCAACACTACTGCAATAAATATTACCAACAGACGTCGCATATAATTATCACCGAAAGATGTTACAGAAAAATCCCCAAGGCCTGATAGTCTGCATCCCAGAGTACTTAAGGAAGTGGCCCTAGAAATAGTGGATTCATTGGTGGTCATTTTCCAACATTCTATAAACTCTGGATCAGTTCCTATGGATTGGAGGGTAGCTAATGTACCCCCACTTTTTAAAAAAGGAGGTAGAGAGAAAACACAGAATTATAGACCGGTTAGCCTGACATCGGTAGTTGGGAAAATGTTGGAATCAATTATTAAAGATGTAATAGCAGCACATTTGGAAAGCAGTGACAGGATCGGTCCAAGTCAGCATGGATTTATGAAAGGGAAATCATGCTTGACAAATGTTCTAGAATTTTTTGAGGATGTAACTAGTACAGTGGACAAGGGAGAACTAGTGGATGTGGTGTATTTGGAGTTTCAAAAGGCTCCCACACAAGAGATTAGTGTGCAAAATTAAGACACATGGTATTGGGGGTAACATATTGACGTGGATAGAGAACTAGTTGGCAGACAGGAAGCAAAGAGTAGGAATAAACGGGTCCTTTTCATAATGGCAGGCAGTGATTAGCGGGGTACCGCAAGGTTCAGTGCTGGGACCCCAGCTATTTACAGTATAATGATTTAGACAAAGGATTTGAATGTAATATCTCCAAGTTTGCAGATGACACTAAGTTGGGTGGCAGTGTGAACTATGAGGAGGATGTTAAGAGGCTGCAGGGTGACTTGGACAGGTTAGGTGAGTGGACAAATGCATGGCAGATGCAATATAATGTAGATAAATGTGAGGTTATCCACTTTGGTGGCAAAAACAGGAAGACAGAATATTATCTGAATGGTGACAGATTAGGAAAAGGGGAGGTGCAATGAGACCTGGGTGTCATGGTACATCAGTCATTGTAAGTTGGCATGCAGGTACAGCAGGCAGTGAAGAAGGCAAATGGCATGTTGGCCTTCATCGCGAAAGGTTTTGAGTATAGGAGCAGGGAGGTCTTACTGCAGTTGTACAGGGCCTTGGTGAGGCCACACCTTGAATATTTTGTACAGTTTTGGTCTCCTAATCTGAGGAAGGACATTCTTGCTATTGAGGGAGTGCAGTGAAGGTTCACCAGACTGATTCCCAGGATGGCAGGACTGACATATGAAGAAATACTGGATTGACTAGGCTTATATTCACTGTAATTTAGAAGAATGAGAGGGGATCTCATAGAAACATATACAATTCTGATGGGATTGGACAGGTTAGATGCAGGAAGAATGTTCCCGATGTTGGGGAAGTCCAGAACCAGGGGTCACAGTCTAAGGATAAGGGGTAAGCCATTTAGGACCGAGATAAGGAGAAACTTCTTCACTCAGCGAATTGTGAACCTGTGGAATTCTCTACCACAGAAAATTGTTGAGGCCAGTTTGTTAGATATATTCAAAAGGGAGTTAAATGTGGCCCTTATGGCTAAAGGGATCAAAGGGTATGGAGAGAAAGCAGGAATGGGGTATTGAAGTTGCATGATCAGCCATGATCATATTGAATGGAGGTGCAGGCTCGAAGGGCCGAATGGCCTACTCCTGCACCTATTTTCTATGTTTCTAACATCATGAGAGTACAGAAACTGCATGACATTACAATGAGATTTCATGATCATTAATTACATAACATTATATAATTCATAGATTATACTCAAATGGCATTAAATTACTTTAAATCACCAATGGTTTATACATTATTTATGTGGCGCAACAACGGGATCAGCACCATCACGGGTGGTCGAAAGATTATGCGCACTGACAAATGCCGCTCCTCCAGGTCAGTTAATTGGTAAAGGTCAGCACGTCCTCCTCCTGTGCGCCTGCGCTCAGCGCGATTCTTAGATATCTTCCTCTGCAAAGGTGACAAGAGCATGGCATAAGCTAATTGCCTAGGTACTATTACTGATATTACTAGATACTATTAGAGAACACACAGATATTATAATCCACAATTAGTCATCGCCCATGCTACTCATCGTTAACGTTATACACTTTGTATGCAATTGATGCATGGGTACATCTACGGTCGAGAACAAATGCAATAAATTTAATAAGATCATGGTTAGCAACTAGTGCATGACACCAAGATTACCAGATTAATTACAATCTAGCAGATTTACATTTTAATTAATGAGTCATTGCATCATTACAATTATAAATTTAATAATTTAATACTTACTCTTGCAGACCCAATCAGGTCGTTCCAGCACTTGCGGCACTGGTTTGGCTCTCGGACATCGTGGGCTGCTGATGATACAACTTCGCCGATCTCTGCCCAAATTCTTTGGTAAATGCGGGGTGGGGGGGTTCCCACGACCACCCCGGGTTAATTGGCTCCACCGAGTTTCTACCTCATGGACAAGGGCAGCATTTGCTTCAGCAGAAAATCTTTTTGCTCTCCTTCTCCCTCCAACCTCCGCCAAATCACTCCACTCACCCACCTCTGCCACCTCACCAACATCACTCACTCCCGACCTCCTCATAATCCATCTCCATTCTAGTATCAGGTTTTTTAATATTTTCTCTCTGCTAGCCGCGACAATAATGCGGTCTCTCTCTCCCTCTCTTGCAGTCTTCTGAGCATGCTCAGATGACCCCTGACCTCCTGAATCACGGTAAAAGTTAATTAACTAAAAAAAAAACACGCATGCGCAGAACGGCCGTTGCTATGGATGCTGGCCTTGCATGGTTGAATACATTGCTATTGCCCCTTTCACATCACTATGGCTATCGCCCAAATTAAAAAAGTGAAACTAGCAATTTTTAAAATGGGCACTATTCTGGTGATCCTGAAAAATAAAACAACCACTAACGCCAGAAAAATCGCTTAATTTTTGGCGATAACGATGATAATGGAAAGTCTAGCCCAATGAAAGAGAGACCATGGACAGTCCAATACACAGCATTAGGTTAAGGTCCCTGCCTTAAAGAGTCACAGGAGCTCCGGAACAGTAATCGACTGATCATGGTGATGATGATGATGATGATGATTTTATATATATATATATATACATAGTAACAATGGTAATCCAGATTAAAATGGATACTGGTCAGTTTAAAGTGTCAGACAGCTGTGTATATGACATTATTTCAAATATTCCCTTTGATCTGCATTTGTTAGTCTGTGGATTATCACTGCGATTAATTAAGAAAAGTTGCCATCTTATTCCTGGTGGATGTCTGAATTGTTTGTCAATAGAGTCATCTGGTATTTTGATAGTGCTGGTATGAATATACGTTTCAAGTCTGTAAATTAACTGCTCAACGAACAGAGCTGTCTCATCTCAAACTGGCTGAGAAAAGAAAGCTCTGAATTTTGTTTTAGGATTGGTTTTATTATCAAGCTAACTTTGGAAACCATCTTGAAAGTAAAATCTGACCTATGGACTGGAGGCTTTTAGCACAAGTGACAACCCTGCATCTGGGAGAAGGGTGATTGCAATCAAATATTGAGCAGAAGGCTGAGTTGGAGATTCGTTGATTGTCCTCTGAAAACTTTATGCAGTGATTTATTATCTTGTCTTCATCAGAATGCTACTCCAGACTTATTAAAGTCTGAGGAGAGATCTTTAAAGGAAAATCTACCCCTTTACTGGACATTATTTAGTCATCTGTACTTCGATGGCAATATCATCTTGTACTTTGTACGCGTGACTAACATCTCTGCTTCTATATATATTTAGGTTTAAATAAATTTGATTAATAATTTTACCCAGCATGTGATATTTTTACATTTGATTTGATAGGAGTATAGAGGGCCTCCAATATCAATTCTAATGGACAAAGTTATTGCAAGATGCTGTACTTGTTCTTGTAAGACATACATTCCTGGATCATAGGGGAACAACTCATGCACATGGAGTCTGGTATAATTAGTCAAAAAGAAATGGTGATTAAAAAGCCTGACTCATTTCTCAGTCTGTCACACCATTCCAATCAAAGACAGTCACGTCACATTGGGCTAAGTCAAGGGAGAAGAATTGCTCTGAAAAGAAAATTCTAAATAACGACCATAAAAATCTAATGACCGTCTAAGAATCACTTCTATATGTTAATGTTACTTAATCTTTGTGCAATCACCACTTGCTCGATTATATGGCGCAGCCTTATGAAGACTGCTTTCTATCGGATAGATACAGGAATCTCAAACTCTAGTCTATCCCGCCATAAATATACATCGTAGAGCAATTCAACTGAAGCATGAAATGTACTTGCCTGAACACAGATCTCATTTTCTATAGTTTTGGTGTCCTGGTCTGGGCCTACACTAGTTCACAATTTGACAAAATGAAGTTACATTTAAAAAGATTGAGACGATCAAGGATGATTTTTTTAAAAGATAGTGGAGTCAACCTTGTTGCTAAGGGCTAAAAATACAATGCATTTGTGACTCCTGTTGCGGCGTTGGCAACGACTCCCGCTATGTTGGGTGGGGGGTTACCAGCGGTGCTACGGCTGTGCACCCCGATCTCCTGCATCCGGAGATAGTGACGTCATCGCGCATGAATCGCCCCGTTAGTGCCCCGGCCTCGAAATTCACTATTGACCCCTGAAGCAGTGCCGGGCGAAAACACCGGCAGCTGCAGGAACCGCTACGGGGGTGAAAATTAAAGGCAAGGTGGCCGATGGAAAATAAAAAAAACACTTACCTTGCTTTGCACTGTTTTCGTCACAGGGTCCTGGCCACAAATGCACAGCCCAGCACTGTGCTTGAGTGCCGGGCTGAGCGAGCAGCACCCCCGCTTCATGGTGGTCCAGGTAGGTCCCTTTTTAATTCGCAGAGTCTGCAGCGTGGGCTCTCGCTTTAAGTGAGGGAAGGGCCCCTTGGCCGCAGCTGTGCCGCACGGCCCAGTGTGCAGCGCTGTAAAGGCGTCTGTCCTGTTCGCACTTCACTAAATGTGCTTGATTTAGTGCTCCACTTCCTCCCGGGGCGGTAACACAAATCTTTTGAGAGTGGTAGAAAGTTAGCGCCCGTCCCTAAGTTTTGTGCATCCCAACTGTTACCGCCCCCAAACGGGGCGATACTGCAATTCATCCCCTGATTGTGCTACAAAACTGAGATAACAAGATTTTAAAACGTGCAGTAGATGTTAAAGGAGTGCCAGAGATTTCCCACAGAGGCCTGGTGCATGAATGGGGTTCCTAGATGAAGGTCTCACAATCAGACAGTGAGCTGCATGTGATTGTGAAGAATTATGAGACCCTCACACACGTAGTGGCTAACTAAGGAAGTAAAAGACAGTATCAAATTGAAAACAAAGGCATTCAATATTGCGAAGAATAGTGGAAGGCCAGAAGATGGGGAAATTTTTGGAAACCAGCAAAGGACGACTAAAAAAATGATAGAGAGAGAAGATAGTTTATGAGAGTAAACTAGCAAGAAATATAAAAACAGACAGGTATATAAAAAGGAAGCGAGTAGCTAAAGTAAATGTTGTTCCATTAGAGGATGAGTCTGGGAAATTAATAATGGGAAACAGAGAAATGGCTGAGACTTTGAACAAATATTTTGTATTGGTTTTCACACTAGAAGACACTAAAAGCATCCCAATAATTGATAATCAAGGGGCTATTGGGGTGGGGGGGGGACTTAAAACAATCATTATCACTAGAGATAAAGTACAAGGCAAACTAATGGGATTAAACATGGACAAGTCCCCTGGACCCGATGGCCTGCATGCTAGGGTCTTAAAAGAAGTGGCTGCAGAGATAGTGGCTGCATTGGTTGTAATCTACCAAAATTTCCTGGATTCTGGAGAGGTCCCAATGGACTGGAAAATCGCAAATGTAACGCCCCTATTTAAGATAGGAGCAAGACAGAAAGCAGGAAACTATTGACCAGTTAGCCTAACATCTGTCATTGGGAAAATGCTGGAGTCCATCATTAAGGAAGTAGTAGCAGGACATTTAGAAAATCATAATGCAGTCAAGCAGAGTCAACATGGTTTTATGAAAGGGAAATCACGTTTGACAAATTTGCTGGAGTTCTTTGAGGATGTAACAAACAGGGTGGATAAAGGGGAACCAGTAGATGTCGTGTATTTGGATTTCCAGAAAGCATTTGATAAGGTGCCACATAAAAGATTACTGCTCAAGATAAGAGTTCACGGATATATTAGCGTGGATAGAGGATTGGCTAACAAACAGAAGGCAGAGAGTCAGGATAAATGGGTCATTTTCAGGTTGGCAAACGGTAACTAGTGGGGTGCCACAGGGATCAGTGTTGGGGCCTCAACTATTTGCAATTTTATTAATAACTTGGATGAAGGGACCGAGTGTAATGTAGCCAAATTTGCTGATGATACAAAGCAAGTTGTGAACAGGACGCAAATACTCTACAAAGCAATATAGATAGACTAAGTGAGTGGCAATAATTTGGATGATGGAGTATAATGTGGGAAAATGTGAGGTTATCCACTTTGGTAGGAAAAGTAAAAAAGCAAATTATTATTTAAATGGGGAGAGATTACAAAATGCTGTTATACAGAGGTATCTGGGGGTCCTAGTACATGAAACACAAAAAGTTAGCATGCAGGTACAGCAAATAATTAGGAAGGCAATTGGAATGCTGGTCTTTATTGCAAGGGGGATGGAATATAAAAGGAGGGAAGTCCTGCAACAAATGTAAATAAGATCACACTTGGATTACTATGTACAGTTTTGATTTCCTTATTTAAGGAAGGATATCCTTGCACTGGAGACAGTTCATAGAAACATAGGAAATAGGTGCAGGAGTAGGCCATTCAGCCTTTAAGCCTGCACCACCATTCAATAAGATCATGACTGATCATTCACCTCAGTACTCCTTTCCTGCTTTCTCTCCATACCACTTGATCCCTTTAGCCGTAAGGGCCATATCTAACTCCCTCTTGAATATATCCAATGAACTGGCATCAACAACTCTCTGCGATAGGGAATTCCACAGGTTAACAACTCACTGAGTGAAGATGTTTCTCCTCATCTCAGTCCTAAATGGCTTACCCCTTATCCTTAGACTGTGTCCCCTGGTTCTGGACCTCCCCAACATCGGGAACATTCTTCCTGCATCTAACCTGTCCAGTCCCGTCAGAATTTTACATGTTTCTATGAGATCCCCTCTAATCCTTCTAACCTCCAGTGAATAAAGGCCCAATCGATCCAGTCTCTCCTCATATGTCAGTCCAGCCATCCCAGGAATCAGTCTGGTGAACCTACACTGTAGTCCCTCAATAGCAAGAATGTCCTTCCTCAGATTAGGAGATCAAAACTGAACACAATATTCCAGGTGAGGCCTCACCAAGGCCCTGTATAACTGCAGTAAGACCTCCCTGCTCCTATACTCAAAACCCCTAGCTATGAAGGCCAACATACCATTTGCCTTCTTCACCGCCTGCCGTACCTGCATGCCAACTTTCAATGACTGATGTACCATGAACCCAGGTCTCGTTGCACCTCCCCTTTTCTTAATCTGCCGCTATTCAGATAATATTCCGCCTTCGTGTTTTTGCCCCCAAAGTGGATAACCTCACATTTATCCACATTATACTGCATCTGCCATGCATTTGCCCACTCACCTAACCTGTTCAAGTCACCCTACAGCCTCTTAGCATCCTCCTCACAGCTCACACCGCCACCCAGTTTAGTGTCATCTGCAAACTTGGAGATATTACATTCAATTCCTTCATTCAAATCATTAATATATATTGTAAATTGCTGGGATCCCAGCACTGTGCCCTGCGGCACCCCATTAGTCACTGCCTGCCATTCTGAAAAGGAGCCGTTTATCCCAACTCTCTGCTTCCTTTCTGCCAACCAGTTCTCTATCCACGTCAGTACATTACACCCAATACCATGTGTTTAATTTTGCACACTAATCTCTTGTGTGGGACCTTGTCAACAGCCTTTTGAAAGTCCAAATACACCACATCCACTGATTCTACCTTGTCCACTCTACTAGTTGCATCCTCAAAAAATTCTGGAAGATTTGTCAAGCATGATTTCCCTTTCATAAATCCATGCTGACTTGCATCGATCGTGTCACTGCTTTCCAAATGCGCTGCTATTTCATCTTTAATAATTGATTCCAACATTTTCCCTACTACTGATGTCAGGCTAACCGGTCTATAATTACCCGTTTTCTCTCCCTCCTTTTTTAAAAAGTGGTGTTACATTAGCTACCCTCCAGTCCACAGGAACTGATCCAGAGTCGATAGACTGTTGGAAAATGATCACCAATGCATCCACTATTTCTATGGCCACTTCCTTAAGTACTCTGGGATGCAGACTATCAGGCTCCAGGGATTTATCGGCCTTCAATCCCATCAATTTCCCTAACACAATTTCCTGCCTAATAAGGATATCCTTCAGTTCCTCCTTCTCACTAGACCCTCAGTCCCCTAGTACTTCCGGAAGATTATTTGCGTCTTCCTTCGTGAAGACAGAACCAAGATATTTGTTCAATTGGTCTGCCATTTCTTTGTTCCCCATTATAAATTCACCTGAATCTGACTGCAAGGGACCTACATTTGTCTTCACTAATCTTTTTCTCTTCACATATCTATAGAAGCTTTTGCAGTCAGTTTTTATGCTCCCGGCAAGTTTCCTCTCATGCTCTATTTTCTTCCTTTTCATTAAACCCTTTGTCCTCCTCTGCTGAATTCTAAATTTCTCCCAGTCCTCAGGTTTGCTGTTTTTTCTGGCCAATTTATATGCCTCTTCCTTGTATTTAACACTATCCTTAATTTCCCTTGTTAGCCACGGTTGAGCCACCTTCCCCATTTTATTTTTACTGCAGACAGGGATGTACAATTGCTGAAGTTCATCCATGTGATCTTTAAATGTTTGCCATTGCCTATCCACCGTCAACCCTTTAAGTATCATTTGCCAGTCTATTCTAGCCAATTCACGCCTGAAACCATCAAAGTTACCCTTCCTTAAGTTCAGGACCCTAGTCTCTGAATTAACTGTGTCATTCTCCATCTTAATAAAGAATTCTACCATATTATGGTCACTCTTCCCCAAGGGGCCTCGCACAACAAGATTGCTAATTAGTCCTTTCTCATTACACATCACCCAGTCTAGGATGGCCAGCCCTCTAGTTAGTTCCTCGACATTTTGGTCTAGAAAACCATCCCTAATACACTCCAGGAAATCCTCCTCCACCGTATTGCTACCAGTTTGGTTTGCCCAATCTATATGTAGATTAAAGTCACCCATGATAGCTGCTGTACCTTTATTGCATGCATCCCTAATTTCTTGTTTGATACCATCCCCAACCTCACTACTACTGTTTGGTGGTCTGTACATAACCTCCACTAGCGTTTTCTGCCCTTTGGTATTTCGCAGCTCCACCGATACAGATTCCACATCATCCAAGCTAATATCCTTCCTTACCATTGCGTTAATTTCCTCTTTAACCAGCAACGCTACCCCACCTCCTTTTCCTCTCTGTCTATCCTTCCTGAATGTTGAATACTCCTGTATGTTGAGTTCCCACCCTTGGTCACCCTGGAGCCATGTCTCCGCGATGCCAATTATATCATATTCATTAATTGCTGCCTGCACTGTTAATTCATCCATCTTATTCCGAATACTCCTCGCATTGAGGCACAGAGCCTTCAGGCTTGTCTTTTTAACACCCTTTGTCCCTTTAGAATTTTGCAGTAATGTGGCCCTTTTTGCTTTATCCTTGGGTTTCTCTGCCCACCACTTTTACTTTTCTTCTTTCTCTTTTGCTTCTGCCTCATTCTACTTCCCTCTGTCTCCCTGCATAGGTTCCCATCCCCCTGCTATATTAGTTTAACCCCTCCCCAACAGCACTAGCAAACACTCCCCCTAGGGCATTGGTTCCGGTCCTGCCCAGGTGGAGACCGTCCGGTTTGTACTGGTCCCATCTCCCCCAGAACTGGTTCCAATATCCCAGGAATTTGAATACCTCCCTTCTGCACCACTCCTCAAGCCACGTATTCATCTGAGCTATCCTGAGATTTCTACTCTGACTAACACGTGGCACTGGTAGCAATCCTGAGATTACTACCTTTGAGGTCCTACTTTTTAATTTAACTCCTAGTTCAGAAAAGTTTCACGTCGTTGATTCCTGAGATGAAGGGGTTGTCATATGAAGAAAGGTTGAGCAGGTTGGGCCTATACTCATTGGAGTTTAGAAGACTTAGAGATGATCTTATTGAAGATTCTGAGGGGGCTTGACGGTAGATGCAGAGAGGATGTTTCACCTCATGGGGGAATCTAGAACTAGGGGGCTTTGGGCTCAATTTTCCCGAGTGATCTGTGCCGTTTTTTTAGCGCACGCCACTCTTTTTGGCCTAAATTTAAAAATCCAAGTTTCCCCAAAGATCGTGCGCCAGCGTAACTCAGTTAGTTATGATTTTTTTAGGTTAGTGTTTTTGTTACGTCATAGCGAGGGAGCGATTCTGCCAACCGACCCTTGATCCCGGTGAGGAGATGTGCGGTTGGTGGCGGGATGGTACTGTGAAATAAATCTAAAATTAAAGAATTACATTAGACTTCAGTGCTCCAAATATCCTCACTTCAATTCCTTGCTTCCCGTTCTAAGCAAGCCTATTGCGCATATGCAGATCTGGGTATGGTCCATACCAGGGCGTCGACATTGGGGAGAGAGACAACAAAGGAGCTTGTCCTGCTGTTTTGAGCTTTTTGCAAAGGTAAAATTTAATCATGGGGGGAAATACTGTCAATGACATATCTCGCGCAACTCTTCTGCATGATGGTGCTGCGGAGGAAATGATTGATTCGACGTCATTGCATGAGGAACCTCAGAACACGTAGGATGATGGGCAGGAGGCCTTACCCATGTTGGGTATATTGAGACAGGCATTCATACCTGCACATGAGTGATGCGGATTGTGTGAGAAAGCTGTGTTTCTGCAACGAAGTTGTAACCGAGATCTGTGAGTTAGTAAAAGCAGACCTGCAACCTAGAAGCATCAGGAGGACTGCTTTGTCAGTTGAAGTGAAGGTTACAGCTGCACTTTCATTCTATGCATCTGGATTGTTCCAGGCCACAACTGGGGATGTGTGTACCATTTCTCAACATGCAACACGTATCTGCATTCGGCAGGTGACTGCTGCACTATATGCCCAGAGGAATAATTACATAAAGTTCCCCATGACCGCCCAGGCAATGCGTGAAAGGGCTGTGGGCTTCTCCAGGATTGTTGGCTTCCCAAAGGTACAGGGCTGCATTGATTATACCCACATCACCTTGCGAGCACCTTTGGAGAATTCCAAGATGTACTTGAACAGACAAAGTTTCCACTCCGTGAATGTGCAGCTTGTGTGTGATGACATGCATCTCATCATGTCAATCGATGCAAGATACCCTGGCAGCACCCATGATGCGTTCATCGCACGCGACAGCGTTATATCTGCCATGTTTCAGCAGCAACCAAAAGGGCAGAGCTGGCTACTGGGAGACAAAGGGTATGGTCTTGTCACCTGGCTCATGACGCCCCTATGCATAACCCGGACGGAAGCTGACCGGCAATGCAACATGGCGCACATTGCGACGCGCAGCATAATAGAAAGGACCATTGGCATCCTGAAACAGCGTTTCCGATGCCTGGACCATTCTGGAGGCTACTTGCAATACTCCCCTGAGATTGTCGGTCAGTTCACTGTTGTGTGCTTCATGCTACATAACTTAGCCATCATGAGGCAGCAGCAGCTGGTAATAAAACACCCACCTGAGGTGAGAGTGGCTGATAATAATGAGGAAGATGCAGATGAGGAGGAAGAGGAGGAGGAGGATGAGGAAGCCATGCAACTACTTGAATTCGGAGCATGACGGCGGAGGAAGGCGGTCTGTCACGCTTGAGCCTTGCGCCAGCAGCTCATCCATGAACGCTTTGCTGCCTGAAGGCTCAGCGACAACTATTCCAAATGGACCATGTTTACAGTTTGGACCTGTTCTGTAATGTTGTGTTGTGTTAATGGAACAAATAATTGAAATTCTTCTTCTTTATTTCAAAAAGTTGTGTTAATAATGGAACAAATATGGAAATGATTTAGTTATAATTTAAAATATATTTTATTCAAAAGTTTATCAAACTTGCACTTAACTTAATTTTAATAAAAATATTCTTGTATCAAAACTTTGAAGTTTTCAGTTAAGGTCACTTTCAAACTCTTAAGATTGCTTAAAAACTTTTAAACTTGTAAATTTACATCACTTACAAAAAACTAAAATTGAGAAAAGTTACAACAGTAACAACAATAAGAAGAAGAACACCAAAAGCAGCAAAGAAAGGCTGCACCCATCTCTCCTCCATCTTATTCTAAGACCACCCGCTGCGCTTGGCCTTGTTGACTCCACCCCTGCCCGCAGGCAATGGCGTAGCGTTTCTCGGGTTGGTACCAAGCTTATTCTTTCGAACATCTCGGGTAATGCTCACTTCTTGATTGCGGGGGGTGGGGGGGAGGTGGAGGCAGGCGGCAATGTGGAGGGCGAGGCTTGGTCAGGGATTGGAGTGGGAGTGGCAGTTGATTATGTCAATGGGCGCGGGGTCTGGGTGTGTTCCCTTATTTTAGCAACTAACACCGACATTCCCTCCCTTATGTGCCCTGATAGTCCCTCAACTACCTTCAACATTCCCTCCCTCATGTTGGCCGACATTGTCTCAACTACCTGAAACATTCCCTCCCTCATGTTCACTGACAGCGCATCAGCTACCTGCAACATTTCCTCCATCATGTGCACCGACATTGTATCTGCTGCCTGAGATATTCCCTCCCTCATGTTCCTGGACAGTGTTCCCATTTCTCGTGAGAGTGTTGATACTTCTGCCGACCATCCCGATACCTCATCACCCACCCCGTTGATGGTGTCCAGGAGTGATTGCATAAGGTCAATGCTCTGCGCACTCATTGCCATCATCTGAACCATATCTGTTGAATCCTGCACCCCAGGAGAGCGCTGTCGAGCTCTCCTTCCCCTCCTCAACCTGGGGGTGGCTCGCTGCATCCTACTGGGACCCACAGCCTCCGAGGGTGGGGCACTGGGTGTGCCTCACTGCATCCCACTGGAATCCCCAGCCTCGGATTGTGAGAAATCATGGAATGTCCCAACAATACACACGTATCACTCAGGAAAGGGCCTGGCACCTCAATGGGCCTCCTCCAGAGTGAGTACAACAGTGGGGGTTTCATCCATCCCCTCCCCCTGCCCCTGCCCCTCACCCACATGCTCTTGGTCTGGAAGGTGGTATTTATTGGAAGATGTTCGCCTCTTATGGCTCGTCTGCGTCTAAATCTTCTTCTGCACCGGCTTCAGCCTCATCAGGATTGGCCTCAAGTTCTGCAAAATATAACAGAACAGACAAATGGTGAGCAGCAGAGGAGGGGGCAGGGTGGTATGAGTAGGCTCACACAGCGCAGGCAGCAGGCTCAGTTGAAGGACCACGAACGCACATTGCATCAACCGAAGCCTAGCTGACGGAGACATCCCCATGAACCGAAGCATGGCTAGCCCGCGCAGTACTTAACATTTAGCAGGCAGACTGTGAAATTTGCAGGACTTACCCTCTCTGTCGAATGTGGGCCCAGCTTGTGCAGTAGTGGTTGCTTTTCTCCAGGCAAGTCCCATCAAAGCAGCAACCCTCGCTTCCAAGGGTGTCAGTGGGTGCAGATTTGCCGGGCCTCCTCCTATTCGAGTTCGTTTCCTTTTGTTGTATGTCACCTTCCTCTGCAAAGGTGAAAAAATAACTTTTTAGAGAGCGTGTCTTTCTGCTGGGTGGGACATATACAGCTGGTCACATTTACAATTGCAATTCCATTGAATAAATGAAAATATTACTTACACTAACTACTTGACCAAGGTCCAGCCGCTTCTTTTTGCACTGGCCTCCAGACCTCGGGGTGGTCACCATTACACAGTAATCTTCTGCAAGTTGGTTCCAGCGTTTCTTCATTTCTTTTGGTGAAACTTTTATGTGACCTCAGCTCGTGCCATCTGGCCTCAATTACAGTAACCAGTGCCTCCACTTTATCCTGTTAGAAATTCTTGGTCTTTGAGCTGCGTTGCATTTTTTAAAATGAAAATGAGGAGGAATTTCTTCTCTCAGAGGGTCGAGAATCTTTGGAATTATCTACCTCAGAGAGCTGTGGAGACTGGGTCATTGAATGTATTTAAGATGGAGATAGACAGATTTTTGAAAGCTAAGGGAGTCGAGGGTTATGGGTAGTGGGCAGGGAAATGGCGTTGAGGCCAGGATCAGATCAGCCATGAACTTATTGAATAGGGGAGCAGGCTCGAGGGGCCAAATAACCTATTCCTGCTCATATTTCTTATGTTCTTATGTATGTACATAGGCCGGAATCTTAGCAGCCCTGCGAGAGTAGTTTTAGAGGCGGTCCCGCTGTCAAAATAGCTGTGATTGACAGTGGGGCGCGATCCCGCTCTGAACCCACCTCCTTGTCAGTTTCCAAAGTGTCGGGTCTGGCTGCTGTTCACAGACCCGGCACCAAACGGCAGGCCAGCCAATTAATATCATTGGGCTCAACTTTGCCCGTTTTTCTAGGCCACAGCCACTCCAAAAATAAATGTGCCAAGTTTCCCCACTCTATTTTTTTTAATTGGCGCTGCACAGCCTGTCCTGTAGCCTCGGGGGGTGTGAGCTAAATGTTTGCATTGAAATAAATTATGCCGCCCCTTCTGCGCATGCGCAAAAGGAAAAAGGACCTTTTTGACGTGATTGCTATGGGCGCGCATGCCCAGTACAGCTCCCAGTCTGCAATCAGACATTTTTTAATTGCCAGTTGTGCGTGAAAACTTTAATTCTGATTGGAAAAATCGGAGCTGCAATACAAGATGCAACACGGCGCAAGGACCAAGAATTTCTTACAGGATGAAGTGGGGGCACTAGTTACTGTGATTGAGAACAGGCACGAGCTGGACACCAGCAGAGGTCACATAAAAGTTCAACCCAAAGAAATGAAGAAACGCTGTAACCAACTTGCAGAAGATTACTGTGCAATGGTGACCGCCCCGAGGTCTGGAGGCCAGTGCAAAAAGAAGTGGCAGGACCTTGGTCAAGTAGTTGGTGTAAGTAATATTTTCATTTATTCAATGGAATTGCAATTGTAAATGTAACCATCTATATATGTCCCACCCAGCAGAAAGACAGACTCTCTAAAAAGTTACATTTTCATTTTTTCAGAGGGAAGTGGCACACAACAAATGGGAAAGTACTCGAACAGGAGGAGGCCCGGCAAATCTGCACCCACTGACACCCTTGGAATAGAGAGCCACTGCTTTGATGGGTCCTGCCTGGAGAAAAGCAACCACCACTGCACAAGCTGGGCCCACACTCGAGGGAGAGGGTAAGTCCTGCAAATTCCACAGTCTGGCTTTACTAAATGTTAAGTACTGCGCGGGCTAGCCATGCTTCGGTTCATGGGAATGTTTCCCTCAGCTACGCTTCGGTTGATGCAATGTGTTATCATTCATCATGATCCTTCAAATCAGCCTGCTGCCTGTGCTGTATGAACCTATTCATGCCACCTGTACCCTTCTCTGCTGCTAACCATTTGTCTGTTCTGTTATATTTTGCAGAACTTGAGACCAACCATAAGAATATTCAGACGAGGTCGAGCCTGAGGAGGAGAACATCTTCCAATCCCACCTTCTAGGCCAAGAGCATGGGGGTGAGGGGGAGGTGATGGATGAAGTCCCCACTGTTATACTCACTTTGGAGGAGGTGCAGGTGCCGCCCATTGAGGTGCCAGGCCCTTTCCTGAGTTATGGTTTGAGTGTTGGTGGGACATTCCATGGTTTCCCACCGTCCGAGGCAGAGGATTCCAGTAGGGTGCAGTGAGCCACATACTGGGTCCCATCGCCCCAGGCTGTGGGTTCCATTGGGGTGCAATGAGCCACACACAGGGCCCCATCATCCCAGGCTGTGGGTCTCAGTGGGATGCAGCAAGGCACACCCAGGGCCGCACCAGCCCGAGGCTGCGGATCCCAGTGGGATTCAGCGAGGCACACCCAGGGCCCCATTGTCCGAGGCTGTGGGTCCCAGTGGGATGCAGCGAGGCACACCCAGGGTCCCATCGTCCCAGGCTGTGGGTCCCAGTGGAATGCAGCAGGGCAGACCTAGAGCTCCACCGTCCAAGGCTGTGGGTCCCACTGGGATGCTGCGAGCCACACCCAGGGTGAGGAGGGAAAGGAATGCTCGACCATGCTCTCCTGAGGTGCAGGATCCAACAGATGTGCTTCACATGATGGCAATGATGGCAATGACCTTACTTGATCACTCCTGGACACCATCAGCGGGGTGGCTGATGAGGTATGGGGACTGTCGAGAGAAGTAACAACACTCTCACGAGAAATGGGAACGCTGTCTGGGAACATGAGGGAGGGAATATCTCAGTCGGCAGAAACAGTGTCTGTCCACATGAGGGAGGGTATGTCGCAGATAGCTGATGCGCTGTCAGTGAACATGAGGAAGGGAATGTCGCAGTATTTCATAGAAACATAAAAACATAGAAAATAGGTGCAGGAGTAGGCTATTCGGCCCTTCTAGCCTGCACCGCCATTCAATGAGTTCATGGCTGAACATGCAACTTCAGTACCCCATTCCTGCTTTCTCGCCATACCCCTTGATCCCCCTAGTAGTAAGGACTACATCTAACTCCTTTTTGAATATATTTAGTGAATTGGCCTCAACAACTTTCTGTGGTAGAGAATTCCACAGGTTCACCACTCTCTGGGTGAAGAAGTTTCTCTTCATCTCAGTCCTAAATGGCTTACCCCTTATCCTTAGACTGTGACCCCTGGTTCTGGACTTCCCCAATATTAGGAACAATATTCCTGCATCTAACTTGTCTAAACCCGTCAGAATTTTAAACGTTTCTATGAGATCCCCTCTCATTCTTCTGAACTCCAGTGAATACAAACCCAGTTGATCCAGTCTTTCTTGATATGTCAGTCCCGCCATCCCGGGAATCAGTCTGGTGAACCTTCGCTGCACTCCCTCAATAGCAAGAATGTCCTTCCTCATGTTAGGTGACCAAAACTGTACACAATACTCCAGGTGTGGCCTCACCAAGGCCCTGTACAACTGTAGCAACACCTCCCTGCCCCTGTACTCAAATCCCCTCACTATGAAGGCCAACATGCCATTTGCTTTCTTAACCACCTCCTGTACCTGCATGCCAACCTTCAATGACTGATGTACCATGACACCCAGGTCTCATTGCACCTTCCCTTTTCCTAATCTGTCACCATTCAGATAATAGTCTGTCTCTCTGTTTTTACCACCAAAGTGGATAACCTCACATTTATCCACATTATACTTCATCTGCCAGGCATTTGCCCACTCACCTAACCTGTCCAAGTCACCCTGCAGCCTCTTAACATCCTCCTCGCAGCTCACACTGCCACCCAACTTAGTGTCATCCGCAAATTTGGAGATACTACATTTAATCCCCTCGTCTAAATCATTAATGTACAATGTAAACAGCTGGGGCCCCAGCACAGAACCTTGCGGTGCCCCACTAGTCACTGCCTGCCATTCTGAAAAGTACCCATTTACTCCTACTCTTTGCTTCCTGTCTGCCAACCAGTTCTCAATCCACGTCAGCTCACCACCCCCAATCCATTGTGCTTTAACTTTGCACATTAATCTCTTGTGTGGGACCTTGTCGAAAGCCTTCTGTAAGTCCAACTACACCACATCAACTGGTTCTCCCTTGTCCACTCTACTGGAAACATCCTCAAAAAATTCCAGAAGATTTGTCAAGCATGATTTCTCTTTCACAAATCCATGCTGACTTGGACCTATCATGTCACCTCTTTCCAAATGCGCTGCTATAACATCCTTAATAATTGATTCCATAATTTTACCCACTACCGATATCAGGCTGACCGGTCTATAATTCCCTGTTTTCTCTCCCCCTCCTTTTTTAAAAAGTGGGGTTACATTGGCTACCCTCCACTCCATAGGAACTGATTCAGAGTCTATGGAATGTTGAAAAATGACTGTCAATGCATCCGCTTTTTCCAAGGCCACCTCCTTAAGTACTCTGGGATGCAGCCCATCAGACCCTGGGGATTTATCGGCCTTCAATCCCATCAATTTCCCCAACACAATTTCCCGACTAATAAGGATTTTCCTCAGTTCCTCCTTCTTACTAGACCCTCTGATCTCTTTTATATCCAAAAGGTTATTAGTGTCCTCCTTAGTGAATACCGAACCAAAGTACTTATTCAATTGGTCTGCCATTTCTTTGTTCCCTGTTATGACTTCCCCTGATTCTGACTGCAGGGGACCTACGTTTGTCTTTATTAACCTTTTTCTCTTTACGTATCTATAGAAGCTTTTGCAGTCCGTTTTAATGTTCCCTGCAAGCTCCCTCTCGTACTCTATTTTCCCTGCCCTTTGTCCTCCTCTGCTGAGTTCTAAATTTCTCCCAGTCCCTGGGTTCACTGCTATTTCTGGCCAATTTATATGCCACTTCCTTGGTTTTAATACTATCCCTGATTTTCCTTGATAGCCATGGTTAAGCCACCTTCCCTTGTTTATTTTTACACCAGACAGGGATGTACAATTGTTGTAGTTCATCCATGCGGTCTCTAAATGTCTGCCATTGCCCGTCCACTGTCAACCCCTTAAGTATCATTCGCCAATCTATCCTAGCCAATTCATGCCTCATACCTTCAAAGTTACCCTTCTTTAAGTTCTGGACAATTGTCTCTGAATTAACTGTTTCATTTTCCATCCTAATGTAGAATTCCACAATATTATGGTCACTCTTCCCCAAGAGGTCTCGCACAACGAGATTGCTAATTAATCCTCTCTCATTACACAACACCCAGTCTAAGATGGCCTCCCCCCCAATTGGTTCCTCGACATATTGGTCCAGAAAACCATCCCTTATGCACTCAAATACTGTCAATGACCATGAGGGAGGTAATATGGCAGATAGTTGACACGTTGTTGCTCAACATGAGGTAGGTGAGACACTGTTGACAAACATGAGGGAGGGAATGTTGGAGGTGGTTGCGACACTGTCAGGGCACATGAGGGTGGGAATGTTGGAGTTAGCTGTTGCAATAAGGGAACACGCCCAGACCCCGCGCAATTTGACAGAATCAACTGCCACTCCCACTCCAATCCCCAGACCAGTCACTGAAGAGGCCCAAGCCAGGCCCTCCACAATACCGCCTGCCTTCCCAAGCCCCCACCCCCTCCATCAAGAATGCATTACCCGAGATGTTCGAAAGGATAAGCTTGGTACCAACCCGAGAAACCACTGTGCCACCGCCTGCGGGCAGGGGTGGAGTCAACAAGATCAAGGCAGTCTTAGAATAAGGTGGAGGCAAGATGGATGCAGCCTTTCTTTGCTGCTGTTGTTGTTGTTGTTGTTGTTCGGAGGGAATGATCAGCCATGATCTTATTGAATGGTGGTGCAGGCTCGAAGGGCCGAATGGCCTACTCCTGCACCTATTTTCTATGTTTCTATGTTTCTATTATTATCGTTGTTGCTGTTGTAACTGTTCTCAATTTTAGTTTTTTGTAAGTGATGTAAATTTACAAGTTAGTAAAAGTTAGTAAATGATCATAAAATTTTTAAGTGATCTTATAGTTTGTCAGTGATCTTAAAGTTTGTAAGTGATCTTAAGTGAAAACTTTAAAGTTGCTTACAAGAATATGTTTACAAAAGTTAAGTTAAGTACGAACAAATGTTTGTTCAACTTTTGAATAAAATATATTTTAAATTATAACTAAATCATTTACATTATTTGTTCCATTATTAACACAACTTTTGGAACGCAAGAAGAATAATTTTCATTATATGTTTGATTATTAATATAACTTTTTGAAGTAAGCAAGAATAATTTCTATCACTTGTTCCATTAACACAACACAACATTATGGAAAAGGTACAAACAGTAAACATAGTCCATTTGGAATAGTTGTCTCTGAGCCTTCAGGCAGCCAAGTGTTCATGGATGAGCGGCTGGCGCAAGGCTCAAGCAATCGTTAAAGGGGCACGACTGCCCGCCCGCCCTCCTCCGCCATCATGCTCCGGGTTCAGATAACTGCATGGTTTCCTTGTTCTTGCCCTCCTCCTCCATCTCGTCAACTGCATCTTCCTCATCATCATCAGTCACTTTCATCTCAGGTTGGTCTTCTACTACCAGCTGCTGCTGCCTCATGATGGCTAAATTATACAGCATGCAGCACACAACAGTGAACTGACCGCAATCTCAGGGATGTATTGCAAGTAGTCTTCGGAATGGTCCAGGCATTGGAAATGCTGTTTCAAGATGCCAATGGTTCTCTCTATGATACTGCGCGTCGCAATGTGCGACATGTTGTATTTCCGGTCAACTTCCATCCAGGTTACGCGTAGGGGTGTCATGAGCCAGGTGGCGAGGCCGTACCCTTTGTCTCCCAGTAGCCAGCTCTACCCTTCTGGCTGCTGCTGAAACATGGAAGATATAGCGCTTTCACATAGGATGAACACATCATGGGTTCTGCCAGGGTGTCTTGCATCAACTGACATGATGCGATGTATGTCGTCACACACAAGCTGCACATTAATAGAGTGGAAGCCATTTCTGTTTCTGTACCTCTCGGAATCCTCCAAAGGTGCTCGCAAGGCAAAGTGGGTACAATCAATGCAGCCCTGTACCTTGGGGAAGCCAGTAATCCTGGAGAAGCCCACAACCCTGTCATGCGTTGCTTGGATGGTCATGGGGAACTTTATGTGCCTTCCTCTCCTCCTCGAGCACGTGGTGAGTACAATGGCTGTGACCCCCCCCCTTCCCCCCATTCTGAACCCCAGTGCGCCACTGGGCCCCCAATGCCTGCCCCCAACCAAGCCTTGGACCACTTACCACCAAGGGCGCTACCCAGCGCCGAGCCTGCGGCCAACAACTCGCCGTAGGCAATTAGGTCCATACAGCAGTGCCTGGTCTCCAGTCGTCTTGGACCCCCTTGCCACTGGACCAAGACCTTGCTCAGCTTAGCCCGTGTGGTTGCCAGAGTGCAGCGGCCACCCCACGTTAAAAGAACTCACGCACAGGCATCTTCCACTCCTTTAACATGAAGTTCGGGACTTGGAACGTCAGGACACTCATGGATAGCTCCAACAGTGACAGGCCAGAACGCCGCACCACCACAGTTGCCCGGGAACTTAGACACTTTGATATCGACATTGCCGCCCTAAACGACACCCGTTGGGCAGGGGAAGGCCAGCTCAAGGAATAAGGTGGATATTATACCTTCTTCTGGAAAGGGAAACCAGAGGCAGAACGCCGCCTTCATGGAGTTGGCTTTGCCATCAAAAACGAGCTGGTCGACCGCCTCAAAGACTCTCCCTGCGGGACTAACGAACGCCTCATGATGCTTTGACTCACCCTATCCCGGAGCCAGTGTGCCACAGTCATCAGTGCTTACACCCCAACACTCGATGCAGCAGATGAGGCCAAAGAGAGTTTTTACTCCAACCTCGAAAAATTCCTGACCTGCTTCCCCGCGGGCGACAAACTGATCCTCCTCGGTGACTTCAACGCCAGGGTCAGCAAGGACACAGACCTCTGGGGAGGCGTGATTGGCAGAGAGGGGGTAGGGAAAGACAACTCCAGCGGTACCCTACTCCTGACAAAATATCTAGAGCATGAACTTGTCATCACCAACATCTTGTTCTGCCTGAGGGACAAATACAAGGCATCGTGGCAACACCCTTGCTCCAAACACTGGCACCTGCTCGACCATGTCATCATCCGAGCCAGGGATCACAAGGATGTGCGCACCACCCGTGCCATGACAGGAGCCGACGACTGTTGGATGGACCGCCGCCTGATCCGATCCATCATTGACATTAACATAGCCCCAAAGCGAAGGCGGCAGCAGAAGCAGTGCCACAAAAAAGTCAATGCCGGGCACATAAGGACCCAGCTAAGAGAGCCCTATACAGCCAGTGCCTCACAGCTAACCTGGCGTGCCTTGACGATCCCGAGACGCAGAATGCCCACAGTGCTTGGTCTGCCCTCCAGGCCTCCATAACCAATGTCTGCAAGGAGACGCTCGGTCACTCAACCAGGAAACACCAGGACTGGTTTCTTGAGAATGATCAGGAGATTCAAGAACTAATAGATTGCAAGCGTAGAGCATTACTGAGCCTTAAACAGCATCCCAACTCGGGAGCAGCAAAGCAACATTACAGACGGCTAAAAGTTCAGGTCCAACAAAAAACCCGGGACCTAAAGAACAGATGGTGGATGGAGAAAGCACAGGAGACACAGCAGCTGGCCGACAGCCATGATGTGTGAGGATTATTCATCGCAGTCAAGGCCATCTACGGCCCAAATACCCAAGGTCCCACCCCACTGCTGGCCAAGAATGGGGAAACACTCATCAAGGACACCGAGGCTGTCAGAGCCCACTGAAAGGAACACTTCAAAGATCTTCTCAATCGAGACTTTGCCTTTGACTCGAGTGTTCTCGACTCCATTCTGCAGCATGCTACCCGCCACCAACTCAGTGAGACCCCAACACTGCACGAGGTAAAAAAAGCCATAAGACAGTTAAAAAATAACAAGGCTACGGGAGCATATGGAATCCCTGCTGAGGCACTGAAGTGCGGCGGAGAGGTACTGCTGCCGTGAATACATGACCTCATCTCTCTCATCTGGAGAGAGGAGAGCATGCAGTGATCGTGACCATCTTTAAAAAAGGGGATAAGTCCGATTGCAGCAACTACAGAGGAATCTCCCTGATATCAGCCACTGGGAAAGTCATTGCTAGAGTCCTCCTCAACCGTCTTCTCCCCTTGGACGAGGAGCTCCTCCCGGAGTCGCAGTGCGGATTTTGTTCCCTCTGGGGCACAACGGACATGATTTTTGCAGCGCAACAGCTATGGAGCGTCCTCCTCCGTTTCGGATGCCCCCAAAAGTACATCACCATCCTCCCCCTACTCCACAACGACATGCAGGCCGTGATCCTTACCAACAGATCCATCACAGACCCAATCCACATCTGGACCGGGGTCAAGCAGGGCTGTGTCATCGCCCCAATCCTCTTCTCAATCTTCCTCGCTGCCATGCTCCACCTCACAGTTGACAAGCTGGAGTGGAACTAAACTACAGAACCAGTGGGAAGCTGTTCAACCTTCGCCGTCTCCAGGCCAGGTCCAAGACTACGCCAATCTCTGTCGTCGAGCTACAGTATGCGGATAACGCCTGCGTCTGTGCACACACAGAGGCTGAACTCCAGGACATAGTCAACGTATTTACCAAGGCATATGAAAGTATGGCCCTTACGCTAAACATCAGTAAGGCAAAGGTCCTCCACCAGCCTGTCCTCGCTGCACAGCACTGCCCCCCAGACATCAAGGTCCACAGCGCAGCCCTGGACAACGTGGACCACTTCCCTTATCTCGGGAGCCTCCTATCAACAAGAGCAGGCATTGGCGACGAGATCCAACACCTTCGGCCGCCTGAGGAAAAGAATGTTTGAAGACCAGGCCCTCAAAACTGTCACCAAGCTCATGGTCTACAGGGCCATAGTAATACCCGCCCTCCTGTATGGCTCAGAGACGTGGACCATGTAGAGTAGACACCTCAAGTCGCTGGAGAAATACCACCAACGATGTCTCCGCAAGATCCTACAAATCCCCTGGGAGGACAGACGCACCAACATTAGCGTCCTCGTCCAGGCCAACATCTCCAGCATTGAAGCAGTGACCACACTTGATCAGCTCCGCTGGGCAGGCCACATAGTTCGCATGCCAGACACGAGACTCCCAAAGCAAGCGCTCTACTCGGAACTCGTACACGGCAAATGAGCCAAAGTGGGCAGAGGAAACTTTACAAGGTCACCCTCAAAGTCTCCCTGATAAAGTGCAACATCCCCACTGACACCTGGGAGTCCCTGGCCAAAGACCGCCCTAAGTAGAGTAAGTGCATGTAGGAGGGCGTTGAACTCCTTGAGTATCGTCGCTGAGGGCATGCAGAAATCAAGCGCAGGCAGCAGAAGGAGCGTGTGGAAAACCAGGCTCCCCCCCTACTCTTCCCTTCAACCACTGTCTGTCCCACCTGTGACAGAGACTGCGGTTCTCGTATTAGTCTGTACAGCCACCTAAGAACTCATGCTAAGAGTGGAAGAAAGTCTTCCTCGATTCCAAGGGACTGCCTATGATGATGATGATATGTAGTCATTCCTCCGGGCATATAGTGCAGCAGTTACCTGCCAAATGCAGACATGTGTTGCATGTTGAGAAATGGCACACACATCCCCACTTGTAGCTTGGAACAATCCAGATGCATAGAATGAAAGTGCAGCTGTAACCAAACTTCAATTGACAAAGCAGTCTTGACACTTCTAGGTTGCAGGTTTGCCTTTACTAACTCACAGATCTCAGTTACAACTTATTTGCGGAAACACAGCCTTCTGACACAATCTGCATCACTCAGGTGCAGGTACGAATGCTTGTCTCGATATACCCGACGTGGGTAAGGCCCCCTGCCCATCATCCTGCGTGCTCTGAGGTTCCTCATGCGATGGCGTCTAATCAATTGTCTCCTCCGCAGCACCATCATACAAAAGGTTTGCACGAGGTATGTCATTGTCAGTATTTCCCCCATGGTTAAATTTTACCTTTGCAAGAAGCTCAAAACAACAGGTAGGCAGGACAAGGTTCTTTGTTCTCTCTCCCTACAAGATATGTATGAACCACACCCAGGTCTGAGCAGGCGCAGTGATTGGGAACCCACCTCCCCACCCCGCCCCATTTGATGCATAGTGGAGGCTTCTGATGCCTTCTGTATGCCTTCCACGGCCCCCCGACCCACGCGGGCTTGATTTGATGTGTAGTTCAGGCTTCTGATGCAGTCCACAGCACCCCCACCCAGGGCTTCCTTTTCAGCCGAGCCCTGAGCCCCTGTGTCCGGGCGTGGGACCGATTCTGCCGGCCCACGCTCCAACCCTCGAGCCCTGTTTGCAGACGTGTGGTGGCGTGTCAGTTTAAAAAAAAATGAAAACTTACAGAATCCCATCAAACTTCCATTTACTGCATTATGAGGTAAAACAAATTTATCTTTATTATGCATATTTAAGTGTTCTTTACTACCTCCAAAATTTCGCTGAGAAACAATGGTGTTTTTCTGCACCGATTTTTCAATGCGTGCTGGTTTTTCTTAACTCACCAGAAAGTTTTTTGGGAGTGGTCACATACGCCGACCTAGGAGAAATTTTTTTTACACAAACTTACATAATTGACAAAAACTGGCGCAGACATCAGGTTACGCCCCCGATGACTCAAAAAAAAACTAACCTAAAAAAATCATAACTAACTGAGTTACGCTGGCGCATATTCCTTGGGGAAACTTTAATGTTTTAACTTACGGCAAAAAAAGTGGTGCATGCCAAAAAAATGGCGCAAATCACTGGGGAAAATTGAGCCCAAAAAGAGGTACTTTAAAGATATTTTGAAAGAATATTACCAGGTACTTAACATTTTTCCAATTATTTCAGCAGCTTCCCATCACGTGGGCTTCTCGTTAGGCAAGTGTGTCGGGTTCTCAATGACTCTCATTTGCTTTGACTAGTTGACAGCTGCAGAAGTCGTATAAAAGCTACCATTTCACAGCTGTTCACATTCCAATCGCAGAGGTTGAAGCCTTCAGGGTTTGGAAGGCACCTTTGAGCTGTATGCAGTTTGGAAGTGTCTGCAGTGAACTCTCTATCCACTGTCACCTCCTTAGAGCAGCCTCTCTCACCATTGACACATCGCTTCTGTCATCTCAGCTTCAGCTGCCATCTATTCCAGCAGCATCGGTGCCCTTGAGAAAATCTCACCTTGGTCCTCAGAATCACACCACGATTAGCCCCAACATCAACATCATTAAACACACCAGTACCACCAACAACAACACCGCAATCACATAATGCTGCACAGGACACAGGACATCAGCACCCGACCACATTGCTGCTCGAAATGCCAGGGATGGCCTCACCATGGCCACACTTACTTCACTTGAGGCGGTACACCCTGGCTGCTACATGAAGTGCCAGGTTGGCAACACCCCACACCAGCACCATAAAGCACCCCTGCAATGATCAAACCATTCCTTTCACACATCACCATTCGGGGTATACCTTTACGTCTCATCATTCACTACAACTCACTAAGCCACTTCCAAAGGTTCACACAAATCTGTCCAAGAACGCACTGTGTGCAAAATAAAGATTTAAATGTTTGACAACACATTGGCAGAAACTTTACATGAACATTGGCTAAACGACCTAAGTGCCTAATCTTGTGTGTTGTTAGGTGGTATGATTGGACAAGGATGAGGGTGAGTGTGAGGTGTGGCTACTGAGATGGGGATGTGATAATGTAGATAGAGAGAGGGGATGGGTGAAGGTGCAAAGTAAGTTGGTTTGAGTAAGGATGTGCAGGAGTAGGGTAGGGAAATGTAAAGTCCTGTCCCCTCAGTACAGATTCACACGAGGCATGTAGTGAAGTCAAGGTCACTCTGGACCTGCACCTTTATTTCACAGCTCTGGAATGCTGCACTTGCCTGAGACCTGTCCTTATATACCTGTCTCTTGCAAGTGCACCCCTGGTGGTAAGGTATGCTGGTGGTTACAGGTCATATCTTATTACAGTCATGTATAGCATGTTGGGATACAGTTATATATAATAATGTAAGATACATGACATCACCCTCCCCCAAGGTCTTATTGTCTTTATAGGTTCAGTCTCTCAGGTGGTCTATGCTCTCGCGTGGAGCGTCTGAGTTGTGGTTCAGTTGTTTGCCTTGGTGTCTGTTTTTCTTTGGGTGTGGTTGCTGGTATCTCGCCTGGGCTGTCTGTTTCGATTGGTGTGATTGTTGTTGACTCGCCTAGGCTGTCTGTTGGGAATGCCCTTTCCTCAGGTTGTTCCTTCTGTCTGTCCACCAGGTGTGGTGCGAGTTCCACATTGTAGTCTGCCTCTGGTTCCACAGTGTTGTTGGTAAATCTGCTTTTGACTTGGTCTACATGCCTCCGGCAGGTTTTGCCATTGTCCATTTGTACTACCAGTAGCCTGTTTCCTTCCTTGCCCGTTACTGTCCCTGCAACCCCTGCCATAGTTTAGTACAAACATTTTGTCCCCTATCTCATTCCATCCCCCCCTCGAATTTCTGTCATGGTACTCAGTCAGCTTACGGCGCTTTGCCTCAACGATTTCGTGCATGTCTGGGAGGATTAATGAGAGCCTTGTTTTTAAAGTCCTTTTCATCAATAGTTGCGCGGGGGGGATCCCAGTCAATGAGTGCGGACGAGATCTGTATGCCAGCAGCAGTCGCGACAGGCAACCCTGCAGCGTGGGACCTTGGATGTTAAGCATGCCTTGTTTAATGATTTGCACTGCTCTCTCCGCCTGGCCATTGGAGGCCGGCTTGAACAGTGCCGTCTTGACGTGATTTATGCCGTGGTCAATTATAAAGTCTTAGAATTCTGCACTGGTGAAGCACGGACCATTGTCACTGACCAATATGTCAGGGATTCCGTGCATTGCAAACATGGTTGCGAGGCTCTCCACAGTGGTGGAGGTTGTGCTCGAGTTTAAAATGGTGCATTCGATCCACTTTGAAAATGCATCTACAACTACGAAGAACATTTTGCCCATGAATGGGCCCGCATAGTCTACGTGCACCCGCGACCACGGTTTGATAGGCCAGCGCCAGGGGCTCAGTGGAGCCTCCCTGGGGGCATTGCTGAGTTGGGCACAAATGGTGCACCTTCGGACGCAGAGCTCCAAGTCCGCGTCAATACCAGGCCACCAGACGTGGGTTCTGGCTATGGCCTTCATGAGAACGATCCCCGGGTGGTGTAGCTCCCGGAAAAATGCCTCTCTGCCTCGCAGAGGCATGACTACTCGGCTGCCCCACATCAGGCAGTCTGCTTGTAGTGATAGCTCATGCATGCGCCTGTGAAAGGGTTTTAATTCCTCGGGGCAGGCATCGCGAGCCTCTGCCCAGTCACCGGTTAGGACACATCTTTTTACTAAGGATAACGTGGGGTCGCTAGCCGTCCAGGCTCTGATTTGGCGAGCCGTCATGGGCGAACCTGTGGACTCAAAGGCATTGATTGCCATGACTATCTCACAGTCCTGTTCGTCAGACCCTTCTGTGGTCGCCAGGGGTAGCCTGCTGAGCGCGTCGGCACAGTTGTCTGTGCCTTATGGTATAGTCGTAGGACGCCAGCATGAGTGCCCACCGTTGAATTCGCACCAAAGCGTTAACGTTTATTGCCTTGCTCTTGGATAGGAGGGATGTGAGGGGCTTGTGATCGGTTTCTAACGCGAACTTGGCCCCGAAAAGGAATTGGTGCATCTTTTTGACACCGTACACGCACGCGAGCGCCTCCTTCTCTACCATTCCGTACCCGCGCTCCGCCCGCGAAAGTGACCTGGAGGCATAAGCTATAGGTTGTAATTTGCCCGCACTATTGACATGTTGCAAAACGCACCCAACCCCATACGCTGACGCATCGCAAGTGAGAACTAGCTTTTTACCTGGATCAAAGAAAGTCAAAACACTGTTGGAACACAGAAGGTTGCGTGCCTTATTGAAGGCGCGTTCCTGGGCGTCCCCCCAAAACCAATCGCACCCCTTCCTGAGTAGCACGTGGAGAGGCTCCAGCAGCATGCTTAAGTTCTGCATAAAGTCCCCAAAGTAATTGAGTAGCCAGAGAAAGGCGCGCAGTTCTGAGACATTCCGGGGCCTGGGTGCCAGGCGAATTGCTTCTGTTTTGGACTCTGTTGGGCGGATTCCATCAGCGGCAATCCTTCTGCCCAAAAATTCAACCTCGGGTGCGAGAAACAGGCACTTGGATTTCTTGACTCGTAGGCCTACTCGATCCAACCGCTTTAGTACTTCCTCCAAATTACGGAGATGGGAGTCGGTGTCCCTGCCCGTGATAAGTATGTCGTCTTGAAATACAACCGTCCCCGGGATGGACTTGAACAGACTCTCCATGTTGTGCTGGAATATGGCAGCTGCCGACCTGATGCCGAATGGGCATCGATTGTACATGAAAAGGCCTCGATGTGTGTTGATGGTGGTGAGTAGCTTGGATTCCTCGGTCAATTCTTGCGTCATATACGCAGATGTGAGTTCTAGTTTTAAGAAAAGTTTACCTCCACCCAATGTGGCAAATAAGTCCTCCGCTCTGGGCAGCGGGTACTGGTCCTGTAGGGAGACTCTGCTTATGGTAGATTTGTAGTCCCCATAAATTCGTACGGATCCATCAGGCTTCATGACTGGGATGATGGGACTTGCCCAGTCGCTAAATTCCACAGGTGATATAATGCCTTCCGGCAGAAGCCTGTCTAGTTCGTGTTCAATCTTTCCCCTCATCACATAGGGTACAGCTCTGGCCTTGTGATGGACCGGTCTGGCATCCTGTGTGATGTAGATTTTGACTTTGGCCATTTTGAAAGTGCCCACACCTGGCTGAAAGAGATGTTCAAATCGCTTTATAACTGTTGAGCAGCAGGTCCATTCCTCTAATGATATGGCATGGACATCATCCCATTTCCAGTTTAGTTTTGCCAGCCAGCTTCTCCCCAGCAGTGCTGGGAGGTCTCCGGGGACAATCCACAGGGGAAGTCGGTTCACTGTCCCTTCGTGTGTGACAGAGAGCATAGCGCTGCCGAGGACTGGTACGATTTCTTTGGTATAGGTCCTTAGTTTGGTGTCGACCCTTGTGAGTTTTGGTCTGTCTCTTTTATGCGGCCACAGTTGTTCAAATTGTTGAGCGCCCATGAGAGATTGACTCGCTCCCGTATCCAGCTCCATGTTGACAGGTATCCCATTGAGTAGGACCCTCATCGTTATAGGAGGCGTCCTGTTGTAGGAGCAGCAGCCATTGATCGTATTGACCCGCTGTACATCGGTGTCCCGGGTACTGTCCCCACCGTCTTCTGGTCCGCTTTCCGACCCATCCGATTCGTATACCAGCCGAGCTGCCATTTTTTTGCACATGCGGGCCAAATGCCCTGTATATTCACAGTTCCTGCAAACAGCCTGCTGAAATCGACATCCCCTTGATGAGTGCCCACCCCCACACCTCCAGCACAGATTGCCTGCAAAGAATGAGCTGCGTCTGGCTGATCTCTCTTGAGCTTCTCTCAGTTTGTAGTTGATTGCTCGCATTGTGGGTTGATGAGGTGTGAACGGCTGTTCCTGTGGCCCTTGATGGCTTCTGGCGACACTGCCTGCTGTCGAGAGCCTGTTCTCCCGGTTTTGTCTGTGTGTGGGGGTAGCAGCTTGTTTAATGCTGTGAACTTCTTGTTCCGATATTTCGTTAGTTGTCGTACCTGCATTGTAAATCAACCTCGTTTCTTCTTCCCCTACCAAGAATGTCTGTGCAACCAGTGCTGCTGACTCTAAGGTCAGGTTTTTGGTCTCTATGAGCTTTCGGAATATGCCTGCGTGACCTATTCCTTCAATGAAAAAGTCTCTCAGCATTTCTCTCCTCAGTTCATCGGAGAACTCACATAAACTAGCCAACCTGCGAAGTTACGCCACGAAGTCGGGTATGCTCTGGCCCACACAGCGACTGTAGTTGTAGAACCTGTGTCTGGCCATGTGTAGGCTGCTCGCTGGCTTCAGGTAGTCTCTTACCAGTGTGCTCAATTCTTCAAACGACTTATTTGCTGGTTTCTCAGGTGCCAGCAGATCCTTCATTAAAGCGTATGTTTTCGAGCCACAGCTGTTCAAGAGATGGGCTCTTTTCTTGTCTGCTTTGTCGTCTCCTAACCAGTCTTTGGTTACAAAGCTTTGCTGGAGCTTTTCTATAAAGTCCTCCCAATTGTCTCCAGCATTGTACTTTTCATCTGATCCGTTGTTTGCCATTCTGTGGATTCTGTAATCCCGTAACTCGTCGCCATTGTAAAGTCCTGTCCCCTCAGTACAGATTCACACAAGGCATGTAGTGAAGTCAAGGTCACTCTGGACCTGCACCTTTATTTCACAGCTCTGGAATGCTGCACTTGCCTGAGACCTGTCCTTATATACCTGTCTCTTGCAAGTGCACCCCTGGTGGTAAGGTATGCTGGTGGTTACAGGTCATATCTTATTACAGTCATGTATAGCATGTTAGGATACAGTTATATATACTAATGTGAGATACATGACAGGAAAGAAGAGTGATAGGGATGGGATAAGTGGCACAGCAGGATGAGGTTGAGTGTGGTTTTGCGGTAACATTTCGTCATCTACTGAAAGTATTGAAAGGCTTGCTACAACTGGACAGGTCCTTGGTGAGACCTCACCTGGCGTACTGTGCACAGTTTTGGTCTCCTTATCTCAGGAAGGATATACTTGCCTTGGAGGTGGTACAACGGAGGCGCACTAGATTGATTGCTGGGATGAGAGGGCTGTCTTATGATGAGAGATTGTGTAGAATGGGTCTATACGCTCTGGAGTTTAGAAGAATGAGAGGTGATCTCATTAAAAAAGGGGGCAGACAAAAGGCAGGTAACTATAGGCCGGTTAGTTTAACATCTGTAGTGGGGAAAATGCTTGAAGCTATCATTAAGGAAGAAATAGTGGGACATCTAGATAGGAATAGTGCAATCAAGCAGATGCAACATGGATTCATGAAGGGGAAATCATGTTTAACTAATTTACTGGAATTCTTTGAGGATATAACGAGCATGGTGGATAGAGGTGTACCGATGGATGTGGTGTATTTAGATTTCCAAAAGGCATTCGATAAGGTGCCACACAAAAGGTTACTGCAGAAGATAAAGGTACGCGGAGTCAGAGGAAATGTATTAGCATGGATCGAAAATTGGCTGGCTAACAGAAAGCAGAGAGTCGAGATAAATGGGTCCTTTTCGGGTTGGAAATCGGTGGTTAGTGGTGTGCCACAGGGATCGGTGCTGGGACCACAACAGTTTACAATTTACATAGATGACCTGGAAGAGGGGACAGAGTGTAGTGTAACAAAATTTGCAGATGACACAAAGATTAGTGGGAAAGTGGGTTGTGTAGAGGACACAGAGAGGCTGCAAAGAGATTTAGATAGGTTAAGCGAATGGGCTAAGGTTTGGCAGATGGAATACAATGTCGGAAAATGTGAGGTCATCCACCTTGGAAAAAAAAAACAGTAAAAGGGAATATTATTTGAATGGGGAGAAATTACAACATGCTGCGGTGCAGAGGGACCTGGGGTTCCTTGTGCATGAATCCCAAAAAGTTAGTTTGAAGGTGCAGCAGGTAATCAGGAAGGCGAATGGAATGTTGGCCTTCATTGCGAGAGGGATGGAGTACAAAAGCAGGGAGGTCCTGCTGCAACTGTACAGGTTATTGGTGAGGCCGCACCTGCAGTACTGCGTGCAGTTTTGGTCACTTTACTTAAGGAAGGATATACTAGCCTTGGAGGGGGTACAGAGACGATTCACTTGGCTGATTCCGGAGATGAGGGGGTTACCTTATGATGATAGATTGAGTAGACTGGGTCTTTACTCGTTGGAGTTCGCAAGGATGAGGGGTGATTTTATAGAAACATTTAAAATAATGAAAGGGATAGACAAGATAGAGGCAGAGAGATTGTTTCCACTGGCCGGGGAGACTAGAACTAGGGGGCACAGCCTCAAAATACGGGGGAGCCAATTTAAAACCAGGTTGAGAAGGAATTTCTTCTCCCAGAGGGTTGTGAATCTGTGGAATTCTCTGCCCAAGGAAGCAGTTGAGGCTAGCTCATTGAATGTATTCAAATCACAGATTGATAGATTTTTAACCAATAAGGGAATTAAGGGTTATGGGGAGCAGGCGGATAAGTGGAGCTGAGTCCACGGCCAGATCAGCCATGATCTTTTTGAATGGCGGAGCAGGCTCGAGGGGCTAGATGGCCTACTCCTGTTCCTAATTCTTATGCTCTTATGTAAACATACAAGATTCTGAAAGGTTTGACAGGGTAGATGCTGAGAGGTTGTTTCCCCTGGCTGGAGTGTTTAGAACTAGGGGGCACAGTCTCAGAATTATGGATAGGCCATTTAAGACAGAGATGAGGAGGAATTTATTCACTGAGAGGGTTGTGAATCTTTGGAATTCTCTGCCCCAGAGGGCTGTGGATGCTGAGTCAAGTATATTCAAGGCTGAGATAGATAGACTTTTGGAGTCTAAGGGAATCAAGGGATATAGAGATCGGGCGGGAAAGTGGAGTTTAAGTCGATGATCAGCCATTGAACATATGTTCTTGTGTTCTTATGTTTGCGCCACTGCAGGCAGCTCCTCCTGGCGACATCCCTGCTTGTGCCCTCCTGTGCAATGTGCAACCAGGCTGTGTTGGTGTCCTGGGGAGGTCTTTTCCGCCCATTGAAAACAAAGAGAACCTACTCGCTTGCTGTGACTCCCTCCATAAGCATCTGGAGGGAGTCATGGGAGAGCCTGGTGCATCCGTGCACCTTTTTGCAGTGCTTGTCAGCATTTGCAGCATCTGAATGCTGCACAACACTGACTACACAACTGGCAAAATCAATGTGGTCATGGTCTCTTTAAGGAAACCGGCTGATGACATGTCATTAAATGACGTCATCAGACCCGCTTCCTTCAATTGGCCGGGAACCTCGCTGAGCGGGCTTAACAAGCCCAATCAATGGAAGATTCTTTCACTTGGGTGAGTTCCATTGCGACTAAGAGACTTTCGGAGCATATGTGGAGCGGCTAGAAATGTTTTTCACTGCGAATAGTATCATTGATGTCCCTGATGAAATGAAACGGGCTATTTTCTTGACTGAAGCAGGGCCTAATGTGTATGAAACCCTGAAAAATGTGCTTGTTACCACCAAGGCGTAGAAATGCCACTGACGGAGATTCTAACAGCACTACAGTCCTGAGCCCCTGGAAATTGCTAAAAGTTATCGTTTTGGAACATGAGATCAAATGAATGATGAGGGTATCAATTAGTACATTGTAGCTTTAAAAAAGATATCCAATCACTGTCATTTTGGAATCTTTCAGGACCGAGCATTGCGTGACAGCTTTCTTTGTGGGATAAAAAATGAAGCAATCAGAAGGAAGTTGTTGACAATCCCTAACTTGACTTTTGATTTAGCTTGTCAGACAGCTATGTCAGGCAGACAAACAGACTGAAGTTGTAGAGAGTCCACATGTAGATCAAGGGTTTCCCTTGGAGAAAATCTTTCTTCAGGCCCAGCCTAGAATGAGTCGAAGTTCGACACCAAGTTTGAAAAATTCTATTTGAGGGCGAAGGTATCCTCTTCGAAACAGAAAATCAGTGGTTAAGTTTGATTTATAGATATGGAAACATGCATCCTTATCTTTTGTTGTGTATAACCATGCAAGTTATGTATGATGAGTATTTTGTTATGATTACTTCTTCATTAAGGAGGGAGAAATGTAATAAAGCGCCCCCTAGTGAACTACTGCTCTAACTAGTAGACTACTGATGTACTGCAACTACTAATGTATAACAATACAAGGGTCATGTGGCAAAGTCTCATGATGACAGGTTTCTCCATTGGCGCCATCTTGTAGAGTGTGTTTGTTAATGATGTATCACATCGTCGTAGCAAAGAGTTGGCACAAACTTGATGAGCTGAATAGCCTCTGCTATTATGTAAACTTCTATGGTTCTATTGTCATGGTTGAATGCAAATCCTTTCATTTAGTAATAGCTTCAGAAGTGACATGTAAATCCTTTGTGCTCAGAAAGGTAATTTGTGGATTCATAATGGGAAAAGAGATGCAGTGTTTATTTCTCAAGAACAGGCATTGTCCACCATTTCAAAAGACTTTAAATGCAACCATTTTTGTTTTGTATTTTTTATTTATTCATGGGATGTGGGTGTTGCTGGCAAGGCCAGCATTTATTGCCCAACCCGAATTGCCCTTGAGAAGATGATGGTGGGGACGGAGGGAGTTCCAGGATTTTGAACCAGCAACTATGAAGGAATGGCAATATGTTTCCAAATCAGGAAAATGTGTGATTTGGAGGAGAACTTGGAGGTGGTGGTGTTCCCATGTGCTTGCTGCCCTTGTCCTCATAGGTGATAGAGGTTGTGGGTATGGGAGGTGCTGCCGAAGAAGCCTTAGCGAGTTGCTGCAGTGCATCCTATAGATGGTACACACTGCAGCCATGGTGCATTGGTGGTGGAGGGAGTGAATGTTGAAGGTGGTGGATGGGGTGCCAATCAAGCGGCTGCTTTGTCCTGGATGGTATCGAGCTTCTTGTGTTGTTGGAGCTGCACTCATCCAGGGAAGTGCAGAGTATTCCATCACACTCCTGACTTGTCCCTTGTAATGATGGAAAGGCTTTAGGAGCTATTTCAGTAACTCTTCTTTGAATGCCTTCCACTGCTTTGACACTAATTTGCCTTCAAGTAGCTTTCCAGTCCATTTTGGCTAAATCACATTTCAGCTTAATTAAATTGGCCTTTCCCCAATTGAGAACTTTTACTCAAAGTCTATCTTTGTCCTTTTCCATAACTACACTAAATCTAACTGAATTATGATCACTGCCACCAAAAAAGCTCTCCCACTGATACCCCTTCCACCTGCCCAGCTTCAGTCCCTAAAACGAAGTCCAGAATGGCTGCTTCTCTTATTGTGCTTACTAAGTACTGGCTATAAAAGTTCTCCTGAATGCATTTTATGAATTCTGTGCCCTCGACACCTATTAAATTTATTTTATCTTAGTTAATATTTGAGTAATTGAAATCCCCTACTATTACTGCCCTATTTGTTTTGCACTGCTCAGTCACTTGACTAAATATCTCTCTCTGACTATACCCAGCCTTTGACCTGCTCTTGCACCCACAGTAATAATGTGGCTGATCCAGTTAAGTTTCTGGTCAATTGTTACACCCAGGCTGTTGATGGTTGGGGATTCGGAGATGGTAGTCCTGTTGAATGTCAAGAGGAGGTGGCTAGACTCTCCCTTGTTAGAGATGGTCATTGCCTGGCACTTGTGTGGCAAGAATGTTACTTGCCACTTATCAGCCCAAGCCTGAATGTCGTTTAGGTCTTGCTGCAGGTAGGCACAGACCGCTTCATTATCTGAGGAGTTTCGGATGGAACTGAACACTGTGCAATCATCAGCAAACATCCCCACTTCTGACCTTATGATGGAGAGAAGGTCATTGATGAAGCAGCTGAAGATAGTTGAGCCTAGGACACTTCCCTGAGGAACTCCTGCAGTGATGTCCTGGGGCTGTAATGATTGGCCTCCAACAACCACAATCTTTTCCTTTGTGCTAGGATTGATGCCAGCCAGTGGAGAGCTTTCCTCCCGATTCCCATTGACTTCAATTTTACTAGGGCTCCTTGACGCCACACTCGGTCAAATGCTGCCTTGATGTCAAGGGCAGTCACTCTCACATCACCTCTGGAATTGAGATCTTTTGTTCATGTTTGGACCAAGGCTATAATGAGTTCTGGAACCGAGTGGTCCTGGCAGATCACAAACTGTGCATCGGTGAGCAAGTTATTGGTAAGTAAGTGCCGCTTGATAGCAAATGACCCGAGTTTCTTCCCCCAAATTTTTAAGGAAAGTTTAAAAATATATATATATATTTTTTTTTAAAGTTCATTCTTCTTTATTTCAGGTTTGCCTTTTCCCCATGTGAGAGGCCCAATCTTTGTTTTTCTCTCTCTAACATTTTTGCAAAGTTAGAATGTTAAGAGCTTCCCCACTTCCGGGTTCACTGTCTGTGAGAATTCCACATTTTGATTGGTTGCTTAGGCAGCTTGTTGATGTCACAGTAGCTCTTTGCAGTAGATTCCTGAGATGAAGGGGTTGACTTATGATGAAAGGTTGAGCAGGTTGGGCCTATACTTATTGGAGTTTGGAAGAAAGAGAGGTGATCTTATTGAAACATATAAGATACTGAAGGGGCTTGACAAGGTAGATGCAGAGAGGATGTTTCCCCTCGTGGGGGAATCTAGAACTAGGGGGGGTAGTTTCAGAATAAGGGGTCACCCATTTAGAACTGAGATGAGGAGGAATTTCTTCTCCTAGAGAGCTGTGGAGGCTGGGTCATTGAATACATTTAGACAGATTATTGAACGATAAGGGAGTGACGGTTATGGGGAGTGTCATGTATGTAACCATCATGCACCGGTACTCTTCATGTAACTGTAACCTTCGTGCAACTCCTGTACACTGTACTTATACCCTAGAAATGCACACCCTGACCACAGGGGCTGAACTTGTGGGAGACACTCCTCACCTGGGTTTCCAGGTATAAAAGAGGAGGTCCCATCCAGGTTCAGACTCCTTGGTCCTGGAAATAAAGGTTAAGGTCACGTAGTGACTGTGTCTGTAGTACATGCCTCATGTGAATTTGTAGTACGGTGCAGGCACACCACAGGGAGTGGGCAGGGAAGTGTAGCTGAGGCCAAGATCAGATCAGCCATGATCTGATTGAATGGCGGAGCAGGCTCAAATGGCCTACTCCTGCTCCTATTTCTTATGTTCTTATTACGTTGCTGGGAAACCACATTAACTTCTGCTGATCTGAGTTACGCATCAGAAAACCTGAACTTCTCGTCACAGAGATCGCAAGATCATTGTGCGAAGCTTACTTGGGGGCCAGCAGCGAATGCCTTTGCTTTGCCGCTGACCACAAATTCCGGGCCAATCTGTTTTAGTGATGTTGCTTGAGGACTCCTCTGCTCTTCTTCCAGTAATGTCATGGGATCTTATATGTCCACCTAAGATGGCAGACAGGGCCTTGGTTTAGCGTGTCATCCTAATGATGGCTCATCCGACAATACTCCCTCAGTACTGCACTAAAGTGTCAGCCTAGATTTTGTGCTCAAATCTCGGGAGTGGGACTTTGAACTTACGACCTTCTGACTCAACCATCATCACTTAAACAGATTATCTGATCATTTATCTCATTGATGTTTGAGGGACCTTGCTATGCACAAATTGGATTCTGCGTTTCCCTACATTACCACAGTGATTACACATCACTAAGTACTTCATTGGCTGTAATGCGCTTTAGGACATCCTAAGGTCATAAACGTCAATGCTTAACTACAAGCTCTTTCTTTCAATAGTGCTACCAATAAGCCAAGGCTGACAAAAGTAACATTCCCAGAGGAACAAAAAAACAACTTGATGCAAAATTCAGAGTACAGGATGTTCAGACAGATAGATAATGCATTGTCGTCACATGTTAATGGTTTTAAGACGAGCAAATTATCATAAACACTATTCAACTTCATGATTTCCAAACAAACAAGTCTGATCTTGACAAACTGAGACTGCCTGTACAAGTGTCGTGATATGCATTTACCGCACCGCAAGTGAAAACAAATCTTCTAAATAGATGGAATTCCTGAACATAGATCCAGTACTTTTCTCCCTTTGTCTGCTAAAGGCTGGAATCTGTATTCATGCTGCCTAGCAGCTTTCTGATACTTCACATCCATTCTTCGTGTGTGAATGGACATCTTTGGCCATGTGAGGCCTTACAATTGAACCCAATGTGAGTTCTCACTTGACACCCTCACCCCCACTTGACAGCACAAAAGAGATCAAGGGGTAGGTTTTAAATATCGACTAACCTTCCCATATTGTCAATAAGAGAAAGAAAAGAATAAACTTGCATTTATATCGGAAAGGGCACCAGGAAGAATTCTCTTGTTCTTATTTGAATAGTGCCATGGGATCATTCGGTTTAATGTCTCATCTGAAAGATGGCACCTCCAACATTGCAACACTCCCTCAGTACTGCACTGGAGTGACAACCTAGATTTTGTGCTCAGGCCTGTGAAGTAGGACTTGAACCTGTGAGGCAGAGGCTTACGTACCTTTTGTGAGGTCACTCCCAGCCCCAACAAATATAATTGAAAACTTATCTTCATCGCAAGATGAAACTGAGCAGAAGGAGCACAGCGCACACTCCACCTGGTTTAGTCTCAAAGTGATGACCATGATCTTACGTACATTAACCCAGGGCTGCATGAGTTGTGCATCATGCCGATCATGCCCAGGAAAGCTGGAATCAGTCAGGACCGGGGCCAGCAAAGGACTCAGAAAGGTTAGTTTATCTTTATTTTTGATGGTATCCTTGTGGGCCAGGAGGAGTTGGAGCGTTCCTGCGGGGCCCACAAAGATACTTGGGCCTCCCTGCCTCAGGCTTCTCCCCGTCCCATTCTCCGACTGCATTACCTTATGATGGAAACCATTTCCTCGGGTCCCTGGCACTGGCTTCCTGCCGCTTGAAATAGCCTCTTCTGCTTTCCCGGCAGGTAGCGATTTCAGCCGGGATCGGGTGGGAGCTTCACTTGACAAATACAAATGGGGCACGAGAGTTAAAATGGCTCAGCTTGCTCACTCAATTTGCTCACCACCTTACACCACCCCCCCACTCCACCGCCCCCCCCCCCCCACCCCCCAACCACACGCACACACTCACACCCAATTTAAAATCATGGCTTCAGTTCAGAATTTGACAACTGGGAATGCTGATAGATTCCTGCATTCTAGAAATTTAAGAGCAAATTCCACAAAAGCTGTGTAGGATTGTGCGTAATATAATGAGCTAACAACTTGGCATAGGTAAAAGACCATCATGGGCTAGTTAGTATAGGGAACACCAGTGAAAGCTGAGAGAGTGAGGGAGGCTAATTGAATTCTGCTGTATTTACAGAACAGATCGCGTGAACAAGAATAAATATAAAACACAACTAAAGGCATAATTAACTGCAGTACTGGCCAAAGCTAATTATGGGTAAGTAGGATGCTTAGCTTAGATGGAATTTAAATCACATAACTATGGTAGTGTAAGCAATAAAGTGCTGCCAGGGATACAGAATCCAGGCTTGGCACAGCAAGTCACAGAAGCATTGGTAAGTTCAGCAGAAGGGCAACAGGAGTTTGTGTGGGAAGAACTAGGATCAACTGGTTTGCTAAGCTTTAAATGAATCTTAAGGAAAGAGCCCATGGTGCTACAGGTACACTAGGTTAGAAATAGTTTGTTCTTAACGATTACAATGACAATGAGCTAAGAGTAGGGGTGTGAGGAGGCTAAGACCAATAAGAGAGGGTTAAGTCTACGATGGACAAGATGACGGAGCCTAGATCTGCAGGCCCAAGTCAAAGAAGTGATCTAACATTCAAAAGAAACTAGGATATGTCATGGTAACCAATGTTAATGATGAGGCGAGTGTTTTACTGTGTGTGTGAAGGAGCAGCGAATGACCCTATAGTGAGGAGCTCAGAAGAAGGTAATCCTTGATTCTTGATAAGTAACTGGACATAGCGCTTGGATCTGTGTAAACAACTACTGCTTAACTTAATAAGATTGTGTAGTAACTCACTTTAGCCTTTGAACCGTATTTGGAATTTTGCATTCCTGTTACGGAGCCTCACTGGTGAGAAGTCGAGATTGGAGAGTACTGTGTGTTTGTCAATAGTGTGGGATTGTGCCAGAATCACAGTCTCGCTGAATTTCCCCTTGCTTTTTAATGTGAAAACCAGCACAAGAATTGTTCTGAAATGGACCACATTGTAAACTATCCAATGGATGTATTGTATGAAACAAAGAACTTGCAATTGTATTATAACTTCACATCCTCAGGATGTTCCAAAGTGCTTTTAATCCATTAAAGGCTAGGAGAGCTGAATCCATTCTCAATGGCGAAAACAAGATGGAGGCAGCAAGATATTAAAACATATAAATTCTGGGGATGTTGACATCACTGCCAAAGGCGGCTTTTATTGCCCAGCCCTAGCTGTCCTTGAGAAGGTGGTGTTGGGCCTTCTTCTTGAATCACTGCAGTCCTTGTGGTGAAGGTGCTTCCACAGTGCTTTTAGGGAGGGAGTTCCAGGATTTTGAGCCAGCGATGATGCAGGAACTGCGATATATTTCCAAGTCAGGATGGTGTGTGAGTTGGAGGGGAACTTGTGTCCTTGTCCAGGCTAACATCTCCAGTATTGAAGCACTGATCACACTCGATCAGCTTCATTGGGCAGGCCACATAGTTCACATGCCAGATACGAGACTCCCTAAGCAAATGCTTTATGCGGAGCTCCTTCATGGTAAACGAGCCAAAGGTGGGCAGCGGAAACGTTACAAGGACACCCTTAAAGCCTCCCTGGTAAAGTGCGACATCACCACTGACACCTAGGAGACCCTGGCCGAAGACCGCCCGAGGTGGAGAAAGTCCATCCGGGAGGGCGTTGAGCTCTTCGAGTCTCAACGCAAAGAGCACGAAGAGGTCAAGCGCAGGCAGCGGAAGGTGCATACGGCAAACCAGCCCCACCGACCCCTTCCCTCGACGAATGTCTGTCCCACTTGTAACAGGTCTGTGGCTCTCGTATCAGACTGCTCAGCCATCAAAGAACTCACTTTGGGAGTGGAAGCAAGTTTTCCTTGATTCCGAGGGACTGCCTATGATGATGATGTAGGTGATGGTGTTCCAATGCACCTGCTGCCCTTGTCCTTCTAGGTGGCAGAGGTCGCGAGTTTTGGAGATACTGTTAGATAGGGAGTTACAGGATTTTGACCCAGCGACAATGAAGGAACAGAGATAAAATATATTTAAATCAGGATGGTGTGTGAATTGAAGGTGATGGCTTTCTCATGCACATGCTGAACTTGTCCTCTAGGTGGTCGAGGTTGAGGGTTGAGGAGAAAATATCCTTAAAGGATATATTCACCTTGCCTTAAAGGCAGTGCAACAAAGATTTACTAGATTGATTCCTGGGATGAAAAGGTTGTCCTATGAGGAGAGATTGAGTAGATTGGGCCTATACTCTCTGGAGATTAGAAGAATGAAAGATGATCTCATTGAAACATATGACAATTTTTTTTATTCGTTCTTGGAATGTGGGATAGCTAGCAAGGCCAGCATTTATTGACATCCCTAATTACCTTTGAGACACTCGCTGCAGAATACCCAGCCTCTGACCTGCTCTTGTAGCCACAGTAATTATGTAGCTGGCCCAGTTAAATTTCTGGTCAATGGTAAACTCCCAGGATGTTGATGGTGAGGGATTTGGCAATGGTAATGCTGCTGAATGTCAATGGGAAGTGGTTAGACTCTCGTTTGTTGAGATCGTCCTTACCTGGCATTTGTATGGCGCGAATGTTACTCGCCACTTATCAGCCCACGCAGCATTCATAACAAGGTAGATGAGTTGACAGCACAAATAGAAATAAATGGGTATGATCTGATAGCCATTACAGAGATGTGGTTGCAAGGTGACCAAGGTTGGGAACTGAATATACATGGATTTTTGACATTTCGGAAAGATAGGCAGAAAGGAAAAGGAGGTGGGCTAGCTCTGTTAATAAAGGATGAGATCAGTGCAGTGGTCAGAAATGATATTGGCTCAGAAGATCAAGATGTAGAATCAGTTTGGGTGGAGATAAGAAATCATAAGGGAAAGAAGTCACTGGTGAGAGTAGCCTATAGGCCCCCTAACAGTAGCTACACTGTAGGACAGAGTATAAATCAAGAAATAATGGAGGCTTGTAAGAAAGGTACAGCAATAATCATGGGCGATTTTAATCTTCATATAGGCTGGACAAATCAAATTGGCAAAGGTAGCCTTGAGGAAGAGTTCATAGAGTGTATTCGGGATGGTTTCTTAGAATAATACATTCTGGAACCACCCAGAGAGCAGGCTATTTTAGATCTGGTAATGTGTAATGAGATAGGATTAATTAATGATCTCACATTAAAGGATCCTCTAGGGAAGAGTGATCATAGCATGTTAGAATTTCAAATTCAGTTTAAGGGTGAGAAACTTGGCTCTCAAACTAATGTCCTGAACTTAAATAAAGGCAATTACAAAGGTATGAAGACAGGGTTGGTTAAAGTGGACTGAGAAAATAGATTAAAGGGTAAGACGATAGATAAGCAGTGGTAGACGTTTAAGGAGATATTTCATAACTCTCAGCAAAGATATATTCCAGTGAGAAAGACTCGAAGAGAAGGATGAACCATACGTGGCTAACTAAGGAAGTAAAGGATGGCATCAAATTTAAAACAAAGGCATACAATGATGTAAAGATTAGTGGTAGGCCAGAGAATTGGGAAATTTTTAGAAACCAGCAAAGGATGACTAAAAAAATAATAACAAGAGAGAAGATAGATTATGAGAGTAAACTAGCAAGCTTCTACAGGTACATAAAAAGGAAGAGAGTAGGTAAAATAAACATTGGTCCCTTAGAGGATGAAACTGGGGAACTAATAATGGGAAACAGGGAAATGGCAGAGAGTTTGAACAAATATTTTGTATTGGTCTTCATGGTAGCAGACACTAAAAGCATCCCAATAATTGATAATCAAGGAGCTATTGGGAGGGTGGAACTTAAAAAATTCACTATCACTGGAGAAAAAGTACTAGGCAAACTAATGGAACTAAAGGTGGACAAGTCCCCTGGACCTGATGGCCTGCATCCTCAGGTCTTAAAAGAAGTGGCTGCAGAGCTTGTGGATGCATTGGTTGTAATCTACCAAAATTCCCTGGATTCTGGAGAGGTCCCAGCGGATTGGAAAACCGCAAATGTAACACCCTTATTTAAGAAAGCAGGGAGTCGGAAAGCAGGAAACTATAGACCAATTAGCCTAAGATCTGTCATTGGGAAAATGCTGGAGTCCATTATTAAGGAAGTAATAGCAGGACAGTTAGAAAATCATAATACAGACAAGCAGAGTCAGCATGGTTTTATGAAAGGGAAATCATGTTTGACAAATTTGCTAGAGTTCTTTGAGGATGTAATGAGCAGGGTGGATAAAGGGGAACCAGTAGATGACATGTATTTGGATTTCCAGAGGCATTTGATAAGGTGCCACATTAAAGATTACTGCACAAGATAAGAGCACACAGGGTTGGGGGTAATATATTAGCAAGGATAGAGGATTGGTTAACTAACAGAAAGCAGAGAGTCGGGATAAATGGGTCATTCTCAGGTTGGCAAATTGTAACTAGTGGGGTGCCACAGGGATCAGTGCTGGGGCCTCAACTATTTATAATCTATATTGATGACATGGATGAAGGGACCGAGTGTAATGTAGCCAAATTTGCTGATGATACAAAGATAAGTGAGAAAGCAAGTTGTGCAGAAGACACAAAGAATTTGCAAAGGGATACAGATACGCTAAGTGAGCGGGAAACAATTTGGCAGATGGAGTATAATGAGGTTGTCCACTTTGGTAGGAAAAATAAACAAGCAAATTATTATTTAAATTTAAAAAAGAAAAGACTTGCATTTATATAGCGCCTTTCACGACCACCGGACTTCTCAAAGCACTTTTGGAGTGTAGTCACTGTTGTTATGTAGGCAACACGCTGGACAATTTGTGCACAGCAAGCTCCCATAAACAGCAATATGATAAGACCAGATAATCTGGTTTTATATTGATTGAAGGATAAATATTGGCCAGGACACTGGGGATAATTTCACTGCTCTTCTTCGAAATAGTGCCATGGGATCTTTTACGTCCATCTGAGAGAGCAGATGGAGCCTCGGATTAACGTTTCATCTGAAAGACATTTCTGGTCACCAGCGAGCTGTTGAACTTTGAACAAATTGATACATTTCCTATTATGAAAAAAGTACAAGAAAAATAACCAACACATTAAAGCATTTATTTATAAATGGACGATCTGAAACATATGCGATATGAAACAAAGGTGGGTAACTGGAGTGGAGATTCAGATCAGCCATGATCCAATTGAAAGGCGGAAGCATATGGAAAGCAGTGACAGGATCGGTCCAAGTCAGCATGGATTTATGAAAGGGGAATCATAGTTGACAAATCTTCTACAATTTTTTGAGGATTTAACTAGTAGAGTGGACAAGGGAGAACCAGTGGGTGTGGTGTATTTGGACTTTCAGAAGGCTTTTGACAAGGTCCCACACAAGAGATTGGTGTGCAAAATGAAAGCACATGGTATTGAGGGTAATGTATTAACGTGGATACAGAACTGGTTGGCAGACAGGAAGCAGAGAGTCAGGATAAACGGCTCCTTTTCAGAATGGCAGGCAGTGACTAGTCGGGTGCCGCAGGGTTCAGTGCTGGGACCCCAGCTATTTACAATATACAACAATGATTTGTATGAAGGAATTGAGTGTAATATCTCCAAGTTTGCAGATGACACTAAGCTGGTGGTGGTGTGAGCTGTGAGGAGGATGCTAAGAGGCTGCAGCATGACTTGGACAGGTTAGGTGAGTGGGAAAATGCATGGCAGATGCAATATAATGTCGATAAATGTGAGGTTATCCACTTTGGTGGCAAAAACAGGAAAGCAGAATATTATCTGAATGGCGACAGATTAGGAAAAGGAGAGGTGCAATGAGACGTGGGTGTCATGGTACATCAGTCATTGAAAGTTGGCATGCAGGTACAGTAGGCAGTGAAGAAGGCAAATGGCACGTTGGCCTTCATAGCTAGGGGATTTGAGTATAGGAGCAGGGAGGTCTTACTGCAGTTGTACAGGGCCTTGGTGAGGCCTCACCTGGAATATTGTGTTCAGTTTTGATCTCCTAATCTGAGGAAGGACGTTCTTGCTATTGAGGGAGTGCAGCGAAGGTTCATCAGACTGATTCCTGGGATGGCAGGACTGACATATGAGGAGAGACTGGATCGACTGGGCCTGTATTCATTGGAGTTTAGAAGGATAAAAGGGGATCTCATAGAAACATATAAAATTCAGATGGGATTGGGCAGTTTATAGAGGCAGGAAGAATGTTCCCGATACTGGGGAAGTCCAGAACCAGGGGTCACAGTCTAAGGATAAGGGGTAAGCCATTTAGGACTGAGATGAGGAGAAACTTCTTCACTCAGAGAGTTGTTAACCTGTGGAATTCTCTACTGCAGGAAGTTGTTGAGGCCAGTTTGTTAGATATATTCAAGAGGGAGTTAGATATGGCCCTGACGGCTAAAGGGATCAAGAAGTATGGAGAGAAAGCAGGAAAGGGGTAATGAGGTGGATGATCAGCCATGATCTTATTGAATGGTGGTGCAGGCTCGAAGGGCCAAATGGCCTACTCCTGCACCTATTTTCTAAGAGGCTCGACGGTCTGAATGGCCTCCTCCTGTTCTTGTACGTCTGGCACCTAGCAGAGCAAACAATGGTGAGACGCAGATAATTGAGTATGTAGGACATATCCAATGGCACAGTCTAAAATTCCAGTTCACAACAAAGTCACATGTAACCAACTTGGATGATACAAGGTAGATTTAAGCACTTTGGCAGGAAACTGAAAGAGGGAAGATGAAAGGCTGCATACTATGGGTTGTTTGGAAAAGGAAGAGTTCAAGGATAGAATTATGACTAAATGGTGCTCGTTAAAGCTAGGACTGCTTGTGAGATCAAGTAATTTGGTACAGGAAAGATGAGCTACACTTGTACAGGACAGGAGCTCATGACTGATGATAAATCAAAGATGCAGGCTGGAGTGTGTTACAAAACAGTAAGGGTTGAAATGTCATAAATCATTTAAGTGGTTTAGTAACGTCTCAACCCAAGATGTGTTAAGTCCTTTATAAATACTCCAGCCTCTGCGTGCTTGTGCATATATATCTACTGGTAGAGGTGATGGGTGTTTTCTGCATTCTTTTGGCAGGTAGCAGTGCGGTGGACAGCACTCTACTGCAATTGAATCATTTGATCTGGTAAACACTAAAATCATCCAGTTTCAATTATTTATTGAACGGCAATAAAAAATATCTTAATTATTACCTGTGGAAATTTTTCAGTGAACAAGTTCTACAACTCTGGATATTTAAAATTTGCAAGTAGAGGCCTTCAGTTTGAGCACGTAACCATTTTATAAGATGAGGAATACAGATGAAGTATTGGGATATCCAAAAGATTTCAATTTTGTTTGCGAAAAAAACTTGGTAGAACCTGCAGAGATCCACAGTTGTTCTTAAACAAATATGATTGATTGCAAATACATTTTCAGGTTTGTGAAAAGAATTACGTGTGAAAAGTACAGTAGCTTGCCGCATGTTGATCAGAACGATGTTGCTCTCTGTTGATTGGGCAGCTGTAACATATACATTCATTGCATCAAGTAACAAAAGACTCTGAAGAAAGGAGTTTCCTCATGTAGTTTCCCTCTCATACGAGCGAACAGACAGCACATGATTGAAGGAAAGTGTCAATATGAGTTTCTCATATAAATGGAGAGAGATTACTGAATGCTGCAGGACAGAGAGATCTGGGGGTCCTTGTATATGAAACACAACAAGTTAGCATGAAGGTACAACAAGTAATTAGGAAGGCAAATGGAATGTTGGCCTTTATTGCAAGGGGAATGGAGTATAAAAGTAGGGAAGTCTTGCAAGTGAGGTGAGACCACACCTGAAGTACTGCTTACAGCTTTGGTCTCCTTATTTAAGGATGGATATACTTATATTGGAGGTAGTTCAGAGAAGGTTCACTAGGTTGATTCCTGAGATGAAGGGGTTGTTTTATGAAGAAAGGTTGAGCAAGTTGGACTTATAATCATTGGTGTTTAGAAGAATGAGAGGTGATCTTATTGAAACACATAAGATTCAGAGGGGGCTTGACAGGGTAAATACAGAGAGGATGTTTCCCCTTGTTGAGGAATTTAGAACGAGGGCCATAGTTTCAGAATAAGGGGTCGCCCATTTAAAATGGAGATGAGGAGGAATTTCTTCTCCCAGAGGGTCGTGAATCTTTGGAATTCTCTACCCCAGAGAGCTGTGGAGGCTGGGTCATTGAATATATTTAAGGTGGAGATAGACAGATTTTTGAACGATAGGGGAGTCAAGTTTTATGGGGAGTGGGCAGGGAAGTGGAGTTGAGGCCAAGATCAGATCAGCCATGATCTTATTGAATGGTGGAGCAGGCTTGAGGGGCTAAATGGCCAACTCCTGCTCCTATTTCTTATGTTCTAACGTAAGCCTGAATGTCGTCCAGGTCTTGCTACATGCGGACATGTACTACCTCTTTATCTGGGTAGCGAACATCCCCACTTCTGATCTAAGGATGGAGGGAAGGTCATTGAAGAAGCAGCTGAAGATGGTTGGGCCTTAGTCACTGCCCTCAGGCATTCCTGCAGTGATGGACTGGGGCTGAAATGATTGGTTCCCAACAACCACAACCATCATCCTTTGTGCTAGGTATGACTCCGGCCAGCGGAGAGTTTTCCCCGATTCCCATTGGCTTCAATTTTACTAGTGCTCCTTGATGCTACACTCGGTCAAATGTTGCTTTGATGCCAAGGACAGTCACCTCTGAGGGGGATTGACAGGGTAGATGCTGAGAGGTTTCTTCCCCTAGCTGGAGAGTCTAGAACTAGGGGGCATAGTCTCAGGATAAGGAGTTGGCATTTCAGACTGAAATGAGGAGGAATTTTTCACTCAGAGTCTTTGGAATTCTCCACCCCAAAGGACTGTGGATGCTGAATCGTTGCATAAATTTAAAGCTGAGGTTTATAGATTTTTGGACTCTGAGGGAATCAAGGAATATGGAGATCGGGTGGGAAAGTAGAGTTGAGGTCGAAGATCAGCTGTGATCTTACTGAATGGCGGAGCAGGCTCAATGGGCTGTATGGCCATCTCCTGCTCCTAATTCTTATGTATGTTCTTAAAAAGGGGAGAGATGTGGGTAATATAAACACACACAGACTGGACTGTGAGAACAGAACTAGAATTCAGGAGTACAAAAATAGCAAGCCTCAAACAATTCTGAAAATAAGAAAGATTTCTGTTCGAGGATCGTGGATTAAGTGGAAATTGTCTCCCAGTAAAAGTGGACAACTCAGGCTCGGACTTTCCTTGAGGCTTCTCCCACTCCTATGTTTCAGTGAAAGGTTGATGGAGACCACTTTTAGGGCTGAAGTTATTCCCCAAGGGAATTCACCTATTATACAGCATGCAATTATTGAGTTTTACAGCACAGAAGAAGGTAATTCTGCCCATGGTGCCTATGCTGGTTCTCTGAAAGATCGATCCACTTCCAAAAAAACAAAGTCGCATCAGAACCTGCATAAAAACAGAATTGAAGGTGATACCGGTGTTGATCAAGTTGATGAAATATTCTATAGAAAGCAATAACTCCCAGGTTACTGGAAGGAATTGTTTATCCTACCCATAGTTTGATGTCCTTCAATATGTTTATCATGTGCATGAAACTTCTGCACTGAAACAATTGCTCCCATCTTCGGAACTTATATCTTTGGCCAGTTACAGACCTGCTTACACTGTGGCAACTGGAGTTTAATAACAATAACAACAACTTGCATTTATATAGCGCCTTTAACATAATAAAAAGTCCCAAGGTGTTGCAAAGGAAGGTTATCTAACAAAGTTTGACACTGAGCCACATAAGGAAATATTAGGGCAGATGAAAGTTTTAAGGACTGTCTTAAAGGAGTAAGAAGAGGTACAGAGATAGAGGTAGGGTTAGGGATGGAATCCAGAGCTTAGGGTCTTGGCAACTGAAGGAGCGATAATTCGGGATGCTCAAGAGATCAGAATTGGTGGAGCTCAGATATCTCGGAGCGTTGTCGGCTGGAAGAGGTTACAGAGATAGGGATGAGTGAGGCCATGAAGAGATTTGAAAAGAAAAATTAGAATTTTAAAATTGAGACATTGCTTAACCGAGGTTATTGTAGGTCAGCGAGCACAGTGGTGATGTTTGAATGGGACTTAGTGCGAGTTAGGACATTGTTCGCAGAGTTTTGGATGACCTCAAGTTTATGGAGGGTAGAATGTGGGAGGCCAGCCAGGAGTGCGTTGGAATAATATCTGGAAGTGCAAGGTCATCAACTTTGGGCCTAAGAAAAATGGATCAGAGTATTTTAAAAACGGTGAGAAGCTAGGAATCATGGAGAAGCAGAGAGAATTAAGGGTCCATGTACAGAAATCATGAAAAATGAATGGATAGGCACAAAAATAATTTAAAAGCCTAATGGAATGTTATCCTTTATATCAAGGGGGCTGGAATACAAAGGAGTATAAATGATGTTACAATTCTATAGCTTTCTAGTTAGACTGTTCAGTTCTAGGCACCGCACCGCAGGAAGAATATTTTGGCTTTGGAGCGGGTGCAGTGCAGATTCATCAGAATGATGCCACTGTTAAAAGGGTTATATTATGAGAACAGGTCGCATAGACTAAGCTTGCATTCCCTGGATAATATAAGATTAAGAGGTGATATAATTGAGGTGTTTAAGATGTTTAAAGGATCATAGAGGGTAGATAGAGATGAACTATTTGTTCTGGTGGGGGAATCTAGAATATGGGTCCTCAAAATTAGAGCTGGTGTGGTGCCAGAAAGCACTTCTCCACACAAAGGGAAGTAAAAATTTGGAACTCTCTCCTGCAAAAAGCTGTTGAGGTTAGGTCAACTGAAAAATTCAAACCTGAGATTGATAGATTTTGTTAGGCATGGGTATTAAGGGTTATGGAACCAAGGTAGGTAGTTGGAGTTAAAATACAGATCAACCATGACCTAATTGAATGGCAGAACAGGCTCGAGGGGCTGGTTGGCCTACCCCTGTTCCTATGTTCCTGTATTCTGTTCCCATCTACACTACTACTGTGATATGGCTCTAATTCCTTCATCTATGTCACTGGTGAATATAGTGAAAAGCTGAGGCCCCAATACTGATCCCTGGGGATAACACGGGTCACATTGTGCCAATTAGAATACATACCCATTATCACTTTCCCCTTTATTTCTCTTTACCCCTTCCTCTTTCCCATCCTCTCCTGCCTTCTCTTTCTATCTCTATTCACCTCTTTCTTTTCCTCATTCCCTATTTTCCCTTCTCATCCATCTGTTCTCTCTCGAATGCTCTTTCTCCTCATTTGCTCTTCTTCTCACTTCTCTCTTACTCCCCCTATCTTGCTGTCACTCTCTCTCTTCCACCCTCTCTTCTCTCTCTCCCCTTTTCATAAGACCATAAGAAATAGAATCAGGAATAGGCCATATGGCCCCTTGAACCTGCTCCACCATTCAATAAGACCATGGCTGATCATCAACCTCAACTCCACTTTTTCGCCCAATCTCATTTACCAGATAGAGGGAGATAAAAAAGGAGGGCGAGTCGCAGTATTGATTTAAGAAACAATTACAGCTATGAAGAGGAATGATACGTTAGAAGGATCATCAAATGAGGCCATTTGGGTTGAACTGAAAAACAAAAATGGGGCAATCATACTGCTGGACGTGTACTATAGATCCCCAAACCATCAGAGGGAGATAGAAGAGCAAAATGTAGGCTGTTATGTATGTGAATCTCACCTGTGTGTAAGACTTGCCACTAGAGGGCACACCTGTGGGAGACCTATGGGTCACCTGTGTGTACCCTGGTGCAAGCAGGTATAAAAGGCAGGCCACCACGTTGCCGCCTCACTTTGGAGTTATATTAAAGAGACCAAGGTCACAATGTTTAAGTTTACAACATAGTCTCGTGAAGTTAATCTGAACGTAACAACTGGCGACGAGTTACAGATCACAAACTTTCACGCGGAAATGGCTGCCGTTGGTATTCTTGAGAGATTTATTGAGGGTGATGATTGGGAAGCCTTCGTTGAGCGTCTCGACCAGTACTTTGTGACCAATGACTTGGACACGGCTGAAACAGAGATCAAGCGCAGGGCGATTCTCCTCATCGTATGTGGGTCATCAGTATATGGCCTCCTTAAGAATTTGCTGGCACCGGTCAAACTAACGGACAAATCCTATGCAGAGCTGTGTACACTGGCTAAGGAACACCTCAAGCCAAAGGAGAGCATCCTGATGACCAGGTACCGCTTTTACACGCACCGTCGCTCCAAGAGCCAGAACGAGTTTTATTGCCGACCTAAGACGCCTTGCGAGGCAGTGCGACTTTGCAGAATCCTTGGGGGAAATGTTGCGGGACTTTTTTGTGCTTGGAATTGGCCACGAGGTCATCCTTCGCAAACTGCTGTCTGCCGAATCCCTAGATCTCTGCAAGGCCATCACGATAGCCCAAGTCTTCATATCCACGAGCGACAACACGAAGCAGATATCTTCACAGAATCGAGGCTCACCGGCAAGTACTGTGCTCAAAATAATACCTTCTGCAGGCAGGACTGTACATGGTAGGGCCCACACGGCCACAGAGGCCAGGCCCAGGGTGACTGAGAGGCCGCTGGGGAGTGCTAATGTGAATCCATTAATGCCATGCTGGCTCTGCGGGGGCAGTCACAGAGCCCATCAATGTCATTTCGAGCACTACGTGTGCAAGGGCTGTGGACACCTCCAGCGAATGTGCAAGCAACCTCGGACTCACCATGTGGCAAAGTCAGCAGAGAGCGACCGATCCAGCGTGGATCACGCTGAACGAGCAGGAAAGGCAACCAAACTGGAGGATGAGAAGGAAGTGTATGGGGTACACACCTTCACCACCAAAAGCCCTCCAATAATGTTAAAAGTCAAAATTAACGGCATCCCAGTCTCTATGGAATTGGACACGGGCAAGTCAATCGATTTTGAGCCAGAAGGCCTTTGAGAAACTGTGGAGTAACAAGGCACAGAGGCCAAAACTGAGCCCGATTCACATTACGCTGCGCACTTACACCAAAGAACTCATACCTGTTATCGGCAGTGCGGTAGTGAAAGTATCATATGATGGAAGGGTGCATGATTTACCACTATGGATTGTATCAGGCGATGGCCCTACACTGTTCGGCAGGAGCTGGCTAGACAAGATCCGGTGGAACTGGGACGATATCAAAGCCCTGTCCTCAGCAGATGACGCCCCGTGCACCCAGGTGCTAAACAAATTCCCGGCGTTACTTGAGCCAGGCATCGGCAACTTCACAGGCACCAAACTGCAGATCCGCCTTGTTCCTGGAGCACGGCCCATTCATCACAAGGCCCGAGCAGTCCCATATATGATGCGAGAGAAAGTTGAAATTGAGCTGGACAGACTTCAACGAGAGAGCATCATATCGTCAGTCGAGTTCAACGAGTGGGTCAGTCCAATCGTGCTGGTGCAAAAGAGCGATGGGACGGTCAGAATCTGCGGCGACTACAAGGTGGCGATCAACCGAGTCTCGTTACAGGACCAGTACCCACTACCCAAATTGGAGGACTTATGCGCAACGTTAGCAGGGGGAAAATCGTTCACCAAGCTAGACCTCACCTCCGCGTACATGACACAGGAGCTGGCTGAACCGTCAAAGAAGTTGACGTGCATCAACACGCACAAAGGTCTGTTCATGTACCACAGATGCCCCTTTGCAATTCGCTCAGCGGCGGCCATCTTCCAGAGGAACATGGAGAGTCTGCTGAAATCGGTTCCATGTACAGTGGTGTTCCAGGACGACATCTTGATCATTGGTCGAAACACCACCAAATACTTGCACAACCTGGAAGAGGTTCTAAAGCGACTGGACAGAGTGGGACTCAGGCTGAAATGCTCCAAGTGTGTTTTCCTGGTGCCAGAGGTCGAATTTCTGGGGAGAAAGATTGCGGTGGACGGCATCAGACCCACGGACTCCAAGACGGAGGTGATCAAGAATGGACCCAGACCACAGAATGTAATGGAGCTGCGTTCGTTTCTGGAACACCACAACTACTTTGGTAACATTCTACCAGGGTTGAGCACTTTGCTGGAACCCTTGCATTTGCTGCTACGCAAGGGTGATGACTGGGTTTGGGGTAAATCTCAAGAAACAGCCTTTATCAAGGCCAGAAACCTGTTATGCTCCAACAAATTACTTGCATTGTATGACCCAGATAAACGTTTAGTACTAGCATGTGATGCATCGTTGTACAGGATCGGGTGTGTGTTATAGCAAGCAAATGTGTCAGGCAAACTGCAACTGGTTGCATATACGTCCAGAAGTTTATTCAAGGCTGAAAGAGCTTACAGTAAGGTTGAGAAAGCAGTGTTGGCTTGTGTATACAAAATGCACCAATTTGGTCTCCGGTTCGAGCTCGAAACCAACCACAAACCGCTCACATCATTGCTCTCAGAAAGCAAAGATATCAACACCAATGCTTCGTCCTGCATCCAAAGATGGCACTAACATTGTCTGCGTATAACTATGTAATCCGCCACAGACCAGGCACAGAGAACTGCGCTGACACCCACCGGGGTGAAAATGACGCAACCCGCAGACTTGCCTCTGGTAATGGATGCTTTTGAGAGCGAGGCATCACCCATTACAGCTCAGCAGATCAGGTCCTGGACCAGCCAAGACCCCCTGTTATCACTAGTAAAAAGATGCATCCTCAACGGGAGCTGGTCGGGGAGTTCCCGGGGAAATGAAAGAGGAAATTAAGCCTTTTCACTGATGCAAGGATGAACTGTCAATCCAGTCGGATTGCCTCCTATGGGGAATAGCATGATTTCGCCCAAAAAGGGCAGGGAAACGTTTATACGCGACCTACACAGTACCCACCCAGACATAGTCATGATGAAGGCCATCGCACGTCTGGTGGCCTGGCATTGACTCCGAGTTAGAGTCATGCGTACACCAATGCGACACTTTCTCACAGCTGAGCAACGCACCCAGGGAGGCCCCCCCTGAGCCAGTGGTCATGGCCCTCAAAACCGTGGTCCAGGGTACACATAGATTTCGCTGGCCCCTTTCGAGGGAAGATGTTTTTAGTAGCAGTGGACACTTACACAAAATGGATTGAATGTATAATAATATCATTATGTACGTCCACTGCCACCATTGAAAGCCTCAGGGCCATGTTTGCCACCCATGGGTTGCTTCCTTGTCAGTGATAATGGACCAAGTTTCACCAGCTTGGAATTCAAAGAATTCATGACCCGCAATGGCATCAAGCATGTCAGGTCTGCCCCATTTAAACCCGCATTCAATGGCCAAGCAGAACGGGCAGTCCAAACCATCAAGCAAAGCTTGAGACGCGTAACGGATGGCTCCTTGCAGACCCGGTTATCTAGGGTCCTGATAAACTACCGGACGTGCCCCCACTCACTCACCGGGGTTTCCCCTGCAGAATTGTTAATGAAAAGAGCACTCAAAACCAGGCTCTCCTTAGTCCACCCGGACCTCAATGATCATGTAGAAACCTGGCGGCACAGGCATAACGTGTACATTACAGCAAAATTCTAAAGGGGCAAAGTGTGTTAGAAAGACAAGCCTGAAGGCTCTGTGCCTCAATGCGAGGAGTATTCGAAATAAGGTGACGAATTAACTGCGCAGATAGCAGTTAACAGGTATGATGTAATCGGGATTACGGAGACATGGCTCCAGGGTGACCAAGGCTGGAAACTCAACATCCAAGGGTATTCAACATTTAGGAAGGATGGACAGAAAAGAAAAGGAGGCGGGGTGGCGTTGCTGGTTAAAGAGGAAATTAATGTAATAGTAAGAAAGGACATTAGATTGGATGATGTGGAATTGGTATGGGTGGAGCTATGGAATACCAAACGGCAGAAAACACTAGTGGGAGTAGTGTACAGACCACCAAACAGTAGTAGTAAGGTTGGAGACAGCATCAAACAAGGAATTAGGGATGTATGTAATAAAGACACAGCAGTTATCATGGGTGACTTTAATCTACATGTTGATTGGGCTTGTCATGTATTCAACTATCATTGTAACCCACGTGTAAGCTGATCTAAGTTGTACACCTTGAGAACATTGACCACAAGGGGCGAACTTGTGGGAGACACTCCTAACCTGGACTTTCAGGTATACCTTCATCATTTGAGGTCTTGGTAATAATGGTAACTGGTCACAGAGTGACCTTCTCTCAAGTATGGGCCTCGTGTGCATTTATACTGTATAGTAAGGACATATCATTGGCGATGAGAAAGTGGGATTTAAGCCACGCGAGCATGGCCATTAGCAGCACAGAAGAGAGGTACTGTGTTGGTGATGATTGGGATGGCTTTATTGAGAGACTACAGCAAAGTTTTGTCACTAAGGAATGGTTGGGACAGGATTCGGCCGACAAACGCAGGGCTCATCTCCTGACGGTTTGTGGATCCAGAACGTACTCCCTGATGAAGGACCTTCTAGCGCCAGAGAAGCCGGCGGACAAAAAGTTCGAAGAGCTCAGTAAGTTAATCGGGGAACACCTTAAACCGGTGAGCAGCATGCACATGGTGAGACACCGGTTTTACACGCACCGGCGGCGAGAAGGGCAAAGCGTTCCAGACTTCGGGGCAGATCTCCGGCGACTGGCGAGCCTATGTAAGTTCCCAGGTGCATGCAGAGCGGAGATGCTGTGAGACTTTTTTATTGAGGGCATCGGGCACGCTGGGGTTTTCAGGAACCTGATTGAGACCAAAGACTTGACCTTGGAAGCGGCGGCTCTGATAGCCCAGACATTTATCTCAGGGGAGGAAGAGACCAGAATGCTGTATGACAAAAATCTTGGCTCAAATACAGCAAACGACCAGGGAGTCAACATTGTTAATGCGGCACACAGTTCTCTAGGCAGACAAGGGCAATTGGACATGTCCCAGCATGTAGTCAAACCCAAAGGGGGAATTCAACAGAGACAATGGCTAGCTGAACGACGATTCATGCCATCGCAATGGACAATGCGGCCAGTAATGGGGCCATCAACACCTGTTAATGGTGTGCTTAAGGACAGTTACAGAGACAGTCAGAGACGATCGACTGGTAATGGACCTTTTGTTTCCAACAACGGGGCCTCCAGCTCATGCTGGAGGTGTGGAGGCAAACACCCAGCCAGAGCTTGCAGGTATCAGCAATATACCTGCAGAAACTGCAACGTCAGCGGTCACTTGGCGCATATGTGCAGGAAGCCTGCAGCCAGGTTGATGTACGAGGAGAACAGGCCCGATGTAAGTCCTACGAGGCCAAATGAATACTGGGGGAAATTGCTGGAAACTGAAGTTCAGCAAGTTCATGTGGAGCACACATACAGTTCATATACTAGGATGCCACCGATAAAAATGTCAGTGCTCCTCAATGGCATGCCAGTATTAATGGATCTAGACACGGGGACCAGCCAGTTCCTGATGAGTATCAAACAGTTCTAAAGGCTGGGGGTGTCCAGGAGGCCAAAATTATTGCCGATTGACGCACAGCTACGGATATATACAAAGGAGATCATTCCAGTGCTAGGCAGCGCCACGGTAGTCGTGACCCAACTGAGAGGCCTATAAAGGCCAGCGGGAGTCGGGCAGTTTGAGCAGTCGGTCGAGGAGGCGGGAGCTTGGAGCAGCGCGAGTCCGGGGTCGTCGAGAGGCGTACTGGTGCAGCTACAGCAGGGACAGAAGGCAAAAAAGTAAAAAGAAATCGAAAGATGACGTCACAGCCAAGGGGGTAAGTGATTGGCTGGTGATTGGTAAGTAGTTTTTCTTTTTCTGTTTTATATCAGTGAGTAACTTTTAGCATTGTTGTTGCCAAATTAAGTTAATCTAGGGGTTAAGTCATGGCAGGAGAGCTCGGACACGTTTTATGCTCCTCCTGTACTATGTGGGAAATCAGGGACGCCTCCGGTGTCCCTGATGACTACGTGTGCAGGAAGTGTATCCGCCTCCAGCTCCTGACGGTCCGCATTGCGGAATTGGAGCTGCGGGTGGATTCACTCTGGAGCATCCACAATGCTGAGAATGACGTGAATAGCACGTTTAACGAGTTGGTCTTACCGCAGGTAAAGGATCCACAGCCAGAAAGGGAATGGAAGTAAACAGGAAGAGCAGTGAAAGGAAGGTTGTGCAGGGGTCCCCTGCGGTCATCCCCCTGCAAAACAGATACAACGCTTTGGGTACTATTGAGCGGGATGGCTCATCAGGGGAGAGCAGCAGCAGCCAGGATCACGGCACCGTGGCTGGCTCTGCTGCACAGGAGGGCAGGAAAAAGAGTGGGAGAGCAATAGTGATAGGGGATTTGATTGTAAGGGGAATAGATAGGCGTTTCTGTGGCCGCAACTGAGACTCCAGGATGGTATGTTGCCTCCCTGGTGCAAGGGTCAAGGATGTCTTGGAGAGGGTGCAGGACATTCTGAAAAGGGAGGGTGAACAGCCAGTTGTCGTGGTGCATATAGGTACCAAAGCTATCGGTAAAAAACGGGATGAGGTCCTACGAGACGAATTTAAGGAGCGAGGAGCTAAATTAAAAAGTAAGACCTCAAGAGTAGTAATCCCGGGATTGCTACCAGTGCCACGTGCTAGTCAGAGTAGGAATCGCAGGATAGCTCAGATGAATACATGGCTTGAGCAGTGGTGCAGCAGGGAGGGATTCAAATTTCTGGGGCATTGGAACAGGTTCTGGGGGAGTTGGGACCAGTACAAACCGGACGATCTGCACCTAGGCAGGACCGGAACCAATGTCTTAGGGGGAGTGTTTGCTAGTGCTGTTGGGGAGGAGTTAAACTAATATGGCAGGGGGATGGGAACCAATGCAGGGAGACAGAGGGAAACAAAATGGAGACAGAAGCAAAAGACAGAAAGGAGATGAGTAAAAGTGGAGGGCAGAGAAACCCAAGGCAAAAAACAAAAAGGGCCACTGTACAGCAAAATTCTAAAGGGTCAAAGTGTAATAAAAAGGCAAGCTTGAAAGCTCGGTGCCTCAATGCGAGGAGTATTCGGAACCCAGGAGAGGGCTCTGAGCTAGTTAGGGTGGGTGAGAGCTCAGATGAACAGGACCCCAAGAAAGAATGCAAAAGGCAGGAGGCAACAGAGCAGAGTAGCACTGGGGTAAGTGTAAACCACAAGGTGATAGGAAGGGACAATATGTATGAATATAAAGGCGCTGCAGGAGGGGTCAAAACTAAAAATCATGGTTTAAAAACTAGTATTAAAAGCATGCAGCATTCGAAATAAAGTAAATGAGTTGACAGCACAAATCATTACAAATGAGTATGATTTGGTGGCCATTACAGAAACGTGGTTGCAGGGTGGCCAAGACTGGGAATTAAATATACAGGGGTATCTGACAATTCGGAAGAATAAACAAGAAGGGAAAGGAGGTGGGGTAGCTCTGTTAATAAAGGATGATATCAGGGCAGTTGTGAGAGATGATATTGGCTCTAATGAACAAAATGTTGAATCATTGTGGGTGGAGATTAGAGATAGTAAAGGGAAAAAGTCACTGGTGGGCGTAATTTATAGGCCCCCAAATAATAACTTCACGGTGGGGCGGACAATAATCAAGGGAATAATGGAGGCATGTGAAAAAGGAACGGCAGTAATCATGGGGGATTTTAACCTACATATCGATTGGTCAAATCAAATCGCACGGGGTAGCCTGGAGGAGGAATTCGTAGAATGCATACGGGATTGTTTCTTAGAACAGTATGTTGCAGAACCTACAAGGGAGCAAGCTATCTTAGATCTGGTCCTGTGTAATGAGACAGGAATAATAAATGATCTCCTAATAAAAGATCCTCTCGGAATGAGAGATCACAGTATGGTTGAATTTGTAATACAGATTGAGGGTGAGGAAGTAGTATCTCAAACGAGCATACTATGCTTAAACAAAGGGGACGACAGTGGGATGAGGGCACAGTTGGCTAAAGTAGACTGGGAACACAGACTAAATGGCGGCACAATTGAGGAACAGTGGAGGACTTTTAAGGAGCTCTTTCATAGTGCTCAACAAAAATATATTCCAGTGAAAAAGAAGGGCGGTAAGAGAAAGGGTAACCAGCCATGGATAACCAAGGAAATAAAGGAGTGTATCACATTAAAAACCAATGCTTATAAGGTGGCCAAGGTTAGTGGGAAACTAGAAGATTGGGAACATTTTAAACGACAGCAAAGAATGACTAAGAAAGCAATAAAGAAAGGAAAGATAGATTACGAAAGTAAACTTGCGCAAAACATAAAAACAGATAGTAAAAGCTTTTACAGATATATAAAACGGAAGAGAGTGACTAAAGTAAATGTTGATCCCTTAGAAGATGAGAAGGGGGATTTAATAATGGGAAATGTGGAAATGGCTGAGACCTTAAACAATTATTTTGCTTCAGTCTTCACAGTGGAAGACACAAAAAGCATGCCAAAAATTGCTGGTCACGGGAATGTGGGAAGGGAGGACCTTGAGACAATCACTATCACTAGGGAGGTAGTGCTGGACAGGCTAATGGGACTCAAGGTAGAAAAGTCCTCTGGCCCTGATGAAATGCATCCCAGGGTATTAAAGGAGATGGCGGAAGTTATAGCAGATGCATTCGTTATAATCTACCAAAATTCTCTGCACTCTGGGGAGGTACCAGCGGATTGGAAAGCAGCTAATGTAATGCCTCTGTTTAAAAAAGGGGGCAGACAAAAGGCAGGTAACTATAGGCCGGTTAGTTTAACATCTGTAGTGGGGAAAATGCTTGAAGCTATCATTAAGGAAGAAATAGCGGGACATCTAGTTAGGAATAGTGCAATCAAGCAGACGCAACATGGATTCATGAAGGGGAAATCATGTTTAACTAATTTACTGGAATTGTTTGAGGATATAACGAGCATGGTGGATAGATGTGTACCGATGGATGTGGTGTATTTAGATTTCCAAAAAGCATTCGATAAGGTGCCACACAAAAGGTTACTGCAGAAGATAAAGGTACGCGGAGTCAGAGGAAATGTATTAGCATGGATCGAGAATTGGCTGGTTAACAGAAAGCAGAGAGTCGGGATAAATGGATCATTTTGGATTGGAAATCGGTGGTTAGTGGTGTGCCACAGGGATCGGTGCTGGGACCACAACTGTTTACAATATACATAGATGACCTGGAAGAGGGGACAGAGTGCAGTGTAACAAAATTTGCAGATGACACAAAGATTAGTGGGAAAGCGGGTTGTATAGAGGACACAGAGAGGCTGCAAAGAGATTTAGATAGGTTAAGCAAATGGGCTACAGTTTGGCAGATGGAATACAATGTCGGAAAATGTGAGGTCATCCACCTTGGAAAAAAAAACAGTAAAAGAGAATATTATTTGAATGGGGAGAAATTACAAAATGCTGCGGTGCAGAGGGACCTGGGGGTCCTTGTGCATGAATCCCAAAAAGTTAGTTTGCAGGTGCAGCAGGTAATCAGGTAGGCGAATGGAATGTTGGCCTTCATTGCGAGAGGGATGGAGTACAAAAGCAGGGAGGTCTTGCTGCAACTGTACAGGGTATTGCTGAAGCCGCACCTGGAGTACTGCGTGCAGTTTTGGTCACCTTACTTAAGGAAGGATATACTAGCCTTGGAGGGGGTACAGATACGATTCACTAGTCTGATTCCGGAGATGAGGGGGTTACCTTATGATGATAGATTGAGTAGACTGGGTCTTTACTCGTTGGAGTTCAGAAGGATGAGGGGTGATCTTACAGAAACATTTAAAATAATGAAAGGGATAGACAAGATAGAGGCAGAGAGGTTGTTTCCACTAGTCGGGGAGATTAGAATTAGGGGGCACAGCCTCAAAATACGGGGGAGCCAATTTAAAACCGAGTTGAGAAGGAATTTCTTCTCCCAGAGGGTTGTGAATCTGTGGAATTCTCTGCCCAAGGAAACAGTTGAGGCTAGCTCATTGAATGTATTCAAATCACAGATTGATAGATTTTTAACCAATAAGGGAATTAAGGGTTACGGGGAGCGGGCAGGTAAGTGGAGCTGAGTCCACGGCCAGATCAGCCATGATCTTTTTGAATGGCGGAGCAGGCTCGAGGGGCTAGATTGCCTACTCCTGTTCCTAATTCTAATGTTCTTCTGTTCTTATGTTCTTATGTTCTTATAACATTGACCACAAGGGGCGAACTTGTGGGAGACACTCCTAACCTGGACTATCAGGTATAAAAGGGGAAGCGCCACCCACCTTCATCACTTGAGGTCTTGGTAATAAAGGTAACTGGTCACAGAGTGACCTTCTCTCAAGTATGGGCCTCGTGTGCATTTATACTGTATAGTAAGGACATATCAGGGCTAACCATACTGGTAACAATGCGGTGGAAGAGGATTTCCTGGAGTATAGTAGGGACGGTTTTCTTGACCAATATGTCAAGGAACCAACCAGAGAGCTGGCCATCCTAGACTGGGTGATGTGTAATGAGAAAGGACTAATTAGCAATCTTCCTTGGGGAAGAGTGACCATTACATGGTAGAATTCTTTATTCGGATGGAGAGTGACAGTTAATTCAGAAACTAGGGTCCTGAACTTAAGGAAAGCTAACTTTGATGGTTTGAGGTGTGAATTGGCTAGATTAGACTGGCAAATGATGTTTAAAGGGTTGACGGTGGATAGACAATGGAAAATCTTTAAAGATCACATGGATGAACTTCAACATTTGTACATCCCTGTCTGGAGTAAAAATAAAACGGGGAAGGTGGCTCAACCGTGGCTAACAAGGAAAATTAAGGATAGTGTTAAATCCAAGGAAGAGGCATATAAATTGACCAGAAAAAGCAGCAAATCTGAGGACTGGGAGAAATTTAGAATTCAGCAGAGGAGGACAAAGGGTTAAATTAAGAGGGGGAAAATAGAGTACAAGAAGAAGTTTGCCGGGAAAACATGTCCTTTACAGTCGGATTCAGGTGAATGGGGAACAAAGAAATGGCAGACCAACTGAACAAATACTTTGGTTCTGTCTTCACGGAGGAAGACACAAATAACCTTCCGGAAGTACTAGGGGACCGAGGGTCTAGTGAGAAGGAGGAACTAAAGGATATCCTTATTAGGAGGGAAAGTGTGTCGGGGAAATTGATGGGATTGAAGGCCAATAAATCCCCGGGGCCTGATAGGCTGCATCCCAGAATACTTAAGGTGGTGGCCCTAGAAATAGTGGATGCATTGGTGATCATTTACCAACAGTCTATCAACTCTGGATCAGTTCCTATGGACTGGAGGGTAGCTAATGTAACACCACTTTTAAAAAGGGAGGGAGAGAGAAAGCGGGTAATTATAGGCCGGTTAGCCTGACATCAGTGGCGGGGAAAATGTTGGAATCAATTATTAAGGATGAAATCACAGCGCATTTGGAAAGCAGTGACAGGATCGGTCCAAGTCAGCATGGATTTATGAAAGAGAAATCATGCTCGACAAATCTTCTGGAATTTTTTGAGGATGTAACGAGTAGAGGTAGAGTGGACAACAGAGAAACAGCGGATGTGGTGTATTTGGACTTTCAAAAGGCTTTTGACAGGGTTCCACAAAAGAGATTAGTGTGCAAAATTAAAGCACATAGTATTGGGGGTAATGTATTGATGTGGATAGAGAACTGGTTGGCAGACAGGAAGCAGAGAGTAGGGATAAACGGGTCCTTCTCAGATTGGCAGGCAGTGACTAGCGGGGTGCCGCAGGGCTCAGTGCTGGGACCCCAGCTCTTCACAATATCCATCAATGAGTTGGATGAAGGAATTGAGTGTAATATCTCCAAGTTTGCAGATGACACTAAATTGGATGGCGGTGTGAGTTGTGAGAGGGATGCTAAGAGGCTGCAGGGTGACTTGGACAAGTTAGGTGAGTGGGCAAATGCATGGCAGATGCAATATATTGTGGATAAATCTGAGGTTATCCATTTTGGGGGCAAAAACGCGAAGACAGAATATTATCTGAATGGTGGCAGATTAGGAAAAGGAGAGGTGCAACGAGACATGGGTGTCATGGTTCAGCAGTCATTGAAAGTTGGCATACAGGTACAGCAGGCGGTAATGAAGGCCTTCATAGCTAGGGGATTTGAGTATAGGAGAAGGGGGTCTTACTGCAGTAGTACAGGGCCTTGGTGAGGCCTCACCTGGAATATTGTGTTCAGTTTTGGTCTCCTAATCTGAGGAAGGACATTCTTGCTATTGAGGGAGTGCAGCGAAGGTTCACCAGACTGATTCCCGGGATGGCTGGACTGACATATGCGGAGAGACTGGAGCAACTGGGCCTTTATACATTAGAGTTTGGAGTTTAGAAGGATGAGAGGGGATCTCATAGAAACATACAAGATTCTGACAGGACGGGACAGGTTAGATGCGGGTAGATTGTTCCCGATGTTGGGGAAGTCCAGAACCAGGGACACAGTCTTTGGATAAAGGGTAGGCCATTTAGGACTGAGATGAAGAGAAACTTCTTCACTCAGAGAGTTATTAACCTGTGGAATTCCCTGCCGCAGAGAGTTGTTGATGCCAGTTCATTGGATATATTCAAGAGGAAGTTAGATATGGCCCTTATGGCTAACGGGATCAAGGGGTATGGAGAGAAAGCGGGAAAGGGGTATTGAGGGAATGATCAGCCATGATCATTCTATGCTTCTATGTTTCTATGTTTCTCACCTGTGTGTAAGACTTGCCACTAGAGGGCACACCTGTGGGAGACCTATGGGTCACCTGTATGTACCCTGATGCAAGCAGGTATAAAAGGCAGGCCACCACTTTGCTGCCTTACTTGGAGTTATATTAAAGAGACCAAGGTCACAATGGTTTAAGTTTACAACACAATCTCGTGAAGTTATTTTGAATGTAGCATAAGCAAATGTCTGAGAAGTGCAAAAACAATGGAGCAGTAATAGGGGATTTCAACTGCCCTAATATTAACTGGGTTAGAATTAGGGTGAAAGGTATAGAGGGAACAGAATTTTAAAAATGCATTCAGGAGAACTTTTTTAGCCAATACGTAGCAAGCCCAACAAGAGAGGGGGAGCTTCTGGATTTAGTTTTCGGGAATGAAGCTGGGCAGGTGGAAGGAGTATCAGTGGCTGAGCATTTTGGTAATAGTCATCATAACTCAGATTTAGGGTAGGTATGAAAAAGAACAAAGATGGACCGGGAATAAAAGTTCTCAATTGGGGAAAAGCCAATTTTACTAAGCTGAGAAGTAATTTAGCCAAAGTGGACTGGAAACGGCTAATTGATGGTAAATCAGTGTCAGAACAATGGGAGGCATTCAAGGAGATAGTGAGGGTTCAGAGCAAGTATGATCCCTTAAAAAATGGTTAACATTAACAAATCTAGTGCCCCCTGGCTGTCAAGGATAGGATAAAGAAAAAAAGGGAAGCTTATGACAGATACCAAGGGCGCAATAGTGCAAAAACCCTACAGGAATATAGAAAGTGCAGGGGTGAAATTAAAAAGAAAATTAGAAAAGCAAAGAGACTGCATGAAGAAATATTGGCAAGTAAAATCAAGGAAAACCCAAAGATGTTTTATAAATATATTAAGAGCAAGAGGATAACTAAAGAGTGGGGCCTATTATGGACCATAAAGGTAACCTGTGTTAGGAGGCAGAAGTTGTGGGTATGGTTCTTAATGAATACTTTGCACTATTTTCACAAAAGAGAGGGATGATGCAGACATTGTAATTTTGGAGGAGGAGTGTGAAATATTAGATGAAATAAACATAGTGAGATAGGAAGTATTAAGGATGCTAATATTTAGCATCTTTAAAAATGGATAAATCCCCAGGCTCGGATGAAATGTATCCCAGGCTGTTAAGAGAAGCAAGAGAGGAAATAGCAGAGGCTCTGACCATCATTTGCCAATCATCTCTGGCTACAGGTATGGTGCTGGAGGATTGGAAGATTGCTAATGTTGTACCATTATTTAAAAAGAGTGGAAGGGATAGACCGAGTAATTACAGGCCAGTCAGCCTAACCTCAATGGTGGGAAAATTATTGGAAAAATTCTGAGGGACAGGATAAGTCTTCATTTAGAAAGACACGGATTAATCAAGGACAGTCAGCATGGATTTGTTAAGGTAAGTTCATGTCTGACTAACTTGATTGAATATTTCGAGGAGGTAACCAGGAGGGTCGATGTAGTGCATATGGATTTTAACAAGGCTTTTGATAAGGTCCCACATGGCAGACTGGTCATGAAAGGAAAAGCCCATGGGATCCAAGGAAAAGTGGCAAGTTGGATCCAAAATTGTCTCAGAAGCAAAGGGTAATGGTTGATGGGTGTTTTTGTGACTCGAAGGCTATTTCCAGTCGGGTTCTGCAGAGCTCAGTACTAGGTCCCGTGCTTTTTGTGATATAGATCAATGATTTGGACTTGAAGGTAGAGGGTATGATATAGAAGTTTGCAGATGATACAAAAATTGGCCGTGTGGTTGATAATGAAGAAGAAAGCTGTAGACTGCAGGAAGATATCAATGGTCTGGTGTGGTGGGCAGAACAGTGGCAAATGGAATTGAATCCAGAGAAGTGTGAGGTAATGCACTAACAAGGCAAGGAAATACACAATAAATGGTAGGACACTGAGAAGTGTAGAGGAACAAAGGGACTTTGAGTGCGTGTTCACAGGAAACAAAGGGAAAGATTTGCATTTATATAGCGCCTTTCTTGACCACCGGCTGTTTCAAAGCGCTTTACAGCCAATGAAGAACTTTTTGAAGTGTAGTCACTGTTGTAATGTGGGAAAAGCAGCAGCCAATTTGCACATAGCAAGCTCCCACAATCAGCAATGTGATAATGGCCAGATAATCTGTTTTAGTGATGTTGATTGAGGGATAAATGTTCGCCAGGACACCCAGGATAACTCCCCTGTTCTTCTTCAGAATAGTGCAATGGGATCTTTTCCGTCCACTTGAAAGAGCAGAGAGGGTCTCTGTTTAATGTCTCATCCGAAAGACGGCATATCCAACAGTGCAGCACATTCCCTCAGCACTGCACTGGAGTGTCAGCCTGGATTTAACTGCTCCTGGAGTGGGACTTGAACCCACAACCTTCTAACTCAGAGGTGAGTGTGCTACCCAGTGAGCCACAGATCCTTAAAGGTAGCAGGACAGATAGATAAGGTGGTTAAGAAGGCATACGAGATATTTGCCTTTATTAGCTGAGGCATAGAATATAAGAGGTTATGCTTGAATTGTATAAAACACTAGTTAGGCCACAGCTGGAGTACTACATGCAGTTCTGGTCACCACATTACAGGAAAGATGTGACTGCACTAGAGAGGCTATCGAAGAGATTTACTAGGATGTTGCCTGGACTGGAGAATTTTAGCTATGAGAAAAGATTGGATAGGCTGGGATTGTTTTCTTTGAAACAGTGGAGATTGAGGTGCATAAAATTATGAGGGGGCCTTGATAGAGTGAATAGGAAGGACCTATTCCCCTTAACAGAGGGGTCAATAACTAGGGGGCATAGATGTAAAGTAAGTGGTAGGAGGTTTAGAAGGGATTTGAGGAGAATTCTTTTCAGCCAGAGGGTGGTCAGGGTCTGGAATTCAAGGTGCCTGAAAGGGTGGTTGAGGCAGACACCCTCATAGCATTTAAAAAGTACTTGGATATGCCCTTGAAGTGCCGTAACCTACAAGGCTACAGACCAAGAGCTGGAAAGTGGGATTAAGCTGGGGAGCTCTTTGTCGGCTGGCACGGACACAATGAACCAAGTGGCCTCCTTCTGTGCTGTAAATTTCTATGATTTTATCCCTTGATTCCCCTAGAATCCAATAATCTATCTATCTTAGGCTTGAATATACTCAAAAACTCAGCATCCACAACACTATGAGGCAGAGAATTCCTAAGGTTCACAACCCTCTGAGTGAAATAATTCCTCCTCATCTCGGTCTTAAATGGCCTACTCCTTATCCTGTGACTATGCCCCCAACTGTTTCCACTGTTGCTCTTTCAACTATCTCTCTTCTACTCTCTCCCGCAACCCCCCAACCCCCCCATCTTCTCCCCTCTGTCTTCTCTTCCCACTCTCCCATCTCTGTGTCCCCCCCCGCTCCTTCCTTTCTCTCTTCTGAGCTGTAAAACTCCTGTGGTTTCTCAAAATGTATTAATGATCCAATAAACAAAAGCAACCAGCCCTCTACAGTTAGGAAAGAGCAGTTTAAACACACACATCTCATTGATTGTGATTTGACCTGCCTATAGCCTTATCAATGGCATCTGAAGTATAATTCTGTTCACATTACAGAGGCCATGAACCCAAAGACCTCTTCCCACTTCTACCCATCAGAAACAGCAGCCCCAGTATTAACCTGCAGTGAGAGGTAAGCGTGGGGCTGGTGGGGTAAGCAGCAGGCGCGACCCGACTTGCTGACATGAAGCCAGGGCCTGATACAAGGAAACCTTTAAACAATTAAATTCATTTACCTTCTCTGCCCTCTTCTGGGCTTGCGGTGCCTTTGCGCCTGGTGTTCGAGGTGGGGTCGGAACCAGTGGCGAACATGCGACCGAGCATTAAAATGGCATTGAGGTCTGAATCACGTCATCCGACCCTGACGTTTGCATTTTACTGAGGCCCTCACTTGCCTCACACCCCTCCCAAAACTCATGAGCTAAAGTTTTGGCTGGTGAGAGTGCGGCACCAAGCTTGAGGGTGGGAAGCGGCCTCTATTTTAGCCCCCCACCCCACCCTGAACACCCCCTTCTCATCGGGTGCAGGGAGTTACATTCGACCCACTCATTTCTCAATGGATAGTGAGTTTAACAAGAAACAAAGACTTTTCTTTGACACTACAACAAGCCCCAGGTAAAATATAAACATTCTGGAATCAAATCAACTCTTCTCTATAATTAGGTTGGTAAAAACAATCATTAACCAGGCATTAATATAAACAATGTCAAAGGAGATTTAACAGCCTGCTATGGGAACAGATTTAGAGATGTATCTCAAGGTAATATAACGTGTCAGTCTATAATTACTCTGCAGCAATTTCATAACAGTAATCTGAATCGTTAGCACGGACTTGAACCTCCGACCTGTAGAAAGTGTTTCCCACTCTGCTGCAATTTTCTCAAAACAGCTGATTCCAACAATATGGAACTGCTATCTTTGACTCGATTGTCATTTACAATGTGACCTCAAGTCATAACATCAAAAATAAGGCAGTTGAAGTAGTTGGCAACTCATAGTGGGACAAACTGTGACACACAACAAAAAGACACAAACAAAAAAGGCTGGGGTTTGACTGCAAGACGTCACTGATTTAAATTTTCCCATTTAATGAAAGGATTAGCATTTTCCTAGGTAGTGTAGTGATCTCCATTGAAACACCCCTGTAAAACTATGTGACCGAGACAAACCTTTAAACAGGTTTGATTGCTTGCTGTCTGACCTTTTCAATTTAACCTGGGTTTGAGAAAACTGCATGGCAATCCTTTCCTCTTCCTCCTTTCTTTTGTAATCTTTCCCAGGATGTGGGACTGGAGTCACATATATGTCAGGTGGCAGGTATCCTTCCCTAAAGGGCATTAGTAAACCATTAGCAAACTGATGCAAGATTTTATTTCCAGATTTCGTTAAACTGAATTTAAAGTCTCAAACCGTCAAATTCTCAAACTCGCCTTCTCTGGATTATTAGACAAGGGGGCCAAAATTGCTGCTCTCAGAAAGACACATTAGCGCCTCCGGGATGTGCTAATGGGGCGCTAAAGGGTTTTCAGCCAGGCGTAGCGGCCAGAGTGCCTTCTGGAGTTGCCCCGAGGCTCCGCCAGTGAAAAGTGGTTTGCACACTGGCGCACGCATGCCGATGACATCATCGCCATGTGCAACGACCCCTTATCACCCAGCGCCAACCCCTTTGCGCCCCTTGGGGGAAATTGCCCCGTGGGAAGCGAGATCAGCATGGGCCGATGCCATCAACAGCTTCGAGAAGCTGTGGTGGCTGTGATGCACTGGCCGCCCTTAAAGGGGAAGTGTTGCGCGGTGGCCTCCATCTTTTTTCTGTCGGCCGACTTTTTAGTCGGCCTGACAACGGCGGCCTCTGGTGTGGCCAGGCCACCAACATGCAGGCTGGCATCCCCTCTTAGGTACCAGGCATCTGGCCCGGCCAACACCCTCCCTAACGAGGCTACAGAGTTCGCAGCGGCCATCCCCCTTAAAAGAAAAGGAAGGAGATAGTAACGTGTCAGCATGACGAGGCACGTGTGAATGCTCCATTAGCACAACAAACATTTGTTTAAGTCAAAGAGGCCATTTCTGCGCAGGGGCCAGCGCTTCCCATGCCGACACAAAAAAGTCATATAATTCTTAATTGACCATCCCAAACCCACGCGGGGCAATTCCAGCTCCAAGACCTCTGGATTACTAGTCCAGTCACATAATCAGTGGCATTATTATCGCTTCAGAGTTAGAAGGTTGTGGGTCTAGTCCCACTCCGGAAACTTGAGCACAAATGTAGGCTGACACTCCAGTGCAGTACTGAGGGAATGCTGCACTGTCGGAGATGCCAGCTTTAGAATGAGAACAGAAGAACATAAGAAATAGAAGCAGGAGTAGGCCATTTGGCCCCTCGAACCTGCTCCGCCATTTAATACTGTTATGTATGCATATAAACCTTACTAAAATGTAAGATTTGCCAATAGGGGGCACACCCTGTGGGAGACCTAAGGGTCACCTGTGCACCCTAGGCAAGCAGGTATAAAAGGTGGTTCACCATGCTGCTTCCTCACTCTGGAGTCTGAAAAAAGAGACCGAGGTCACAGCAGTTTGAGCTTGCAATATAGTCCTGTGGATTTATTCTGAAGATAACAAATTGGCGACGAGTAACGGATCACGAACTTTCACGCGGTAATGGCTGCCGTTGGTATTCTTGAGAGATTTGTTGAAGGTGACGATTGGGAAGCCTTCGTTGAGCACCTCGACCAGTACTTTGTGGCCAACGAATTGGACACGGTTGAAACAGAGATCAAGCGCAGGGCGATTCTCCTCACCGTATGTGGGTCACGTTATCGCCTGCCTAAGGTGAACTGCCAGACGGGATGTGTCAACCTATCCGTCGCAGAGACAAAAGACCCATCCCTACGTTGCAAAGTAAGGCAGGGTAGCTACACACAGTCGGTGGTCCGGGGCCCACATACTACGGCCCTGGGTCCACGGGGACCACTAGGCCTCCCACCACTACTGAAAGTCTCAAGGTCATTGCGGCCATCCTGGGCTTGCCAAACCTCAGGGTCAGCGACAATAGCCCGGAGCAGGCAGCCCAAATCACTAAACCTAGCACCACGCGTGTCACGGTACACTCCCCACAGACCTGACTATCCTGGGTGCTACGCAGTCACCAGACAGAATCACTCAGAACCGAGCCTTCCATATGCCATCAGCAGAGAATGCACCATAATTGCACGGCCTCTCCACGCGACATCAGAATAAATGATGTAGACCATGATCAGGGCCCCAGTTGGGCCACTAGTACTGCATTAGCCAAGGGGGGAAAGGAGTGTATGTGATTAAAACTGAGTGTCTGATTGTAAAACCATGTACCGGGCTAATGAGTAAAGCATTTGGACAAGACCAAACTGCAAACCACAGATAACCAGGAACCACCATGAAAGGACTTGGACCCCAGCGACCCACGAACACGATCAACCTCGCCGTCAACCACGAGGATGAACCCACCATGTCAGGACTTCAACCCAGGTGATCGACCCGGGAGCGTGGGGCACCATATCACCTCAACTTACAAATAACTTGTACATAAGACTTTGGGGGGGAGTGATGTTATGTATGTATGTAAATCTTACCAAAATGTAAGACTTGTCACTGGGGGCACACCTGTAGGAGACCTAAGGGTCACCTGTGCACCTTGGGGCAAGCAGGTATAAAAGGGGATTCACCATGCTGCTTTCCCACTCTGGAGTCTGAATAAAGAGACCATGGTCACAACAGTTTGAGCTTGCGATATAGGCCTGTGGATTTATTCCGAACATAACAAATACGATCATGGCTGATCTGATCTTGGCCTCAACTCCATTCCCTGCCTGCTCCCCAAAACACTTGACTCCCTTATTGTTCAAAAATCTGTCTATCTCCACCTTAAATATATTCAATGACCCAATGACCTAGTGATAGTGATTGCTTTAAGTTCTCCCCTCCCAATAGCCCCTTGATTATCAATTATTGGGATGCTTTGATAATTAAACTGAAATTTGCCTTCTCAGGTGAACATAAAAAATTCCATGGCACTGTTCTGAAGAAGAGCAGGGGACTTCTCCCCAGTGTCCTGGCCAATGTTTATTCCTCAGCCAAGATCACTAAAACAGATGACCTGGTCATTTATTCCATTGCTGTTTGTGGGAGCTTTCTGCGTGCAATTTGCTGCCTTGTTTCTTACATTACAAGTCAGCGCACTTCAAAAGTTGGCTGGAAAGTCCTTTGGTGCATCCTGAGGTCATGAAAGGAATTATTAGAAAGGAAAATCTTTCTTTACTAGTGATGTTGGAGGACAGGATATAAGTCCTGCTCCGGTGCAAAAAAATCAGGTTTTATAGTTCATTCACCTGCTTATCTCAACTACTTTAAACGGACACACAGAGATTTATGCATCCACGCTCGTCTCCTATTCATCGCTGTTCCGCTTATCATTTAGTCATCAAAAATTAATCATTGATAACAAAGTTCTTGCCTGTCATTGCTTTGCACTTCCTTACAGTAAATGTTTATGTGCTAATTTTCACAGTTTCAACAATGGCACTCAGTTTAACCCAAACATTCATAAGTGATCTGTCTCTCTTCCTTCTTAATCTTTTCTCAAAGTTCTTGGCTTTTACCATATCGGTTTTCTCCCAAAGGTTGTTTCTAAAAGCGGTTGTCTCAGAATTACCAGTTTGTCTGACGGTACAAAGGTACAGAACTACTGATATGTTTTACAACAAGAGAGAAAGTCATTCCATTATAAATGATTAAATACAGAGGACAAGCATTTGTTCCTACAGTTTACAAGTAACTTTAAGTAATAAACTTATATTAAGCAAATACATTGAAGGGACGAGGCTGCCAGCAGAAGGGTAAGTCCGGAAGTGTGGCTGTTGTGATGGTCTCATGGATAGGGGGAGCCCAAGGCAGCAGAGACCCGTACTTTCATTGTGGGGTGCGGAGGAGTGCCAGTGCCATTAAATTGGCGAATCAGCGAGAATTGAATGGGAAATGGAGCCACTGATCAAGGAGAGTTAAAATCCCCCCCAAAACATGTTGTCAAATGCAATTGTGCATCACAACACCCGAAGCAGGGAGAAATTGAGCTGGAACAGATCAGGGAAGCCAGAGCGTTTGTGTATAGTCAATCAGCCTAAGTTAGCGAATTATTAAATGCAATGTAAATCTCATTGGGATGCAGGGTCCATCCAATTGTGCAAAACCTCTCCTTTAAAATTAACAGATTAAAATACAAAATAGATGTTTGTTTCAGGGCAACCTCTTTTTAATTCTGAGATGTGCTGAACCAAACACAGCAATAAATTCTTGGTGGCAGGGGCTAGACTTTCCACTCAATGACTGTGAATGATGTTCGTCAAGTCACGTTGCAGAACATAGCATTGGTTGGCGAATGGTTTTGAGTTACACCGGAGGAGTTACAGGAAAATAGCCAACATCCAAACAGGGTTAACAACAAATTAATCAGAGGAATCATTACAGAATTGATAGATTAATAAAGGAATGCACCAAAATGAATGCCAGAGCAAAGTAAGATTAAAGCACGTGAAGTGGGAGAGCTGTCCCACAAACTAGCCTAGCAACAGCCTGACAGCCATACGTATAGAATCACATCTATCAGCCAGTATCCCAGATTCCTCCAGCACCGTTCCCGGGTATGCCCTGTCCCATCAGCAAGACAGGCCTACCAGAGATGGAGGCCATCAGGTAGGAATGGCTTGGGGAATGCTCAGAAATGACCCTGGACCTTGTGAAACTGCATGGCCGCATGTGAAACCAGGCCAAGGAAGCCTCTTGTTGATAACCAACGCCCCCCTTCCCTCAACTGACAGATCAATATTTGAACACATTCGCTTAGGGTTAGTGTTCTTGCCTCTGAAGGTTGTGGATGCAAGTCCCAGAGACTTGAGCACATAGTCTACGCTAACACTCCAGTGCAGTACTGAGGGAGTGCTGCACTTTTGAAGGTGCTGAATTTTGAATGAGACATTAAACCAAGGCCCTGACTGCCCTCTCAGGTGGATGTAAAATATCCCACGACATTATTCAGAGAAGAGCAGTGGAATCCTCCCTGGTGTCCTGGCCAATATTTATCTCTCACCTTACATCACTAAAAATAGATTATCTGGTTATTTATCTCATTGCTGTTTGTGGGAACTTGCTGTGCGTGAATTGGCTGCTGTGTTTCCTACCTTACAACAGGCTATACACTTCAAAAGTACTTCATTGGCTGTAAAGCACTTTGTGATGTCCCGAGGTCATGAAAGACGCTATATAAATGCGAGGTCTTTATTTCTTTCACTGAAATTATGTAAAACACATGAGGGTGGAAAGTCGGTCACACCTCTGTTGCAGCGTTAACCTGGGCGGAGCGGTAAATTTTGTGCCGGGAAATAGTTTGCGTCTCCAGCCGCAAAATTTACCAGCTGGGCCCTGAGTGTGGAGCGGAGCGCTAAGGGAGGCAGTCCACACCTCTTTTAGGGCGCTAGACCAGCTGAGCAACTGAAAATCTCGAGCTAAACAGCTGGCCTCCGAGTACCCTAAGAGAGGCTTCTGTGAAAATAAATCTGAACAAAAAACACGAAAAACATTCCCAATACTTTCCTGACATCAATCCACATGAATTGCGAAAGTTAAAAAAAAACAATCACACTTACCTTAGGTAGACATTCCCTCCCTCACTGCAGCTGCTACAGCTGGAACCGCCAGCTTTCACAGGCAGACCCACTAGGGGGCGCTGTGGGGTGGTATGGATTGGGCGAGTTTCAAATTTCGAGCCAGTGTCGCAACCAGGGTCGTTGCACACAGGCTTGCCTCTCCCGGGCAGTAATGTTCCGCGCCCCCGCAAACCAGGCACCGAATGTCCCGGCGGGCGCTGGAAACTGGCCGCCCACCCGGAAATGCTCTCCGCCGCCATTACTGCCCTTCCGGGACGAAAACAGAGGCAAAAACGGTCCAAAAATCCAGCCCATTGATTTTTGGCAAAGAAAATTTCCACAGTGTGTATAATGTGCAGCTGTATGCATGAAGTAATAGAACGTGACAAAGTAACACTCAGCAGAATCAAAGAGTTGGATGAAGTACAACATTTCTCCCCATGTTAATGTTTTCCTTTGGGCACAAAGGTGACAGGAAGTATTGTCGCTCATTCCGTCACCTCGGGTTTTAACTGAAGGCGGCTCGCACGTCAGTGATGTCCTTTACATCTGTATGTGTGACCGTTGACACGTAGTTCACCCTTTTTCCAGCAATAATTTGCTAAACTTGGTTCTGTGCAATAGGAATATTTTTGGGCTTAAAAATAAACTCTGTAAACTGCTTCATAAGAACTTTTACAGCCATTCAGAAAGTTTAGGGTCACGGCTGCACACCTAATGGATATGCTATTTTCCTCTGTTAACTAACTTAGAAGTAAATAAATGCTCTTCGCACAAAGGTAAAATGCTTACATTTGATGTTTCAAGTAATAACTCTGAATAATTATAACTGAGTTCTGAGTGATGTCTTACTGCTGGAAGAACTGTAATCGGGATGAATTTATTTCTCCCCTTCACTCCTGAAATGACTGACTCCTTGCCCATGTGTACTTCCACACCAACTGGCGGCCTTTCATTACCTCCACTAAGTGCCCATTCTTCATGTCTGCAGCTAGGCAGTGAGTGGAGGACACCAGCTAAGATTGACCAAATCAGCACAGGCCGGGCTTCAAATCTGGGACCTTCTGTTCTGTAAGGAGTGAATTTGACTACATATACTCATTGTGGAAGGGAAAATGGGTGGGGTGTATAACGTATGGCTGATCTGCTACCACTTGCTTTGTGCCCCTGCTGAAGTTGAACTTTATCCCCTGTAGTGTCTGATCAAATCCTTAGCATTTCTCAAGGGTTTGCAACCAATGGTTACTTTTTGAAGTGCAGGATAGCGCAGATGAATACGTGGCTTGAGCAGTGGTGCAACAGGGAGGGATTCAAATTCCTGGGGCATTGGAACTGGTTCTGGGGGAGGTGGGACCAGTACAAACCGGACAGTCTGCACCTGGGCAGGACCGGAACCAATGTCCTAGGGGGAGTGTTTGCTAGTGCTGTTGGGGAGGATTTAAACTGATATGGCAGGGGGATGGGAACCAATGCAGGGAGACAGAGGGAAACAAAAAGGACGCAAAAGCAAAAGACAGAAAGGAGATGAGGAAAAGTGGAGGGCAGAGAAACCCAAGGCAAAGAACAAAAAGGGCCACTGTACAGCAAAATTCTAAAAGGACAAAGGGTGTTAAAAGAACAAGCCTGAAGGCTTTGTGTCTTAATGCAAGGAGTATCCGCAATAAAGTGGATGAATTAACTGTGCAAATAGATGTTAACAAATATGATGTGATTGGGATTACGGAGACGTGGCTCCAGGATGATCAGGGCTGGGAACTCAACATCCAGGGGTATTCAACATTCAGGAAAGATAGAATAAAAGGAAAAGGAGGTGGGGTAGCATTGCTGGTTAAGGAGCAAATTAAGGCAATAGTTCGGAAGGACATTAGCTTGGATGATGTGGAATCTATATGGGTAGAGCTGCAGAATACCAAAGGACAAAAAACGTTAGTGGGAGTTGTGTACAGACCTCCAAACAGTAGTAGTGATGTTGGGGAGGGCATCAAACATGAAATTAGGGGTGCGTGCAATAAAGGTGCAGCTGTTATAATGGGTGACTTTAATATGCACATAGATTGGGTTAACCAAACTGGAAGCAATACGGTAGAGGAGGATTTCCTGGAGTGCATAAGGGATGGTTTTTTAGACCAATATGTCGAGGAACCAACTAGGGGGGAGGCCATCTTAGACTGGGTGTTGTGTAATGAGAGAGGATTAATTAGCAATCTCGTTGTGCGAGGCCCCTTGGGGAAGAGTGACCATAATATGGTGGAATTCTGCATTAGGATGGCGAATGAAACAGTTAATTCAGAGACCATGGTCCAGAACTTAAAGAAGGGTAACTTTGAAGGTATGAGGCGTGAATTGGCTAGGATAGATTGGCGAATGATACTGAAGGGGTTGACTGTGGATGGGCAATGGCAGACATTTAGAGACCGCATGGATGAACTACAACAATTGTACATTCCTGTCTGTCGTAAAAATAAAAAAGGGAAGGTGGCTCAACCGTGGCTATCAAGGGAAATCAGGGATAGCATTAAAGCCAAGGAAGTGGCATACAAATTGGCCAGAAATAGCAGAGAACCCGGGGACTGGGAGAAATTTAGAACTCAGCAGAGGAGGACAAAGGGTTTGATTAGGGCAGGGAAAATGGAGTACAAGAAGAAGCTTGCAGGGAACATTAAGACGGATTGCAAAAGTTTCTATAGATATGTAAAGAGAAAAAGGTTAGTAAAGACAAACGTAGGTCCCCTGCAGTCAGAATCAGGGGAAGTCATAACGGGGAACAAAGAAATGGCGGACCAATTGAACAAGTACTTTGGTTCGGTATTCACTGAGGAGGACACAAACAACCTTCCGGATATAAAAGGGGTCGGAGGGTCTAGTAAGGAGGAGGAACTGAGGGAAATCCTTATTAGTCGGGAAATTGTGTTGGGGAAATTGATGGGATTGAAGGCCGATAAATCCCCAGGGCCTGATGGACTGCATCCCAGAGTACTTAAGGAGGTGGCCTTGGAAATAGTGGATGCATTGACAGTCATTTTCCAACATTCCATTGACTCTGGATCAGTTCCTATGGAGTGGAGGGTAGCCAATGTAACCCCACTTTTTAAAAAAGGAGGGAGAGAGAAAACAGGGAATTACAGACCGGTCAGCCTGACATCGGTAGTGGGTAAAATGATGGAATCAATTATTAAGGATGTCATCGCAGTGCATTTGGAAAGAGGTAATATGATAGGTCCAAGTCAGCATGGATTTGTGAAAGGGAAATCATGCTTGACAAATCTTCTGGAATTTTTTGAGGATGTTTCCAGTAGAGTGGACAAGGGAGAACCAGTTGATGTGGTATATTTGGACTTTCAGAAGGCTTTCGACAAGGTCCCACACAAGAGATTAATGTGCAAAGTTAAAGCACATGGGATTGGGGGTAGTGTGCTGACATGGATTGAGAACTGGTTGTCAGACAGGAAGCAAAGAGTAGGAGTAAATGGGGACTTTTCAGAATGGCAGGCAGTGACTAGTGGGATACCGCAAGGTTCTGTGCTGGGGCCCCAGCTGTTTACACTGTACATTAATGATTTAGACGAGGGGATTAAATGAAGTATCTCCAAATTTGCAGATGACACTAAGTTGGGTGGCAGTGTGAGCTGCAAGGAGGATTCTATGAGGCTGCAGAGTGACTTGGATAGGTTAGGTGAGTGGGCAAATGCATGGCAGATGAAGTATAATGTGGATAAATGTGAGGTTATCCACTTTGGTGGTAAAAACAGAGAGACAGACTATTATCTGAATGGTGACAGATTAGGAAAAGGGCAGGTGCAAAGAGACCTGGGTGTCATGGTACATCAGTCATTGAAGGTTGGCATGCAGGTACAGCAGGCGGTAAAGAAAGCAAATGGCATGTTGGCCTTCATAGCGAGGGAATTTGAGTACAAGGGCAGGGAGGTGTTGCTACAATTGTACAGGGCCTTGGTGAGGCCACACCTGGAGTATTGTGTACAGTTTTGGTCTCCTAACCTGAGGAAGGACATTCTTGCTATTGAGGGAGTGCAGCGAAGGTTCACCAGACTGATTCCCGGGATGGCGGGACTGACCTATCAAGAAAGACTGGATCAACTGGGCTTGTATTCACTGGAGTTCAGAAGAATGAGAGGGGACCTCATAGAAACGTTTAAAATTCTGACGGGGTTAGACAGGTTAGATGCAGGAAGAATGTTCCCAATGTTGGGGAAGTCCAGAACCAGGGGACACAGTCTAAGGATAAGGGGTAAGCCATTTAGGACCGAGATGAGGAGGAATTTCTTCACCCAGAGAGTGGTGAACCTGTGGAATTCTCTACCACAGAAAGTTGTTGAGGCCAATTCACTAAATATATTCAAAAAGGAGTTAGATGAAGTCCTTACTACTAGGGGAATCAAGGGGTATGGTGAGAAAGCAGGAATGGGGTACTGAAGTTGCATGTTCAGCCATGAACTCATTGAATGGCGGTGCAGGCTAGAAGGGCCGAATGGCCTACTCCTGCACCTATTTTCTATGTTTCTATGTTTCTATTCACCACCGTTCTTTAATACAAAAGAAATAACTTGCATTTATATATCACCTTTCATGACCTCAGGATATCCCAAATGCACTTTACAGCAAAAAAAAGTATATTTTTAATATGTATTCACTGTTGTATTGTAGGAAATGTAATAGCCAATTTGTGCCTCATTTTGTGAGTCAATTCAATTAAATTGGCAGATTAGATATTTAAAGGGCTGCAGCCTCATACTGCAGCAGTAAAACATCATTAGTGTAGTGGTCTCACTGAAAGGACCAAGCGTTACTGGAGGTGCTGCAGACAGAAGGGTTCATTATGTGTCAGCTGTGGCTCAGCAATAATGCTCTCACCTCTGAGTGAGAAGTCTCACTCCAAAAACTTGACCACATAATCTAGGTTAACACTCTAGCGCAGTGTTGATGGAGTGCTCCACTGTCAGAGGTGCCGGCGTTCAGGTGAGACGTTAAACCGAGTCCCTGTCTGCCCTCTTGGCTGGATGCAAAAGATCCCATAACACTATTCGAAGAGGAGCTCTCCTGATGTCCTGGCCAATATTTATCTCTCAACCAACATCACTAAAACAGATTATCTCGTTCTTATCTCATTGCTGTTTGTGGGACCTGACTGCGTGCAAATTGTCTGCCCCATTTGCCTTAGTACAACTGTGACTACTCTTCAAAAAAGTATTTTATTGGATGTAAGGCATTTTGGGATGTTCTGCGATCATGAAAGGTGCTATATAAATGCAAATTTATCTCTTTCCATGAAAAGGTGAATTTTTTCAAATTTTACTTCTTTTTCTAGGTTTTTTGTGCACTATCGGGAAATGTATTCATTGCCAGACTCGTACTGGATTCGGCCAAAGGATTAATGAGCAACAAAGGGCTGATTAGGTCCACAACTGATTTTCTATCAAATCCCAATGTTCATTTGTGCAGTGGGTGTCCCGCACCAGGCATAGCTATCTGCTAATGATAGTTGGGATGCAGCAAAAAAGCTGAGATAGATAAGGAGGCATTGACAGAGTAGGGCCATTTCCTGCATGAAGACCGCCATACAACTTGTAACACCCATATCACCAGTGACCATCACATTAAACATGGCCCAGAATTTTTATGCATCGGGCTGCTTCCAGGCCACCGCTTGGGTCATCTGCAGTGTCGGCCAGTTTGCTGCCTGCAAAATGTATCAGGGAAAGAAGCACCTTTCCTGCTACGATGTAACCAGTGAAAGTGGGTACTCAGCATAGAGTTTAAACCAACATATCAGGCTAATAACATATTTTTTAAGCCAAGGTGTTACAGTGTAAAAGGTTCTTCAAATCCCAATAAGTACCCTATCCTGTACTGTTAACATTAACCATTTCTGACAGCCTGTGATGAAAAAAAGTCCTCCAAATAGAGTTTAACTGATTAATCAGTGACTGCTTTGTTCTGCCTTTGATGCAAAATGCTTTAAATAAAGCAGAACAGATTAAATAATTACTTTTAATTCTCCTAGTGACGCAGAGTGCTGTAAGACAGAATAAATTAAACAATTACTTTTTTATTCTGTAATCACATAGTGACACCAGGGGTCAAATGCATATATTTAAAATCCATAAAATGGAACATGTGCTTTCCAAGTAATTTTTAGAACTTGAAGTATAATTTAGTCTCCTGAGAGTGTGAATAATTGCAGATATATAGTTGTCCTGCTTATTCTGTGTAGGGCAAATTATAATGACATTATAATGGACTGTGACTGATGTGTGTCACAGATATCAGCAGGGATCCAGCTGGGCTGGAAGCATAGTGTTCCACAGAGCATTTAATCATCTACATCTATATTCTTTCAGATGAGATGTTAAACCGAGGCCCCAACTGCCCTCTCAGGTAGGCGTGAAAGATCCCAAGGCATTATTTCGACAATTACTATTAATACTGAAGCAAAAATCCTATTTTCTAGTCTTACCAGTTCTGTCCCCATAAACCTAGATTTCCTACGACTGGCATCATCCAGGCGATCCCTCGAATGAGGATGACTTGCTTCCACACCAAAAGGGATGAGTTCACAGATGTTTCAATGAAGGACCCGATGTTCTAGTCCTGAACTCCAGGGGTGGAACATGCCTGTGTGTGGATTTTTTTAACGTATGGTGACCGTCGTACATCAGCCACCACACGGGTTTGACAGAGCTAGGCCTTTATCCAATGGCAAGGGTTAACCAGGACGACTGGGGACCTGCTCTGTTGCACGGACCAAGTGCACACACAAATCGCAGTGTGGGCTGGTCCGTGCTGCCCCTGGGCCCTTGGCTCTTCTGGGCCCCGTACCCTCATTTGCCGCACCTCTGCTACGACCTTCCACTCCTCTGCTGTGCCTGGCACTGCCAATGTTCCAGCCCACGCTCTAACCGGCGACCTGGGCCATGATGACATCACCCAGTCGCTCACCTCAAAGTCGTCGCGCACTTGGGACGACTCGCGCTGGAAGCTGTAGTGGCATGCTCCAGCTTTTATATTCCCAACCTGCGATGGTGTCCTTTCACAGGTCGGGATGGCCCCCGTTCTATCTCCCCGGGAAATAATTTATATAGTGGCCTTAGTTTATATCTGAATGGCTAGTGGTAAACAACTCAAATGTAACTGTCTGTGCCCAATTGTCAGAGGTTAGCTAATTTGCAATACTTTGACTGCAGATTTGGACAGGTGCAGGGAACGCATAGATAGAGAAAATTGTGTGTAAGATAAACTTAAAGGGAAGGGAATAATTAAAGAGAAGTGTCAGAATAGGAGGCCCAAAATTCAGAAAATCTTTAGAAAGGGTCCAAATCCTTCTCAATTGGCAGCCTTTGCCAAGGTGGAAGAGGACAGGGATTAAGAAGCAACGGCACAAGTGAAGGCAAAGGAAACCAAATGGTGCAGTAACTTGGCTGCAGGCAACGGTCGAAACAGTCCAGCACCTGACCTCTTGTATGGTGACTGCTGAACTGGTGGTGGTGCTGCATTGGTATTGGTGAAGAGGATGCTCTCCAGGCCACTTCCTTGGTAAGCCTGCAAAAAGGTGAAGCCAAGTTTTAGGCCATAGCTGACCATTATTGTCACTGGCTACACTGCACAGTAGCTACAGACTCTGCATCCAGTTCTTGGTTGGTGTGTCAAGGCAGTTCCCAATGGTGATTACCAGGTAGGTATGCCAGAGCCTACAGATGTAGCTGGTGGTATCTTCACAAATGTGAACAATCAGGGTAATCTGGCTGTTGGTCACCCTGACATGCCTTATTTCATGCAGTGGCATTGAGTGGGGTGGTTAGTCAGGCAGTGACATGTCTGAGTGGCATCATTTGGCCTGCTATCTAGCTTTCTTTGGTAGTGCTCTAATTGTCTGCTAGAATGAGCCATGTCCAACTATGTCTGCAGATGTGGGTGTGAGGGCCCTACGGGTGGCATAGGGTATCTCCCATACTACTGCTGGCATCCATTCATAGGCCCGCCTGCTCTTCCAAACACCTCAGACAGGGGCATTCTCTCCACAGGGGGGAAATAAAAATTGAACAATTGGTATGAAAGCCCATGAGAACCCTAGTGGCAGCAGAGAGAAAGAGAAAAACAAAACAATTAATGCAATATAATGGATTTAAATGATTAATGTCAGCCCTTCAAATTAGATCTGACTACAGTGGGTTCTCTTACAGGCTGGCTACCAGGGAACGTGAAAATATACCCCCTGGTGGGGGCTTCAACAGACAGCCTCCTGAATGAGATGCATGAGTGCTACCAAGATTTTTTCTCGGTATATGGGCGTTGCAGGCAAGATCGGCAATTATTGTCTAACCCTCATTGCCTTCAAGAAGATGGTGGTGGGCCTTCTTCTTGAACCGCTGCAGTCCTTGGGGTGAAGGTACTCCCACGGTGCAGTTACGTTGATGGTGGAGTTTGGGAGGTACTGCAGAAGAAACCTTGGTGCGTTGCTGCAGCGTATCCTGTAAATAATACAGACTGTAGCCACGGAACACCAGTGGTGGAGGGAGTGCATGTTTTAGCTGGTGGATGGGGTGCCGATCAAGCAAATTGCTTTGTCCTGGATCATGTCAAGCTTCTCGAGTGTTATTGCAGCTGTATCTACCCAGGGAAGTGGAATGAGCCAAGCTGACCGAAGGCTTTCACTACATCCTGTTTAAATATTGAGTAATGTACCTAACATACTCAACAGGCATGAGCAGTCTTCTGTGCAGTTATAGGTGCCACTGATTACTGGGATCAACTTTCACTGAACGATCGAAGGTCGAGGTCCCCATGAAAAAACAGGACTATATTATGTGGAGACACACAAAATCTAGTCATTGGCATGTTTTCAGATAGGAGATGATACACCCCGCTGAGCTGGTCACATGGAGGTGAGATAATGAGTCTCCCACAGTTCATTTACTGCCCCAGGGTGAGGAATTAAAAAAATGGAGAGGAGTGACTGAATCCAATATGTGAGAGGGAGCGGGCGAGGGAGCAGAGACTTTGGAATCAGTGAACAATATGTGACAAGTTACTGTGAAATTAAGGAACTTACAAGAATGATAAACAAGTATTGAAGACATTCATTAATTTATTGTTTGTTTCTAGCAATCACAGTAAAAGGGTTGTTACAGTTTCCATGTCAACTTATAAGAATTAGGGCACGAAAAATCTTGATTCTTGTTTCATCACGGTTCAGGGTCATTTACTTGTAGGGCATATGGAAGTATAGACCATTATACACTGTCAATTTCCTGCAGGAAAGAAGCTAGTCACCCCAATTGTGTTATAATAGGCCAAGTGCAGGCTACTAGTGAATCGGCCAGACATTAGCAAAACAATGGTCATCGAATTTAGCTGATTACATTAGACTTACTGACATGATCACCTCAGACTTACGGAGATAGGTTTGAACCGTCCATAGTGGGAACCTAGGAGCAACACTCGACAGAAGTAGGTGCCAGGGAACAGACCCCTGATGGAACAGTGTTAGTACGGACTGATCATCCGCGGACCTATTGGGGAACTAGAAAGTATAAGTAGTGAGTCTTGTACTACTTCTGTATTAAACAAACATTAACGGTACCGCCATTGTCTAGTGTATCATTTGGTATTTAACTCAAGAACCGTCGCAGGCAACTACTAGTCACACAATTAGCGAAAATGCCGTTCGAGCAACATTGGCGACCCAGATGAGACATTTCTGAGTTAAATTAAATAAATAGGAAAGACATAGGAGAAATGGCAGGAAAAGGTGGAACAACCCTGTCGGGGGAAGTGCAGCTTAACCAGTTCAGGGGATGGCTTGAGTTTACCGGATTTCCCGGAGGAGACTCATTCTTCGACAAAACTAAAAATGAAAAGAAAAGGAGGGAGTCTAAATGTGTAAAATAAAACATAGAATATGCTACTATGGATGGTTGAAAAGTTATGAAATGTATTGTGTGTGACGTTTCAGTGTGAATGGTAAAGTTAAAAGCATGTGGATGGTTTTTAACTTGTCTTTAAGTGTGTGTGTCTGGATAGGTTTTTTTTCAACTGGCACTGGTTAGTTTGAAATTAGTTTGAATTAATTTGGAGTTATTGAGGTTAATTAACCTGTGAAAACCAGATTTTTGCTATGGCCATGGTGAATTTTTGGTTGGTTTAAATTGTGTGAAAAACCTCCAGTTCTGGACATGAGGCGATCACATATATTTGGTATTTTAAAATAAAGAAATTTTACGACCAATTCAAGAATGTGGACCAGTGGAGAAAAGGGCGTGTGCTGCTATTATGCATTAAAGAGAGAACCATTATAATGTGTAAGCTATTGATATGCGTGGTCCCAGGCATTAGTATGCATGTTTGTCGAACTTTTTAAAATGCGAAAAACGAAGATAACTCTCTGCACCAGACTTCAGAAAGCAACACCTTTTTGCAGAGTTGAATATAAATATTTTGAGCATTTTAAAATTTTAGGAGAATTTAAAGTTTCGAGTTTGAGTGAATGTTTCCCTCAGTAACAGAAAGGGGATCAGGATTGATGAATTAACCCATTGGGCTGGCACGAAAGCCACAACGGAGTTTCTGTTTTTTCTTCTAAGCAGGACTGCAGATGATGCAAGATAACCAAGAGGGGTTGTTTAATATGGAAGTGACTTCAAGGTGTTACCAAACTTTAACTTTTGCTGGAACAAAGGAGAAAAGCTCCAGTAATGTTCAAGAGTTTGAACTTTTTTATCTGCAATGATGGATCTCAAATGTCACAGCATGGCGTCAAAATTGAACTCAAGACTTTGCCTTTTTAAAAAAATGCTTGGAATTAATGATTTGGAGTCATGTGTTATTTTCCATGATACTCAACAGGGAAGATAAAGAACTTCCATCCAAATGCAGGGCAGATACCTTTCGTTTTGTTAAATCACAAAGGCTGGATATAGCATATTGTGAAATTAAAATTGACTAGGCAAATTGATGTGAGTTGCTGCTCAAGCACTCGGGAAGGGAAATTTATCATAATTTAAGGGGATAAATCAATCTTATTTTTTTTGAAAAGGTCCAGTCTATGTGATTCCATTTAAACTGTGTTTAAAAGGATGTTTTTGGGAGGAGTCTGTTGTGTTCTTGCAGACTGGACTGCTCTCTGGAATGACAATATTTTAAGAAGGTTCATTGAGAGCTTATCAGCAGTCCAACTGTAAGAAACATAATCAGTAACCCACGGAAGAGCTTAAACCCAATGTGCTCGTGTAAACACCAAGGGAAGATAGTGATTCAGGTATTACAGACACTGACTACCCCCGAGCCAACTACCCCACTCATTGTTCAGACCACCACCCCAATCACTACGACCCCGCTTCCGGTTTGGGACTGCCCCAAACACAAGCCAGGCCCAAGGGGAGGCGTTGTTATCAGACCGGCAAGAAAGGTTGTGTATGACAATGTACAGTAAGAGTTGATACCTGTTGTACTTAACATAAGTAGTATTCAGTTACCCAACTGGTGCCCAGGCAATCTAAGGAAATTGTATCAGGACCTGACTTCACTACTGTCGAGACAAGTAATAGGATGAAATAAGACGGAAAGTAAGAGTAGGCGGAAAAGAAGCTTTGCAAATGACATAGGTACAGCATATGGAGGCAGAAATGGCCACAGTCAATACCTTAGATATTACTAATCTGAACGCTAAGATAAAGGGATTGAAAGGACAAATAAAGCAGATTTTAAATAGTTTAAATAATAATCAGAGACAGGTAGGGGAGACAGGAAAAGATGACGGTAAGCTGGTCATCTTGATAGCAATAATTTTCCTAGCATTAATAATAATGGTAGCATATGTGAGAAAGTTGGTATGTAGATTGGAGTTACAGATAGGATGGGACCCCGTATCAAAACCGAAAATCTACTGTGATCAAAACATTAATATATATATATATTGATTGATCAAAGGGAGGAATGTGAAAGTATAGGCCATTATACACTGTCAATTTCCTGCAGGAAAGAAGCTAGTCACCCCAATTGTGTTGCAATAGGCCAGGTGCAGGCTACTAGTGGATCGGCCAGACATTAGGAAAACAATGGTCATCGAATTTAGCTGATTACATTAGACTTACTGACATGATCACCTCAGACTTACCGGAGCCATCTCGACAGTTTAGGTTAGAACAGAACAGGCTAAGGAAAGGTATAAAGATATAGGTTCGGACCGTCCATAGTGAGAACCTTGGAGCAACACTCGACAGAAGTAGGTGCCAGGGAAGAAACCCTTGACGGAACAGTGTTAGTACAGACTGATCATCCGTGGACCTATTAGGTAACTAGAAAGTATATGTAGTGGGCTTTTGACAAGGCCCCACACAAGAGATTGGTGTGCAAAATTAAAGCACATGGTATTGGGGGTTATGTATTGACATGGATAGAGAATTGGTTGGCAGACAGGAAGCAAAGAGTCGGGATAAACGGATCCTTTTCAGAATGGCAGGCAGTGACTAGTGGGGTGCCGCAGGACTCAGTGCTGGGACCCCAGCTGTTTACAATATACATCAATGATTTAGATGAAGGAATTGAGTGTAATATCTCCAAGTTTGCAGATGACACGAAGTTGGTTGGTGGTGTGAGCTGTGAGGAGGATGCTAAGAGGCTGCAGGGTGACTTGGACAGGTTAGGTGAGTGGGCAAATGTATGGCAGATGCAGTATAATGTGGATAAATGTGAGGTTATCCACTTTGGTGGCAAAAACACGAAGGCAGAATATTCTCTGAATGGTGGTAGATTAGGAAAAGGGGAGGTGCAACGAGACCTGGGTGTCATGGTACATCAGTCATTGAAAGTTGGCATGCAGGTACAGCAGGCGGTGAAGAAGACAAATGGCATGTTGGCCTTCATAGCTAGAGGAGTTGAGTATAGGAGCAGGGAGGTTTTGCTGCAGTTGTACAGGACCTTGGTGAGGCCTCACCTGGAATATTGTGTTCAGTTTTGGTCTCCTAATCTGAGGAAGAACATTCTTGCTATTGAGAGAGTGCAACGAAGGTTCACCAGACTGATGCCCGGGATGGCAGGACTGACATATGAGGAGAGAATGGATCGACTGGGCTTGTATTCACTGGAGTTTAGAAGAATGAGAAGGGATCCCATAGAAACATAAAAAATTCTGACGGGTTTGGACAGATTAGATGCAGCAGGAAGAATGTTCCCGATTGTTGGGGGAATCCAGAACCAGGGGTCACAGTCTAAGGATAAGGGGTAAGCCATTTAGGACCGAGATGGGGAGAAACTTCTTCACTCAGTGAGTTGTTAACCTGTGAAATTCTCTTCCGCAGAGAGTTGTTGATGCCAGTTTGTTAGATATATTCAAGAGGGAGTTGGATATGGCCCTTATGGCTAAAGGGATCAAGGGGTATGGAGAGAAAGCAGGAAAGGAGTACTGAGGTGAATGATCAGCCATGATCTTATTGAATGGTGTTGCAGGCTCAAAGGGCCGAATGGCCTACTCCTGTACTTATTTTCTATGTTTCTATGTGTCTATGTTTCTAGTGAGTCTTGTACTTCTTCTGTATTAAATGAACATTAACAGTACCGCCATTGTCTAGTGTGTCATTTGGTATTTAACTCAAGAACCATCGCAGGCAACGATGACTAGCAAAATTGCCATTCAAGCAAAAGGCAGTTGAATTAAATTCCGTATCATCGGTGTCTGCCAATTTCACCTCCTCTCTCAAACGTGAAATGGGAACACGAGAACAGGAGTAAAATTTGCCCCTCGAGCCCGTTCCATCTTTCAATTAGATCATGACTGATGTGCACCTCAATTCCATTTACCTGCCTTTACTACATATCTCCTGTTATCCTTACCTAACAAAAATATCAGTCTTGAAAGCTCCAATTGACCCCCAGCATCCATAGCCTTTTGGGAGAGAAAGTTCCAGATCTCCACTATCTTTCGTGTGAAAAAATGTTTCCTGATTTCATTCATGGCCTATTTCTAATTTTAAGATTATGTCCCTTTGCTCCCGGTTGAATGCTCATGAGCATCCTCCTACAGCTCCTGTGAACATCAATGCTGGAAGTTATAAGAGTTATGACAGGCCCGACAAACCACCAGACCCAGACACCACAACCTTGTGTCTTGTTTGCTTGGCCTTATAGTAAGAGACTTATGGAAGGCAAATTTTCCAATGGCTTCTGTGTCTGAGTGCTGCTCAGGTAGACTGCACCAATCCATATTTGTAAGTTCAGGCCATTAATCCAATACTCCTCAGGTACACCTAATCGGGCTCTATGTCCAAAGTCAGCAGCCATGAGTCTTCCAGCTACAAACCCTAACCTAATGTTCCTGAAATATAAAATAAATTAAAAAGCCAATGAGAGGAAAGCCAACCCCAGGGCTTTTGATACTGGCAGTTCTCATTTGTTAGGCATTCCTTTAATCTGACACAATCCACATTGCCTTTCCTCCCACAAAATTATGTGAAAAAGTGCCTGTGGCACATCGAACAATCTCAAATACATGTGGACTATGTTTGGAGTTAGGCAAATGCTATACTTATTGGATCCCTCCTTAACAGAACACAACCCCAGTTTCTGGGCGTAGAGGGGATTTTCCCACTTCCCTAGATCTAGTCAACACAATTGAAGAGGAGGAAAGATGACAACCAAAACAATCCCACAATACCCCAACCTCCAGCTGAACATTTAACTTGATTTATCTTGGTGGAAGATCAAAAGTAATTGCAAATACACCGGCAGCCAAGAAGAAAATCATATGGTCAGCTTGCTGATGAGGGAGTTAATTTGGCACTTCTAGCTCCTCATTTCCCCTAAAGAATCTAACTATAACTACAACTACAACTTGCATTTATATAAGAACATAAGAAATAGGAGCAGAAGTAGGCCCTCGAGCCTGCTCTGCCATTTAATACCATGGCTGGTCTGATCATGGACTCAGCTCCACTTCCTTGCCCGCTCCCCATAACCTTTCACTCCCTTATCGCTCAAAAACCTGTCTATCTCCGCCTTAAATATATTCAATGACCCAGTCTCCACAGCTCTCTGGGGAAGAGAATTCCAGAGATTTACAACCCTCTGAGAGAAAAAATTCCTCCTCATCTCAGTTTTAAATGGCGGTCCCTTATTCTGAGACTATGTCCCCTAGTTTTATTTTCCCCTATGAGTGGAAATATCCTCTCTGCATCCACCTTGTCGAGCTCTTCATTATCTTATATGTTTCGATAAGATCATCTCTCATTCGTCTGAATTCTAATGTGTATAGGCTCAATCTACTCAACCTATCTTCATAAGTCAACCCCCTCACCTCCGGAATCAACCTAGTGAACCTTCTCTGAACAGCCTCCAATACAAGTATATCCTTCCTTAAATACGGAGACCAAAACTGTATTCAGTACTCTAGTTGTGGCCTCACCAATATCCTGTACAGTTGTAGCAGGACTTCTCTGCTTTTATATTCTATCCCCCTTGCAATAAAGGCCAACATTCCATTTGCCTTCCTGATAACTTGCAGTACCTGCATACTCACTTTTTGTGTTTCATGCACAAGGACCCCCCAGGTCCCTCTGTGCTGCAGCACTTGCAATTTTTCTCCATTTAAATTAGAATTTGCTTTTCTATTTTTTTCTGCCAAAGTGGATAACCTCACATTTTTTCACATTATACTCCATCTGCCAAATTTTCACCCACTCACTTAGCCTGTCTATATCCCTTTGCAGATTTCTTGTGTCTTCCTCACAATTTGCTCTCCCACCCATCTTTGTACCATCAGCAAACTTGGCTACATTACACTCGGTCCCTTCATCCAAGTCATTAATATAGATTGTAAATAGTTGAGGCCCAGCACCGATCCCTGCAGCACCCTACTGGTTACTGTTTGCCAATCGGAAAATGACCCATTTATCCTGACTCTCTGTTTTCTGTTAGTTAGCCAATCCTCTATCCATGCTAATCTATTACCCCCATACCTGTGAACTTTTACCTTTTATGTGGCATCTTATCGAATGCCTTCTGGAAATCCAAATACACCACATCCACTGGTTCCCCCTTATCCACCCTTATAGCACCCTTAAAATAGTAAAACCTTCCAAGCGCTCCCCTGAAGCGATTATCAAACAAAATTTGATATCGAGGCACATAAGGAGATAGTTGGACAGGTGACCACAAGTTTCATCAAAGAGGTAGGTTTTAAGGAGTGAATGTGCAAAGTTAAAGCACATGGGATTGGGGGTAGTGTGCTGACGTGGATTGAGAACTGGTTGTCAGACAGGAAGCAAAGAGTAGGAGTAAACGGGTACTTTTCAGAATGGCAGGCAGTGACTAGTGGAGTGCCGCAAGGTTCTGTGCTGGGGCCCCAGCTGTTTACATTGTACATTAATGATTTAGACGAGGGGATTAAATGCAGTATCTCCAAATTTGCGGATGATACTAAGTTGGGTGGCAGTGTGAGCTGCGAGGAGGATGCTATTAGGCTGCAGAGTGACTTGGATAGGTTAGGTGAGTGGGCAAATGCATGGCAGATGAAGTATAATGTGGATAAATGTGAGGTTATCCACTTTGGTGGTAAAAACAGAGAGACAGACTATTATCTGAATGGTGACAGATTAGGAAAAGGGAAGGTGCAACGAGACCTGGGTGTCATGGTACATCAGTCATTGAAGGTTGGCATGCAGGTACAGCAGGCGGTTAAGAAAGCAAATGGCATGTTGGCCTTCATAGCGAGGGGATTTGAATACAGGGGCAGGGAGGTGTTGCTACAGTTGTACAGGGCCTTGGTGAGGCCACACCTGGAGTATTGTGTACAGTTTTGGTCTCCTAACTTGAGGAAGGACATTCTTGCTATTGAGGGAGTGCAGCGAAGGTTCACCAGACTGATTCCCGGGATGGCGGGACTGACCTATCAAGAAAGATTGGATCAATTGGGCTTGTATTCACTGGAGTTCAGAAGAATGAGAGGGGACCTCATAGAAACGTTTAAAATTCTGACGGGTTTAGACAGGTTAGATGCAGAAAGAATGTTCCCAATGTTGGGGAAGTCCAGAACCAGGGGTCACAGTCTGAGGATAAGGGGTAAGCCATTTAGGACCGAGATGAGGAGAAACTTCTTCACCCAGAGAGTGGTGAACCTGTGGAATTCTCTACCACAGAAAGTAGTTGAGGCCAATTCACTAAATATATTCAAAAGGGAGTTAGATGAAGTCCTTACTACTCGGGGGATCAAGGGTTATGGCGAGAAAGCAGGAAGGGGGTACTGAAGTTTCATGTTCAGCCATGAACTCATTGAATGGCGGTGCAGGCTAGAAGGGCTGAATGGCCTGCTCCTGCACCTATTTTCTATGTTTCTATGTTTAAAGGAGGAGAGAGAGGTAGAGAGGCGGAGAGGTTTAGGGAGGGAATTCCAGAGCTTAGGGCCTAGGCAGCTGAAGGCACGGCCACCGATGATGGAGTGAATAAAATCCGAGATGCACACAAAGGCAGATTTGGAGCAACATGGAAATCTTGGCGGGTTATAGGGCTGGAGAAGGTTACAGAGATAGGGAGGCCATGGAGGGATTTCAAAACAAGGATGAGAATTTTAAAATTGAGGCATTACTGGACCGAGAGCCAATTTAGGTCAGTGAGCACAGGGGTGATGGGTGAACTGGACTTGGTGCAAGTTAAGATATAGGCAACAGAGATTTGGATGGTAGAAGGTGGGAGGCCTGCGAGGAGAGCATTGGAATATTTGCGTCTAGAAGTAACAAAGGCTTGAATGAGCCCAGAATTTTGGGTCCACTACCCTATCTGAAGATTTTCTCAGGAATGAATCACTCTTGATGTGAAGTCTTGCTGACATCAGTCTGAACTTGCCTTTCACCAGTTTGTATCTATGGCCTCTTGCTTTGTGGTGATAAATCTGTGTTGTTAAACACAAGATGGTTTACAAGCATCGACTCAACCACCCCTTAAAGATACCAGGTAAAGCTCAGGTTCGATTCTCATTCTTAGCTCCCCAGACTGCCAAGAGTTGGCCACAATGCACCCATGACGAGCTTGCCAGGCAATGGAAAACATAGACCACCTTTGACTACAGCAGGAACAGCAAACATGGACAGTCTTTCCCGGTCTGCACTTTGGGCAAGTGAATATAACAATGGAAATACGCTCATAAAGGGTTCTGACTGGCCGTTCATCCATTTAAATTAATGAATGGAGATCTTGGAAAGTTCCATTAAGGATGTGCATTTCTCTCTGCCTGATTTTCCTTTGCTCATTGCGACCAGGAAATTCAGTAGCCCCAGGCACAGCAACAAGGAGATCTGCCCCAATATGTTTCAAAAGAATGTAAATACGCTTACCTTTACAAGGGTCAGCCATGGCTCAGTTGGTAGCACTTTCACCGCTGAGTCAAAAAGTTGTGGGTTCAGGTCCGACTCATAAGAACAAAACATAACATAAGAACATAAGAATTAGGAACAGGAGTAGGCCATCTAGCCCCTTGAGCCTGCTCCGCCATTCAACAACATCATGGCTGATCTGGCCGTGGACTTAGCTCCACTTACCCACCCGCTCCCCATAACCCTTAATTACCTTATTGGTTAAAAATCTATCTATCTGTGACTTGAATACATTCAATGAGCTAGCCTCAACTGCTTCCTTGGGCAGAGAATTCCACAGATTTACAACCCTCTGGGAGAAGAAATTCCTTCTCAACTCGGTTTTAAATTGGCTCCCCCGCATTTTGAGGCTGTGCCCCTAGTTCAAGTCTCCCTGACCAGTGGAAACAACCTATCTGCCTCTATCTTGTCTATCCCTTTCATTATTTTAAATGTTTCGATAAGATCACCCCTCATCCTTCTGAACTCCAACGAGTAAAGACCCAGTCTACTCAATCTATCATCATAAGGTAACCCCCTCATCTCCGGAATCAGCCTAGTGAATCGTCTCTGTACCCCCTCTAAAGATAGCATATCCTTCCTTAAGTAAGGTGAACAAAACTGCACACAGTACTCCAGGTGCGGCCTCACCAATACCCTATACAGTTGCAGAAGGACCTCCCTGCTTTTGTACTCCATCCCTCTCACAATGAAGGCCAACATTCCATTCGCCTTCCTGATTACCTGTTGCACCTGCAAACTAACTTTCTGGGATTCATGCACAAGGACCCCCAGGTCCCTCTGCACCGCAGCATGTTGTAATTTCTCCCCATTCAAATAATATTCCCTTTTACTGTTTTTTTTCCCAAGGTGGATGACCTCACACTTTCCGACATTGTATTCCATCTGCCAAACCTTAGCCCATTCGCTTAACCTATCTAAATCTCTTTGCAGTCTCTCTGTGTCCTCTACACAACCCATTTTCCCACTAATCTTTGTGTCATCTGCAAATTTTGTTACACTACACTCTGTCCCCTCTTCCAGGTCATCTATGTAAAATGTAAACAGTTGTGGTCCCAGCACCGATCCCTGTGGCACAACACTAACCACCGATTTCCAACCCGAAAATGACCCATTTATCCCGACTTTCTGCTTTCTGTTTGCCAGCCAATTCTCTATCCATGCTAATACATTTCCACTGACTCCACGTACCTTTATCTTCTGCAGTAACCTTTTGTGTGGCACCTTATCGAATGCCTTTTGAAAATCTAAATACACCACATCCATCGGTACACATCTATCCACCATGCTCGTTATATCCTCAAAGAATTCCAGTAAATTAGTTAAACATGATTTCCCCTTCATGAATCCATGCTGCGTCTGCTTGATTGTACTATTCCTATCTAGATGTCCCGCTATTTCTTCCTTAATGATAGTTTCAAGCATTTTCCCCACTACAGATGTTAAACTAACCGGCCTATAGTTACCTGCCTTTTGTCAGCCCCCTTTTTTAAACAGAGGCGTTACATTAGCTGCTTTCCAATCCGCTGGTACCTCCCCAGAGTCCAGAGAATTTTGGTAGATTATAACGAATGCATCTGCTATAACTTCCGCCATCTCTTTTAATACCCTGGGATGCATTTCATCAGGACCAGGGGACTTGTCTACCTTGAGTCCCATTAGCCTGTCCAGCACCACCCCCCTAGTGATAGTGATTGTCTCAAGGTCCTCCCTTCCCACATTCCTGTGACCAGCAATTTCTGGCATGGTTTCTGTGTTTTCCACTGCAAAATAATTGTTTAAGGTCTCAGCCATTTCCACATTTCCCATTATTAAATCCCCCTTCTCATCTTCTAAGGGACCAACATTTACTTTAGTCACTCTTTTCCGTTTTATATATCTGTAAAAGCTTTTACTATCCATTTTTATGTTTTGCGCAAGTTTACCTTCGTAATCTATCTTTCCTTTCTTTATTGCTTTCTTAGTCATTCTTTGCTGTCATTTAAAATTTTCGCAATCTTCTATTTTCCCACTAAACTTGGCCACCTTATACGCATTGGTTTTTAATTTGATACTCTTCTTTATTTCCTTGGTTATCCACGGCTGCATATCCCTTCTCTTACCGCCCTTCTTTTTCACTGGAATATATTTTTGTTGAGCACTATGAAAGAGCTCCTTAAAAGTCCTCCGCTGTTCCTCAATTGTGCTACCATTTAGTCTGTGTTCCCAGTCTACTTTAGCCAACTCTGCCCTCATCCCACTGTAGTCCCCTTTGTTTAAGCATAGTACGCTCGTTTGAGACACTACTTCCTCACCCTCAATCTGTATTGCAAATTCAACCATACTGTGATCACTCATTCCGAGAGGATCTTTTACTAGGAGATCGTTTATTATTCCTGTCTCATTTCACAGATCTAAGATAGCTTGTTTCCTTGTAGGTTCTGTAACATACTGTTCTAAGAAACAATCCCGTATGAATTCTATAAATTCCTCCTCCAGGCTACCCCGTGCGATTTGATTTGACCAATCGATATGTAGGTTAAAATCCCCCATGATTACTGCCGTTCCTTTTTCACATGCCTCCATTATTCCCTTGATTATTGCCCGCCCCACCATGAAGCTATTATTTGGGGGCCTATAAACTACGCCCACCAGTGACTTTTTCCCCTTACTATCTCTAATCTCCACCCACAATGATTCAACATTTTGTTCATTAGAGCCAATATCGTCTCTCACAACTGCCCTTTATTAACAGAGCTACCCCACCTCCTTTCCCTTCTTGTCTATCTTTCCGAATTGTCAGATACCCCTGTATGTTTAATTCCCAGTCTTGGCCACCCTGCAACCACGTTTCTGTAATGGCCACCAAATCATACCCATTTGTAATGATTTGTGCCGCCAACGCATTTACTTTATTTTGAATGCTGCGTGCATTTAGGTAGAGTGTTTTAATACTAGTTTTTAAACCATGATTTTTAGTTTTGACCCCTCCTGCAGCCCCTTTGCATTCAGTGGCCCTTTTTTTTTGCCTTGGATTTCTCTGCCCTCCACTTTTACTCATCTCCTTTCTGTCTTTTGCTTTTGTCCCCTTTTTGTTTCCCTCTGTCTCCCTGCATTGGTTCCCATCCCCCTGCCATATTAGTTTAACTCCTCCCCAACAGCACTAGCAAAAACTCCCCCTAGGACATTGGTTCCGGTCCTGCCTAGGTGCAGACCGTCTGGTTTGTACTGGTCCCACCGACCCCAGAACTGGTTCCAATGCCCCAGGAATTTGTATGCCTCCCTGCTGCACCACTGCTCAAGCCACGTATTCATCTGAGCTAACCTGCGATTCCTACTCTGACTAGCATGTGGCACTGGTAGCAATCCTGAGATTACTACTTTTGAGGTCCTACTTTTTAATTTAGCTCCTAGCTCCTTAAATTCGTCTCGTAGGACCTCATCCCTTTTTTTACCTATATCGTTGGTACCAATGTGCACCACGACAACTGGCTGTTCACCCTCCCTCTTCAGAATATCCTGCACCCACTCCGAGACATCCTTGACCCTTGCACCAGGGAGGCAACATACCATCCTGGAGTCTCGGTTGCGGCCGCAGAAACGCCTATCTATTCCACTTACAATCGAGTCCCCTATCACTATCGTGCTCCCACTCTTTTTGCTGCCCTCCTGTGCAACAGAGCCAGTCACGGTGCCATGAACTTGGCTGCTGCTGCCCTCCCCTGATGAGTCATCCCCCTCAACAGTACTCAAAACGGTGTATCTGTTTTGCAGGGGGATGACCGCAAGGAACCAGAAGATTGAGCATATAATTCAGGCTAACACTTGATATACAGCATTGAATGAGATGTTAAACCTCTCAGATGAATGCAAAAGATCCTCTGGCACTATTCCAATTAGAGCAGAGGAGATGTGCTGGCCAAAATTTATCCTTCAACTGCCATCACTAAAACAGATGACCTGGTAATTTATTTCATTGCTGCTCCTGGGATCTTGCTGTATGCAAATTGGCTGCCACATTTCCATATTTTACATCAGTGACAATACTTCAAAAGTACATGATTAGATATGAAGCATTTTAGGACGTCCTGAGGGCATGAAAGGCACTCTGCAAATACACGTTCTTTCTTACAATCATTCCCGGTTAATCATTTTTGCTTATCCAGGAGTGCCAATTTGTTTGGCTCAACAGAAAATGTCAACGCTCATGTCGAAAAGGGATCAGAACTGATTAACTTGTATCATTGTCAATAGAAAAGGGCAGGTCCACCATGAACTAGTCATAAAGTGTTTTTCATGGGTTGGTATACATTTGGATTACTTCAGAGTCTGGCACTTGCTTATATTGTAAGCCCATTGCTCCAGCCCAGCTCCAACTGGCTTTTACAATATGTAGATGCTAAATTTAAAAAGCACAGTGCTCAGCAGTCGCTACTTATCGGGTATCCACTGTAACATTTGTTTTTGATCACTCAGCATGGCCATTTTCCTCCATGTAGCCTTCTTCAAACAAAGGCACTTCCTCACAATCACTGTAAGTACCACTTCATGACTGGCTAAACACAGTTTACTCGTAGCAAGTGTAATTTCTGTATAGCACATAGGAGCTATCAGCTAGTTAATTCAGCCGTGTATGTCAAACTGATGCTTCAATCATGCTCAAGCCCTTCCTCTGACTCAGATTGAAGTGGAAGATGCAGTAGTTGGTTTAAAGGGTCTCGAAATCCCAATTGTTTTATCGAGCGTAAACCCAGCAGTTTGGGATGTGGGACTTTGAGAGACATTGGACCTTGGTGCAACAGGAATGGTATGGCCATGCAGTTAAAATTGTCTCCGAAAGTTTGGGGAACACCTAAAAAGATTTCCTTTCTCAACACCTCCCACCTATCAAGTCCATTCCATTCAGTCAATGTTACAATTCACACATCCCCCATCAACTCCCGAGTAATACTGTTTCCTGGGAATGGTAACAGAAAAAATAGAAAACAAAATTGAGAAAAATTTCTAGGAAAGTCCTCTTCCTGAAGCAATCGCGGAAAGCTCTAAAAACGACAACAATTTGCATTTATATAGCATCTTAAACATCGTTAAACATCCCAAGGCACTTCACAGGAGCATTAGCAAACAAATTTTGGCACCGAGCCACGTAAAGAGATATTGCAACAGCTGACCAAAAGCTTGGCCATAGTGATTGGTTTTAAAGAGCTTCTTAAAGAAGGAGAGGTAGAGAGGCAGAGAGTTTTAGGGAAGTAGTTCCAGAGCTTAATGCCTTGACAGCTGAAGGCACAGCCGCCAACGGTGGAGCGACGGAAATCGGGAATGGACAAGAAGCCAAAATTGAAGGAGCACAGATCTTGAAGGTTTGTAGGGCTGCAGGAGTTATTGGAGAGGGAGTTGGTGCGAGTTAGGATAGAGGCAGCAGAGTTTTGGATGAGCTCAAGTTTACGGAAGGTGGAAGAGGGGAGGCCAGCCAGGAGAGTCCATAACTCAACACAATCACCACAACTGGCAACATAACCCCTATGTTACAGAACAGCTGCCAGGAAATCAATGGCAGGAAAGTCTTTGATGGAGAGTAGAAGATTTTATAAAATTGTCAACAGGCTCTGATTAAAAAAAACAGCAATTAGAATAAGAACATAAGAACATAAGAAATAGGAGCAGGAGTAGGCCATACGGCCCCTCGAGCCTGCTCCGCCATTTAATATTGCTGGGTATAGAAGAACTTCACAAGGCTGAGTACTGTGAGCTAAATTTAATGTGACCTTAGTCTTCTTTATTGCAACTCCAGAGTGCCTAAACAACATGGCAGCCAACCTTTTATACTGGCCCTGCACATGTGTGCAGGTGACCATTAGGACTCCAACAGTCGTGCCCTCTGGTGGCAAGTATTACATAGTTACGTACATAAAATCACCCCCCCCCCAAAGTCTTTGGTACAAGTTATTTACAAGTTGAGGTGATCCAGAGCCCTTCGCTCCCTGGTTGATCATCTAAGTTCAAACCCTGGAGTGTGTGAGTTGGCCAGACCATTGCTGCACTGCATGACGGCTGGTCTGACAGGACTGTCAGGAGCGGTGAGTTCATCCTCGTGATTGACAGCGAGGTCGATTGCTGGTTGGGTGTGTGTTAGTGGATCGTCGATGGTGATGTCCTCTTCAGGTCGTTCCTAGTTATCAGTAAATCGCAATTTGGTCTGATCAAAATGCTTTCTGCACGTTTGGCCATTTAACAATTTGATTATAAACACCCTATTCCCTTCCTTGGCCAAAACAGTTGGCCACTTGGGACCATGACCGTAATTCAGGACAAACACAGGGTCGTTAACATCAATGTCACGTGAAACAGCCGTGCGATCGTGGTACATGTTCTGCCAGTGTCGCCGGGTTTCCACATGATCATTAAAATCGGGTGGACTAGGGAGAGCCTGGTTTTGAGGGCTCTCTTCATTTACAATTCTGCCGGGGGAACCCCAGTGAGCGAGTGGGGTCGCATCCGGTAACTGAACAGAATGCAAGTCGAGCGGGTTTGCAGGGAGCCGTCTGTCAAGTGTTTCATGCTCTGCTTGATTGTTTGGACTGCCCGCTCCGCTTGACCGTTAGATGCGGGCTTAAATGGAGCAGACCTGACATGCTTGATGCCATTGCAGGTCATAAACTTGTTGAATTCCGAGCTGGTGAAACACGGTCCATTGTCACTGACAAGGACGTCAGGCAAGCCATGGATGGCGAACATGGCCCGGAGGCTTTCGATGGTGGCTGTGGACGTGCTGGATGACATGATTATGCATTCAATCCATTTGGAGTAAGCGTCCACAACTACGAAAAACATCTTTCCTAGAAAGGGGCAGGCAAAATCTACATAGATCCTGGACCACGGTTTGGAGGGCCATGACCACAGACTCAGTGGAACCTCCCTTGGTGCATTTCAAAGTTCTGAAAATCGATGATATGGCCGCCTCATAGATCCCAGCGAGGTACTGCAGGGTACAGCGCAAGCTGGTGCAGGAGGGTGATGGCAGTGAAGAGGGACATCATCAAGGTCCAGGTCGGTGGTTGGAGCGTGGGCAGGTACAGCAGGAGCAGCGAGGTTGGGATGAAGGAGCGGCGAGAGATTGCAGAGGGACATGATTGGGGCCCAGGAGAGGCGCTAGTTCGGGGCCACACTGCGATATGTGTGCACACTAGGTCCACGCAGCAGAGCAGGTCTCCAGTCGTCCACTCTGTCAAGCCCGTTGGTGCCTGGTGTGCAACGGCCACCACACATTAAAAAAATCCACGCACAGGCATCTTCCACCCTTCAAGATGTAGTTCAGGACCTGGAATATTAGGTCCTTCATTGAAACACCTGTGAACTCATCCTTTTTTGGCATGAAAGCAAGTAATCCTCATTAAAGGAAGATGTTGGAGTCCATTATTAAAGAAGCAATAGCAGGATATTTGGAAAAGCAAAATTTGGTCAGGCAGAGTCAGCATGGATTTATGAAGGGGAAGTCATGTTTGACACATTTGCTAGAATTCTTTGAGGATGTTATGAACAGGGTGGATAAAGGGGAACCAGTGGATGTGGTGTATTTGGATTTCCAGAAGTCATTTGACAAGGTGCCACATAAAAGTTATCTGCACAAGATAAAAGATCACGGGGTTGGGGGTAATATATTAGCATGGACAGAGGATTGGCTAACTAACAGAAAACAGAGAGTCAGGATAAATGGTTCATTCTCGGGTTGGCAATTAGTAACCAGTAGGGTGCTGCAGGGATCAGTGCTGGGACCCCAACTATTTACAATCTATATTAACAAATTGGAGGAAGGGACTGAGTATAACGTAGCCAAGTTTGCTGAGAAAAGGCAATGTGTGAGGAGGACACACAAAATCTGCAAAAGGACATAGACAGGCTAAGTGAGTGGGCAAAAATTTGGCAGATGCGAATACAATGTTGGAAAGTGTGAGGTCATGTACTTTGGCAAAAAAAAATCAAAGAGCAAGTTATTATTTAAATGGAGAAAGATTGCAAAGTGCTGCAGTACAGCGGGACCTGGGGGTACTTGTGCATGAAACACAGGTACAGCAAGTGATCAGGAAGGCCAATGGAATCTTGGCCTTTATTGCAAAGGTGGTTGAGTATAAAAGCAGGGAAGTCTTGCTACGGTTGTACAAGGTATTGGTGAGGCCACACCTGGAATACTGCGTGCAGTTTTGGTTTCCATATTTACGAAAGGATATACTTGCTTTGGAGGAAGTTCAGAGAAGGTTCACAAGGTTGATTCCAGAGATGAGTGGGTTGACTTATGAGGAAAGGTTGAGTAGGTTGGGCCTCTACTCATTGGAATTCAGAAGAATGAGAGATGATCTTATCGAAACTTATAAGATTATTAGGGGGCTTGGCAAGGTGGATGCAGAGAGGATGTTTCCGCTGAGAGGGGAGACTAGAACTAGGGGGCATCATCTTAGAAAAAGGGGCTGCCCATTTAAAACTGAGATGAGGAGAAATTTCTTCTCTCAGAGGGTTGTAAATCTGTGGAATTCGTTCCCTCAGAGAGCTGTGGAAGCAGGGACATTGAATAAATTTAGGACAGAAATAGACAGTTTCTTGAATGATAAGGGAATAAGGGGTTATGGAGAGCGGGCAGGGAAGTAGACCTGAGTCCATGATCAGATCAGCCATGACCGTATTAAATGGCGGAGCAGGCTTGAGGGGCCATATGGCCTTCTCCTGCTCCTATTTCTTATGTTCTTATGTTTCGAGGGACTGCCTATGATGATGAGGGATCCCAGCGGTAAAACAGTAAAAACTCATAGGTGCGCCAGCTTTCTGGCGTACCTGAATTTTGGCTCCAAGCAGTATGTGACAGGAAGGGACAGAGGGGCCGAAATTGCCTCCCGCCCGAAACGGGGCGCACACACCTCGTTTCAATGGTTTTTACCACAGCTGTGGTTGAGGTCGCCTCTTGAGCGAAATTCTGCTTTTTGTTGTTTTATTTTAAATTTGGATCCGGAAATCGCTCTTAATGGGGGCGGTGACTACACCAGGGGGTGGATATGCAGCGGTGGCAACACATGAGGGATGGAATGGGGGGGGCGGTACGGAATGACCGCCACAATGATGTAATCACGGCGCTGCGTCACCACGGCTCTCCCTTTCACTTAAGGGGGAAAGCCCTTACGATTTTAAAACTTCGGCCACCAGGGAGAGTTTCGGCTGTGCCGGCAACCTGGCACCCAAGAGGGGGTGCTAGGCTGCCTGTTGGTGGCCCGGCCGAACCTTGGGGCATAATTGTCAGGCCAACATGGCAGTCGGCCGACAAAAAAAAACATGGCGGCAGCGGCAGTGTGTCGTCCCCTTTAAGGGAAGCCACATCATCGTTGCAGAAGGCCACAGCCTCACTCGATCACCGGGAAAAAACAGGTTTTGACACCGCCAAAATTTTCAGAGGGGAATGTCACCGTCGGGAGGGTAGATCGGCAGTACACACAGTGATGATGCACTTAAGACGGATCGGCAGGAGCGGAGCAGGAGGGGGAGGACCGGGACACCACCAGGAAACCTCGGAAGGGCAATTGGGCTATCAGTGGTCATTCCATCAAAAGTCGGCAGCCACTCCACTCCGCAATGTGACCGCCAATTTGCGGTGGTCACAGGCCTTAAGGAGGGGGGGCAATTTCAGCCCCAGAGAGTTTAAAGATAAGAGTGCATCAACGAATAAGGTGAAAACAGGGAATAATGGTACAAAGTTAAAAGTAAAGACTCTTTACCTGAATACATGAAGCATCCGCAACAAGATGGATGACTTCGTGGCACAAATAGAGATAAATGGGTATGATCTGATAGCCACTACAGAGACATGGTTGCTTGGTGACCAGGGTTGAGAACTAAATATTCCAGGGTACTTGACGTTTTGAAAAGACAGACAGAGTGGAACCGAAGTGTGGGGGCGGGGTAGGGGTAGGGTAGCCCTGATAATTAGGGATGACAGTAAAACAGTAGTGAGAAACAATCTTGTCTCAGAAGATCAGGAAGTAGAATGAGTATGGGTGGAGATAAGAAATAAGAAGGGGCAGAAAACTGGTTGGTGTAATTTAAAGGTCCATTAACAGGGGTCAAGTTTTGGCCTGAGTTGCTCCTATTTTTTTGGAGCAACTAGTTTAGAATGGAGTATCTTAGAAATTTCAAATCTCAGCATTTAGTTTGCTCCAGTTCTAGTCAGTTAGAACAGTTTCATTTTGGAACAGATTTTTTTTATCAAAAGGGGGCGTGTTCGGCCACTTACACCTGTTTTGCAAGTTTAGGCAGTGAAAACTTACTCCAAACTAACTTAGAATGGAGTATGTGTAGATTTTTGTACGCTCAGAAAAACCTTGCCTATACTTTACAAATCAGGCGTAGGGAACAAAGGGGGGCGGGGGGAGGGGGGGGGTGGAGGGAAGTAATTAAATTTTACAAGCATTCAACAGTCTTACTTATACAAATAAAGAGCCATCCTGAATAAAAAATTATAAATAAAGCAAATAAAAATTATTGAATATTCCAACCTGTGTGAAGCAGCAAACAGCCTTCGAGTTGCGGAGGAGGCTGAAGCCATTCGGCCAGGAGAAAGGGGAGGGACACAGTTGGGTCACACACAGAGACAATGCAGCAGCCTCCACAGCTGTGAATTTATTTTTAGAGGCTGCAGGCCGTTCGGCCAGGAGACAGGGGAGGCGTGCAAAGCACCGGGAGGGAGAGCCAGCCCGCCAGCCAGCCAGTTTAAAAGTTACATTTGTAATTCAAGTATGGGTGCTGCATTATCAACACCACGGATTATGTAATGGTTCGCCAGAAATTCACTGCATAGGAGAGAATTGATTAGAGCTCACCGCACCAGGAACGTCATAGCCCGTAGGCTGATGGGCAGGAGACCTTACCCACGTCGGCAATATCGAGCCAGGCGCTCGTACCTGGACATGAGCGAGGCTGATTGTGTCACAAGGCTGCGTTTCCGCAGAGAAGTTGTCATTGAGATCTGAGATATGCTGAGAGCAGATTTGTAGCCCAGAAGCAGAACGCCGACTGCCTTGTCTGTTGAAGTGAAGGTAACAGCTGTACTTGCCTTCTATGCCTCGGGATCGTTTCAGGCTACAACTGGAGATGTGTGCGCTATCTCTCAACGTGCAATACATGCCTGCGTTTACCAGGTCACGGCTGCACTGTATGCGCGGAGGAATGACTTCATCAAGTTCCCAATGACCGCACAAGTGATCCATGACAGGGTTGTGGGCTTCTTCAGGATTGCTGGCTTCCTAAAGGTACAGGGCTGCATTGATTGTACCCACATTGCCTTGCGAGCACCTGTGGAGGATTCCGAGCAGTACAGGAATAGGAAAGGTTTCCACTCCATCAATGTGCAGCTCGTGTGTGACGACAAGCAGCGCATCATGTCAGTCGATGCGAGATACCCTGGCAGCACTCATGATACGTTCATCCTACGCAACAGCTTTATATCTGACATGTTTGAGCAGCAGACAGAAGGGCAGAGCTGGCTACTGGGAGATAAAGGGTATGGCCTGGCCACCTGGCTCATGATGCCCCTACACGCAACACGGACGGAAGCTGACCGTCAATACAACATGGCGCACATTGCGATACACAGCATCATAGAGAGGACCATTGGCATATTGAAACAGCGATTCCGATGCCTGGACCATTCCGGAGGCCACTTGCAATACTCTCCTCAGATTGTCGGTCACTTCACTGTTGTGTGCTGCATGCCGCATAATTTAGCCATCATGAGGCAGCAGGAGCTGGTCGTGGAACCAGAAGACACACATAAGGGGCCAGAGCCTGATGATATTACGGAACAGCAGGATGTGGATGATGAAGCCGATCAGGAAAGCATGCAAGTGCCTGATGCCGGAGCACGAGGTCGGAGGAGGGCCGTCCATCGTGCTCCTTTAAAAATTGCTCGAGCCCTGTGCCAGCAGCTCATCCGTGAACGCTTCAATTACTGATGCCTGAGGGCTCTGCCACAACTGTTGCGCGTGGACATGTTTATTTTTTGGAGTTGTTCCTACGTTGTGTTGTGTTAATGGAACATGATTCAGCTTTAATGAAAAAATATTTTATTGAAAAGTTAACGTCACTGTAATAAAAGATTTGTTGTATCAAACTTTACTTGTTAATATGACACTGGAAGATCACTTAAAAACTTTAAGATCACTTATAAATTTGTAAAGTTACAAAAGTTAAAAAACAATTTCAATGTGAAAAATCTTACACTCTTAAGATCACTTAAACTTTAAGATCACTTTTTAGATGCAAAATTAAATAAGTTACAAAATGTGAGAGCATTTACACTATAAGATCCCTTAAAAACCCGAAGATCACTTATAAGTTGTAAAGTCACAAAACTTACAAAACAATTTCAATTTGAAAAATGCTACTACAGCTACATCAAGAACAAGAACATAAGCAGCAAAGAAAGGCTGCAACCATCTCTCATCCACATGTCAGTGAATGTTCACTTCTTCATGGGGGTATCATTTGATTGGTGGGGCTGTGTGCCCTTATTGCAGCAGCTATCTCCATGAGGGCCTGTGCCGTCACTTGCATGCCCTCCTTGATGGCCTGTACCATCGATTGCACTCCCTCAGACATTCCCTCCCTAAGTTCCCGTGTCATTACTGCAATTTCTCCCGTCAGGACCGTCAACTCTTCACTCACTGCACTGACGCCACCGATGAGTGATCAGGTAAGCTCATTGGTCTCCATACCCAATGCCACAATCTGAGTCGCATCTGTTGCACGCTGCATCTCAGGAGAGCGTGTCTCCAATCTCCTTCTTCTCTGCCTGGGTCTGCCTCGCGATATCACTACACAGGGAGGCGCGTACTGGGACGGTGGGACGCTTGGTATTCCAGACGGCAGTACTAGAGTGAGAGCCCCGGGCTGTGACGGTGGGACGCTCGGTGTTCCAGATGGCAGCACGAGAGTGGGAGGCGCGGACTGGGATGGTGCGACCCTGGGTCTTGCATCTGGCACCACTCAAAGTGCGAGCCGTGGGCTGGGATGGTAGGTGAATGGGTGTAAACTGTTCCATTATATCACCAACATCACTGGGACCCGCAACATCGGAATCAAAACCATGGAAGGTGGAACCAGAACCTATCCAAGGGGTTCAAATTCTGATGCCCCTTAATGTGGGCCCATAAACATTAATTTGGAAAATCTCCCCTGTAGACATTTCAGTCCTCGCCGCCAGCATCCAGTTTGGATTGTCCGCATCTGGTTCTACTGGTGCATGTTCTGGATCTTCAGTATCTTCGGGATTGTCATCATCATCATCATCATGTTCTGCAAAATACATCAGAACAGTCAAATGTTTAACGCCTCTGTTTAAAAAAGGGGGCAGACAAAAGGCAGGTAACTATAGGCCGGTTAGTTTAACATCTGTAGTGGGGAAAATGCTTGAAACTATCATTAAGGAAGAAATAGCGGGACATCAAGATAGGAATAGTGCAATCAAGCAGACGCAGCATGGATTCATGAAGGGGAAATCATGTTTAACTAATTTACTGGAATTCTTTGAGAATATAACGAGCATGGTGGATAGAGGTGTACCGATGGATTTGGTGTATTTGGATTTCCAAAAGGCATTCGATAAGGTGCCACACAAAAGGTTACTGCAGAAGATAAAGGTACGCGGAGTCAGAGGAAATGTATTAGCATGGATCGAGAATTGGCTAACGAACAGAAAGCAGAGAGTCGGGATAAATGGGTCCTTTTCAGGTTGGCAATCGGTGGTTAGTAGTGTGTCACAGGGATCGGTGCTGGGACCACAACTGTTTACAATATACATAGATGACCTGGAAGAGGGGACAGAGTGTAGTGCAACAAAATTTGCAGATGACACAAAGATTAGTGGGAAAGTGGGTTGTGTTGAGGACACAGAGAGGCTGCAAAGAGATTTAGATAGGTTAAATGAATGGGCTAAGGTTTGGCAGATGGAATACAATGTCGGAAATGTGAGGTCATCCACCTTGGGAAAAAAACAGTAAAGGGGAATATTATTTGAATGGGGAGAAATTACAACATGCTGCGGTGCAGAGGGACCTGGGGGTCCTTGTGCATGAATCCCAAAAAGCTAGTTTGCAGGTGCAGCAGGTAATCAGGAAGGCGAATGGAATGTTGGCCTTCATTGCGAAAGAGATGGAGAACAAAAGCAGGGAGGTCCTGCTGCAACTGTACAGGGTATTGGTGAGGCCACACCTGGAATACTGCGTGCAGTTTTGGTCACCTTACTTAAGGAAGGATATACTAGCTTTGGAATGGGTGCAGAGACGATTCACTGGGCTGATTCCGGAGATGAGGGGATTACCTTATGATGATAGATTGAGTAGACTGGGTCTTTACTCGTTGGAGTTCAGAAGGATGAGGGGTGATCTTATCGAAACATTTAAAATAATGAAAGGGATAGACAAGATAGAGGCAGAGAGGTTGTTTCCACTGGTCGGGGAGACTAGAACTAGGAGGCACAGCCTCAATATACGGGGGAGCCAATTTAAAACCGAGTTGAGAAGGAATTTCTTCTCCCAGAGGGTTGTGAATCTGTGGAATTCTCTGCCCAAGGAAGCAGTTGAGGCTAGCTCATTGAATATATTCAAATCACAGATAGATAGATCTTTAACCAATAAGGGAATTAAGGGTTATGGGGAGCGGGCGGGTAAGTGGAGCTGAGTCCACGGCCAGATCAGCCGTGATCTTGTTGAATGGCGGAGCAGGCTCGAGGGATTAGATGGCCTACTCCTGTTCCTAATTCTTATGTTCTTAAGTAAAGGAGGGGGCAGGATGGGTGGCATGAGTACTCTCACTCATACCAGGCCAGGCAGCAGGTTGATTTGAAGGGCCGCGATGCATTTTCAGGACTTACCCTCTTCCTCGCGTGCGGGCCAAGCTTGTGCTGTACTGATTGCTCCTCTCCATGTAGAACTCATCATAGCAGCTACCCTCTGTTCCAAGGGTGTCAGTGGATGCAGATTGGGTGTGCCTCCTCCTGTTCGAGTTGCTTCCCTTTTGTTGTGGGCCAATTTCTTCTGCAAAGAGTAAAATCTAACTATTTATAGAGTGTGTCTTTCTGCAGGGTGGGACATACAGATAGTCACATTACAATTACGAATACATTAAAAAATGAAAATATTACTTACACTAACTACTTGACCAAGGTCTTGCCATTCCTTTTTACACTGGCTTCCAGATCTCATGGTATGCACCACTGCGCAGTAATCTTCTGCAACTTGGTTCCAGCGTTTCTTCATTTCTTTAGGTGGCACTTTTATGTGACCTCTGTTGCTGGTATCCAGCTCCTGCCATCTCTGCTCAATGACGTTAACTAATATCTCCACTTCCTCATGCAAGAAATTCTTTGTTCTTAGTGGACGCTGTTCCATTGCTGTATTGAATTGACACTATTATTTTTGAAAACACACAGTCCTTATTTTGCATGCACCTATGCAGCATTTGTTCTGTAAGTTTAGCAGCAAAAAGCAGCACTCACTGATTTCAGCAGGTGATTTCTTCAACAGTGCTGCTAAAAGCACTCCTTCAGGCACAAAAAATCACCAAGATTCAATCCCAAGCCTTTCCAGAGCTCCACGAAACAAATCAGCACTTTTCTTCAAGTTCCTTTAAAAATGGCCGAGTGCAAATGTTTGTGATCTACTGCGCGTGCGTGTGCGCTCCAATGCGCATGCGCAGGGCTGCCGGTATGACGTCCTCGGATCTGAGTTAGCTCCGCCCCCCTGCACTTCCAGAATCGGCGCAACGCTCTGGCTCCGCCCCCCGCTGATCTCTGCACGCCTCGCTGAGCTCCGAGGGACCTGCACGGAGGCCGAGAATTCCTATGTAAGTTTTTGACGTGCTTTTGGGCGCGAAAGCGCTGTTCTAGGCACGGTCCAAAACTTGACCCCACAGTAGCTATACCATTGGACAGCGTATTAATCAAGAAATAACAGGAGCTTGTAGCAAAGGTAATGCAATAATTGTGGGGGACTTTAATCTTCATATAGATTGGAAAATAAAATTGGCAAGGGTCATCTGGAGGACAAGTTCATGGAATGCATTCGAGACAGTGTCCTACAACAATAAGTCATGGAACCAACCATGAAACAGGTTATGTTAGATGTTGGTTTGTGTAATGAGACAGGGTTAATTAGTAATCTTATAGTAAAGAATCCTCTAGGGAAAAGTGACCATAATATGATAGAATTTCACATTGAGTTTGTGATTGACATTCTTAAATTAATACTAGAGTTTTAAACTAAAACAAAGTATATTACATAAGAATGAGGGGCGTATTGGCGAAGGTAGCTTGGGAAATTCGATTAAAAGGTATGATGGTAGATAAGCAGTGGTGACCATTTAAACAAATATTCCAAAATTCTCAAAAAAATATAAGAACATAAGAACATAAGAATTAGGAACAGGAGTAGGCCATCTAGCCCCTCGAGCCTGCTCCGCCATTCAATAAGATCATGGCTGATCTGGTAGTGGACTCAGCTCCACTTACCCGCCCTCTCCCCGTAACCCTTAATTCCCTTATTGCTTAAAAATCTATCTATCTTTGACTTGAAAACATTCAATGAGCCAGCCTCAACTGCTTCCTTGGGCAGAGAATTCCACAGATTCACAACCCTCTGGGAGAAGAAATTTCTTCTCAACTCGGTTTTAAATTGGCTCCTCTGTATTTTGAGGCTGTGCCCCCTAGTTCTAGTCTCCCCCACCAATGGAAACAACGTCTCCGCCTCTATCTTGTCTATCCCTTTCATGATTTTAAATGTTTCTATAAGAGAAATTCTATTGAGAAATAAAAACATCCATGGGAAAAGTGATCCATCTGTGTCTAACTGAAGAATTTAAGGATAGTATTAGATTAAAAATAGTAGTAAGCCTGAGGATTGGGAGAGCTTTAGAAACCAGCAAAGGATGACCAAAAAACTGATAAAATAAGAAGAAAATAGAATATGAGAGTAAATTAGCAAGAAATATTAAAACAGATTGATTGTAAGAGCTTGTACAAGTATGTAAAAAGGAAGAGAGTAGGCAAAGCAAATGTTGATCCCTTGGAGGCTGATGCAGGAGAAATTATATTGAGGAACAAGGAAATGGTAGAGACTTTAAACAAATATTTTGTATCTGTCTTCACAGTGGAAGATGCAAAAAGTATACAAAATATTGAGGAATCAAGGGGCTAATGAGGGTGGCGAACATAACGTAATTAATATCAGTCGAGAAAAAGTACTTGAGAAACTAATGGGACTAAAAGCCGCCAAATCCCCTGGACCTGATGGCCTGCATCTTAGGTTCTAAATGAGATGGCTGCAGAGATAGTGGATGCATTGGTTGTGATCCAAAATTCCCGAGATTCAGGAACACTGCCAGCAGATTGCAAGGTAGAAAATGTAACTCCGCTATTTAAGAAAGGAGGGAGCGAGAAAACAGAGAACTACAGGCCAGTTAGTCTGACATTGGTCATTGGGAAAATGCTGGAATCCATTATGAAGGAAGTGGTAACAGGGCACTTAGAAAATGATGATATGATTAGACAGAGTCAACATGGTTTTATGAAAGAGAAATCATTTTGACAAATTTATTTGTAGAAGAGTTGCAGCGAATATTTCTCCCTTTGATAGCCAGGAACTTTGGTGGAAACCCTATTTACATGGATTCATACCGGATTAATGCCAAAGTTATGGCAGCTGATTCCCTCCCCCGCTCGCACCCCCACTCCCCTCAAGAAAATTCCTGGTAAATGTGTTGTCAAAGGAACAGGATTAGACCATTCAACACTTGAGCCTGTTCCACCCATCAATTAGATCATGGCGGATCTGTATCTTAACTCCATCTACCCCGTTTTAGTACTATAACCCTTAAGCGGTTCAAGAAAGTGGCTCACCAGCACCTTTTCAAGGGCAATTATGGATGAGCAATAAATGCTGCCTAGCCAGCAACGCCCACATCCCTTGAATGAATAATAAAATTGTCCCTTGCCTAACAAAAATCTATCAATCTCAGTTTTGACCATTTCAATTGACTCAGCCTCAATAGCGTTTTAGAGGAAGAGAGTTCTGGATTTCCACTATTCTTTGTGTAAAGAAGTGCTTCCTGACCTCACCCTTGAATAACCTAGCTCCAATTTTAAGGTTATGTCCCCTTGTTCTGGACTCCTTCACTAATAGAAATAGTTTTTCTCTACCTACCCTATCAACTTCTTTAATCATTTGAAACATCTCAATTGGATTAATCTTCTAAATTCAAGGGAATATAAGCCTCGTCTATGCAACCTGTTCTCATAATTTAATCCTTTGAGCCCCAGTATTATTCTGGTGAATCTGCGCTGCTCCCCATCCGAGGCCAATATACCCTTCCTGAGGTACAGTGCCCAGAACTGAACACAGTACGCCAGATGAGGTCTAACTAGAGCAGGGGTAGGCAATTATTTGGGCTGGAGGGCCACTTAACAAGTTTTGGTGAGCTGTTGAGGGCTGCACACCAATGTCCCCCTAAAGTGTGCGGCCACGCGTTTGCACACCAATCACGAGGTCCCGCACAGGCTGCTCACCAGCTCCTGCCGCTGGAAGAAATATTGCGTTTGCAGCCCAAATAATTGACCACCTCTGAGTAAAAGCTTTTCCAACCAACCAGTGACATTTTCATAAGAACATAAGAACATAAGAATTAGGAACAGGAGTAGGCCATCTAGCCCCTCGAGCCTGCTCCGCCATTCAATAAGATCATGGCTGATCTGGCCGTGGACTCAGCTCCACTTACCCGCCTGCTCCCCGTAACCCTTAATTCCCTTATTGGTTAAAAATCTATCTATCTGTGATTTGAATACATTCAATGAGCTAGCCTCAACTGCTTCCTTGGGCAGAGAATTCCACAGATTCACAACCCTCTGGGAGAAGAAATTCCTTCTCAACTCGGTTTTAAATTGGCTCCCCCGTATTTTGAGGCTGTGCCCCCTAGTTCTAGTCTCCCCGACCAGTGGAAACAACCTCTCCGCCTCTATCTTGTCTATCCCTTTCATGATTTTAAATGTTTCTATAAGATCACCCTTCATCCTTCTGAACTCCAACAAGTAAAGACCCAGTCTACTCAATCTATCATCATAAGGTAACCCCCTCATCTCCGGAATCAGCCTAGTGAATCGTCTCTGTACCCCCTCCAAAGCCAGTATATCCTTCCTTAAGTAAGGTGACCAAAACTGCACGCAGTATTCCAGGTGTGGCCTCACCAATACCCTGTGCAGTTGCAGCAGGACCTCCCTGCTTTTGTACTCCATCCCTCTCGCAATGAAGGCCAACATTCCATTCGCCTTCCTGATTACCTGCTGCACCTGCAAACTAACTTTTTGGGATTCATGCACAAGGACCCCCAGGTCCCTCTGCACCGCAGCATGTTGTAATTTCTCCCCATTCAAATAATATTCCTTTTTACTGTTTTTTTTCCAAGGTGGATGACCTCACATTTTCCGACATTGTATTCCATCTGCCAAACCTTAGCCCATTCGCTTAACCTACCTAAATCTCTTGTGTCCTCTACACAACCCGCTTTCCCACTAATCTTTGTGTCATCTGCAAATTTTGTTACACTACACTCTGTCCCCTCTTCCAGGTCATCTATGTATATTGTAAACAGTTGTGGTCCCAGCACCGATCCCTGTGGCACACCACTAACCACCGATTTCCAACCCGAAAAGGACCCATTTATCCCGACTCTCTGCTTTCTGTTCGCCAGCCAATTCTCTATCCATGCTAATACATTTCCTCTGACTCCACATACCTCTATCTTCTGCAGTAACCTTTTGTGTGGCACCTTATCGAATGCCTTTTGGAAATCTAAATACACCACATCCATCGGTACACCTCTATCTACCATGTTCGTTATATCGTCAAAGAATTCCCGTAAATTAGTTAAACATGATTTCCCCTTCATGAATCCATGCTGCGTCTGCTTGATTGCACTATTCCTATCTCGAAGTCCCGCTATTTCTTCCTTAATGATAGCTTCAAGCATTTTCCCCACTACAGATGTTAAACTAACCGGCCTATAGTTATCTGGCTTTTGTCTGCCCCCTTTTTTAAACAGAGGCGTTACATTAGCTGCTTTCCAATCCGATGGTACCTCCCCAGAGTCCAGAGAATTTTGGTAGATTATAACAAATGCATCTACTATAACTTCCGCCATCTCTTTTAATACCCTGGGATGCATTTCATCAGGACCAGGGGACTTGTCTACCTTGAGTCCCATTAGCCTGTCCAGCACTACCCCTCTAGTGATAGTGATTGTCTCAAGGTCCTCCCTTCCCACATTCCTATGACCAGCAATTTTTGGCATGGTTTTTGTGTCTTCCACTGTGAAGACCGAAGAAAAATAATTGTTTAAAGTCTCAGCCATTTCCACAATTTCCATTATTAAATCCCCCTTCTCATCTTCTAAGGGACCAACATTTACTTTAGTCACTCTTTTCCGTTTTATATATCTGTAAAATCTTTTAATATCTGTTTTTATGTTTTGCTATCTGTTTTTATGTTTTGCTGTCTTTGAAGACATACAGGGGTTACATGTTTGACTGTGCAACTGGCCGTTTGCCCTGTTATTTCCAGTACCCCCTGCAGGTATCCATTGTTCCTTATTTTCTTACCACTCTGTACCAGGCTCTTCTAGAAATGATTCAATGTGCAAAACCCTTTATCAGCCCCAGCACAGTCCAGACTCAGCAGAAATTCCAATTAGCATGATTACTGACCCAGCGAGCTGAAATAAACCCCCATCACAGTCACCCAGCTACAGCAAGGTAAAATGAAGAGCCCTCCATTACGCCAGAATCAATATTGACCACAAAAATGATGGCAGACTAAACACGTTGCTCTATAAGCAATGAAGGCATGCGTAATATCTGGAATCGCCTACCATTGCCTGGAGTCCTTGTGCTCCGGGATCCACACCCGTGTCTAAGACGGCACTGAGAACCCCCCCCAGCCGTGGTAATCTGGGTACCAGGAGAGGAAAGACATAGCGCTGGTCCCTTCGGTAAAAGTGTCATGGAGATAAGCAGCCATGTCTCGACTCTAACATGGATAGGGCATCCAGTACGCAGTGCCTTCTGGGTACAGAAATCTGCAATGGTGCCCAGAATCGCAGAATGGATCTTTTTAAGATTGGGCCAGGGAGAGTAGCTTTTGGGTATTGATAAATTAAATTTTAGTGTTTTCCTCAGCTGCATTCAGGTCCATTTTTGACTCACGAGAAGTGAAAGTGACTAGTGTGCAGCTCGAGCTCTGGCTTGAGTTCTATTTCTGTCCCGGCCAGCAAGCTGGATAGAATATCTTGGCAGCTGACTGGCCGACTATATTCTGCCCACTCCTGTACTAGAGCTTTATACATCTATAACATAGCTTCCACCCATTTGTATTCCACTCTTCTTAAGATAAAAGCCACATACTATTAGGCTTTTAAATTATTTTTTGTACCGGACCATTAGCTTTTAATGATTTCTGTACATGGACCCCTAAATTGCTCTTTTCGCTATTTAGAAAATACTCTGATTTATTTTTCTTAGGTCCATAGAAACATAGAAACATAGAAACATAGAAATTAGGTGCAGGAGCAGGCCATTCGGCCCCTCGAGCCTGCACCGCTATTCAATAAGATCATGGCTGATCATTCAACCTCAGTACCCCTTTCCTGCTTTCTCTCCATACCCCTTGATCCCTTTAGCCGTAAAGGCCATATCTAATTCCCTTTTGAATATATCTAATGAACTGGCCTCAACAACTTTCTGCGGCAGAGAATTCCACAGGTTAACCACTCTCTGAGTGAAGAAGTTTCTTCTCATCTCAGTCCTAAATGGCTTACCCCTTATTCTTAGACTGTGACCCCTGGTTCTGGAACTCCCCAGCAATGGGAACATTCTTCCTGCATCTAACCTGTCCAATCCTGTCAGAATTTTATATGTTTCTATGAGATCCCCTCTCATTCTTCGAAACTCCAGTGGATGCAAGCCCAGTTGATCCAGTCTCTCCTCATATGTCAGTCCTGCCATCCCAGGAAACAATCTGGTGAACCTTCGCTGTACTCCCTCAATAGCAAGAACGTCCTTCCTCAGATTAGGAGAACAAAACTGAACACAATGTTCCAGGTGTGGCCTCACCAAGGCTCTGTACAACTGCAGTAAGACCTCCCTGCTCCTATACTCAAATCCCCTAGCTATGAAGGCCAACATGCCATTTGCCTTCTTCACCGTCTGCTGTATCTGCATGTCAAACTTCAATAACTGATGCACATGACACCCAGGTTCCATTGCTCCTCCACTTTTCCTAATCTGTCACCATTCAGATAATATTCTGTCTTCCTGTTTTTGTCACCAAAGTGGATAATCTCACATTTATCCACATTATACTGCATCTGCCATGCATTTGCCCACTCACCTAACCTGTCCAAGTCACCCTGCAGCCACTTAGCATCCTCCTCATAGTTCACACCACCACCCAGTTTAGTGTCATCTGCAAACTTGGAGATATTACATTCAATTCCTTCTTCTAAATCATTGATGTATATTGTAAATAGCTGGTGTTCTAGCACTGAACCCTGCGGCACCCCACTGGTCACTGCCTGCCATTCTGAAAAGGATCCGTTTATTCCAACTCTCTGCTTCCTGTCTGCCAACCAGTTCTCTATCCACGTCAATACATTACTCCCAAAAACATGTGCTTTAAATTTGCACACTAATCTCTTGTGTGGGACCTTGTCAAAAGCCTTTTTAAAGTCCAAATACACCACATCCACTGGTTCTCCCTTTTCACGCTATTGATTACTTCCTTAAAAAATTCTAGAAGATTTGTCAAGCATGATTTCCCTTTCATAAATCCATGCTGACTTGGACCGATCCTGTCACTGCTTTCCAAATGCACTACTACTTCATCTTGAATAATTGATTCCAACATTTTTCCCACTACTGATGTCAGGCTAACTGGTCTATAATTACCTGTTTTCTTTCTCACTCCTATTTTAAAAAGTGGTGTTCCATTAGCTACCCTCCAGTCCATAGGAACTGATCCAGAGTCAATAGAATGTTGGAAAATGATCACCAATGCATCAACTATTTCTAGGGCCACTTCCTTAAGTACTCTGGAATGCAGCCTATCAGGCCCTGGGGATTTATCGGCCTTCAATCTCATCAATTTCCCTAACACAATTTCCTGACTAATAAGGATTTCCTTCAGTTCCTCCTTTTCGCTAGACCCTCGAACCCTTAGTAATTCCAGAAGGTTATTTGTGTCTTCCTTAATGAAGACAGTTCCAAAATATTTGTTCAATTGGTCTGCCATTTCTTTGTTCCCCATTATAAATTCACCTGATTCTGACTGCAAAGGACCTCCGTTGGTCTTCACTAATCTTTTTCTCTTCACATATCTATAGAAGTTTTTGCAGTCAGTTTTTATGTTCCCTGCAAGCTTTCTCTCATACTCTATTTTTCCCCTCCTAATTAGACCCTTTGTCCTCCTCTCCTGAATTCTAAATTTCTCCCGGTCCTCAGGTTTACTGCTTTTCTTGGCCAATTTATATGTCTCTTCCTTCGATTTAAAACTATCCCTAATTTCCCTTGTTAGCCACGGTTGAGCCACCCTCCCCATTTTATTTTTACTTCAGACAGGGCTGTACAATTGTTGAAGTTCATCCATGTAATCTATAAATATCTGCCATTGCCTATCCACTGTCAACCCTTGCATTTTCCTGGGAACGGCCGACCAGTTCCCATTTAAGACGCAACTCTTTACTAATGATAGCATAGGATCCTAGCTGGTCCAGGTCCTGATCTGGCAAGCCGTGATGAGTGACCCCTCGCTCTCAAAAGCATCCAAGACCAGTAGCAAGTCTGCGAGCTGCGCTATTTCAACCCCGATGGTAGGTAATGGTAGCCAGCTGAGAGCATTGGCACAGTTTTCAGTGCCTGGTCTGTGGCGGATAACATAAGTGGATAATATTAGTGCCCATCTTTGGATGCGGGACGAAGCTTTGGTGTTTATACCTTTGCTCTCTGAAAACAGCAAAATGAGCGGCTTGTGGTCGGTTTCAAGCTGCAACCAAAGTCCAAATAGGTATTGGTGCATTTTCTGAACCCCATATACACATGCTAACGCCTCTTTCTCAACCATACAATAGGCTCTCCCAGCCTTAGACAGACTTCTAGACACCTATTCAACCGGTTGGAGGTTGCCCGATACATTGGCTTGCTGTAACACACAGCCGACCCCGTATGATGAGGCTTCACAAGCTAGCACTAAACATTTACATGGGTCATAGTGTACAAGTAACTTATTTGAACATAGCAAGTTCCTGGCATTCTCAAAGGCTGTGTCTTGAGATTTGCCCCAAACCCAGTTGTCACCCTTATGTAGTAACATGTGCAAAGGCTCTAACAACATACTCAACCCGGGCAGAAAGTTACCGACATAGTTGAGGAGTCCCTGGAACGAACGCAGCTCTGTCACATTCTGTGGTCTATGTGCATTCTTGATGGCCTCTGTCTTTGAGTCCATGGACCTGATGCCATTTGCTGCAATCTTTCTCGCCAAAAATTCGATTTCTGGCGCCAGGAAAACGCACTTGGAGCGTTTCAGCCTGAGTCCCACTCTGTCTTGGTGACTTAGAACCTCTTCCAGGTTGTGTAGGTGTTCGATGGTGTCACAACCGGTGATCAGGATGTCGTCTTGAAACACAACGGTGCGCGGAACAGATTTCAGCAACTCTCCATGTTTCTCTGGAAAATGGCTACAGCCGAGCGAATCCCGAGAGGGCACCTGTGGTATATAAACAGTCCTTTGTATGTGTTGATGCATGTCAGTCTTTTCGAAGATTCAGCCAACTCCTGTGTCATGTAGGTGGAGGTTAGGTCCAACTTGGTGAATGACGTTCCCCCCCCCCCCCCCGCTAACATTGCGAACAGGTCATCTGCCTTGGGCAGCGGGTACTGGTCCTGTAGTGAGACTCGGTTAATCGTTACCTTGTAGTCTCCGCAGATTTTGACCGTGCTATCTCTTTTCAACACCAGAACAATTGGACTGGCCCACTCATTGAACTCAACTGGTGATATGATTCCTTCACGTTGGAGTCTGTCCAGTTCAATTTCGACTTCCTCCCTCATAATGTACGGAACCGCCCGAGCCTTGTGATGGATGGGCTGTGCATCGGGGCCTAGGTGGATCTGTACCTTGGCACCTGTGAAGTTGCCGATGCCTGGTTCGAATAGCGAGAGAAACTTGCTCAACACTTGAGCACACGAGGCATCATCCACTGAAGATAGTGTTTTGATGTCGTTCCAAAGCTGTCAGTGGCACCGACCAGCAGCGGTGCCGTTCCCAGGGGGCAATTTCCCACGGGGCAATTTCGGAAAGGGGTCGCCGCCGGTCGGTAGGGGGTCGGTGCGTGCACGACGCGGCGGGAAAACGGGTGAAGCAGTCCCCTACACTGCTCCAAAGGTAAAGGAGGGCCATATCAAAAATGGCAGCCCCTCAGTGGTGACTCGGCAGCCAGTCCGCACCAACCCATGGCCGTCGCTTTCAGGCTGCCACGGGTCTTATAGAAAGGGGCAATTTCGGCCCCTTAGTGTCATCAGCAAACCTGGATATACAGCTCTCTATTCCTTCATCCAAGTCAGTTTTAAATATAGTGAAAATCTGAGGCCCCAGTACAGGTCACTGGGAAACACCTCTAGTCACATCATGCTATAGAAACATAGAAACATAGAAAATAGGTGCAGGAGTAGGCCATTCGGCCCTTCTAGCCTGCACCGCCATTCAATGAGTTCATGGCTGAAAATGCAACTTCAGTACCCCATTCCTGCTTTCTCACCATACCCCTTGATTCCCCTTGTAGTAAGGACTTCATCTATTTTGTGTACACACCCATTATCCCTACTGTCTGTCTTCAAACTCCTACACAGTTCCATATCTAAGCCAATAGGTTGCTTCCTATTCCATGTACTCTCTTTTTGTTAACAGTTAATGGGCTTTATTTTCGCCACCATTGGGCGCCATTTTTTTGACGTCCACTGATTTTTTTGAGCAATCTTGATTTTGCAAACTTTCCTCAAAGTTTGTATGCTGGTGGCGACTGTCAGCACTGGATTTTTTTGTACACCAGATTTTTTGGCGCAGGTCTGGGTGAAAACTGATTTCTGCACCGTTTTTGGCCTTTTTTGGCCATTTAACCGATTTTCGCCTTAAGTACCAATCAAAAGTTATGTTAACTTAAGGAAATTGCCACTGAGTATATTTCTGAGTTTTTGGAGTGAGGGAAGAAGACAATTTAAAACACAAATTCATGATGATTTTTGCAGAGGGAAAACCGGAAAATAACTCGGAAAGTTAATTTTTTTCCACAGAATATTTTTGAGAATGGACAAATCGCGACTCCACCCCATCACAGAATCTCAGCTCACAGGGCTCAGGCACGGGTTGAAGAAATGCCAGCCGATTGGTAGCAGGATTGCTCCCTCGGCCGGACACAAGCACAGGAGCTCGGCGCTTGGATTCCACCCCCTTACCCCCACCCATCCCCCCACTCCCCGGACTTCTTTCCAAGCTGAACGCCGATCTCCTGTGTTTCTGGCTGGCCGAGGGAGCGATCCTGTCGGCAGGCGCTCTGAACTGTGCATCGGAGACGGCACAACAGCAAACATAAGCATTTCGGCAAAAGTTACAAATAGTGCCATAAATCACTGTGCGTCGCGTCTCCATAGAGACAGAGCCTAGTGTTGTGCATGTGCAGAGCAGGGTGTGGTCTGTTCTACTAGGGTGTCACGCAGCAACGGTGTGAGTGCTTCAGTAAGTACTGTCTCACAATAACAAGAATGACAAAATTAAGAATAATAATTATGGGTGCAAGTCTGACTATGCATCATATCATAAGGTTAATTTGCATGCATGCCATTCAGAGGCGACGGATAATACGACACCACCATCGCAGAAACCAGATCGCTCAGAGATTGATGGGGAGGAGACCATACGCTGATCGAATCTACAGGGACAGGCTCATACCTACACCTGAGTGAGGCAGACTGCATTCGCAGGCTGCAATTTAGAAAGAAGGTCATCACCGAGATCTGCCATCTAGTCAGGGCAGACATACAGCCAAGAAGTGGCAGGAGGACTGTCCTATCTGTGGAAGTGAAGGTTACTGCAGCACTTGCCTTCTATGCTTCTGGCTCATTTCAAGCAGCAACTGTGGACATATGCTGCATCTCGCAGCACGCCACACATTGCTGCATTTGACAGGTGACTGTATGCCAAAAGGGGACCAGTTCATCAATTTCCCTATGACCACGCAAGCAATGCGTGACAGGACTGTGGGGTTCTCCAGAATTGCTGGCTTCTCAAAGGTACAGGGCGCGATTGCCTGTACCTACATCGCCTTGAGAGCACCTTTGGACGACTCCAAAGTTTATCGCAACAGGAAAGGGTTCCACTCTCTAAATGTCCAGCTCGTCTGTGACAATATCCATTGGATCATGGCAATGGTTGCCAAATATCCAGATAGCATCCATGATTCTTTCATCCTATGTGAAAGCGTTATATCTGCGATGTTTCAGGAGTTGCCAGAAGGGCACAGCTGGTTGCTCGGGGACAAAGCGTATGGGCTCGTCACCTGGCTTATGACCCCCCCTCCCCTACGCAATCCCCGCACTGAGCCAGAGTGTCGGTACAATACGTCGCACATAACAACACGGAGCATCATAAAGCGGACAATTGGCATACTGAAGCAGCATTTCCGATGCCTGGACCACTCTGGAGGCTACTTGCAATAACCCCTCTACACGTCGGTCAGTTCACTGTTGTGTGCTGCATGCTGCACAACTTGGCCATCATGATGGGATAGGTACTGGACATTGAAGATCCTCCTGAGGGGAGAAGGGGGAGGGGAGGAGGAGGAGGAGGAGCAGCAGAAGGAGGAGAAGAACCAACAGCAGGAAGAGGAGGACGAACCCATGCCACCACCTCAACCCGCAGGATGATGGCGGAGGAATCGGCCTCGTGCACCTATAGCCATAGCTAGAGACTTGCGTCAGCGGCTAATCCGTGATGGCTTAGCTGCCTGAAGGCTAAACGGCTCGATAGTGTTGACTCTTTGCACCTGTTAGTGTGAAAAAATAATGTACATAGTAATGTACGTAATGTTGTGTTGGTTTATAGTGCTTTAATTCAAAAAATAATGTGCAGGATTCTGCTTAAATCTAAAAAATAATTAGGTTTATTCAACATTTGTACAGTTGTACTTAACTTAAATAAAACATTTTGTATCAAACTTTAAACTTTTCAATGAAGAAAACAACAAGTAGCAGCAACAAACAAACAAACAAACTCTAGCTGCAGCTATCTCTCCATCCCCTTATTCAAAGACCTTAGCGCTGTGCGCCCCTCTTGCCCCTGTTGTTGCCTCTACCCCTACCCGTGCCTGTTGTCGCAGACCTCTGCTTCCTCCCCCCGACCCCAAGGCTTTTTCTGTTTTCTGCACGAAGGCACATTTGCTGTTGGTGGGGTTGGACAGGGACAGACCTAGCAGACAGCATTGTGGAAGGCCCGGGTTCATCGTCGGACTCTTCTTCAGCCTGTGGATCAACCCGTGGCACACCACCTGAGGTTGGTCTGGGGATTGGAAAGTGAGTGTCAGCAGTTGATGCTGGCAATTGCTGTTGGGGAATGACAGCCTGGGTGTGTTCACTTATTGTAGCACCTATCTCCGATATTCCCTCCCTAATCTCCGCCATCCCCTCCTTCATCTGTCCCGACAGTGCTCCCATTCCTCCAGACAGTGTTGCTACTTCTACTGACAGTCCCGCTAAGTCTACCGTCACCCCAGCCATGGTGTCCAGGAGTGATCTCGTTAGCTCAGTGCTCTCCCCATTCATTCCCATGAGCTGTCCTATGTCCCCTGCATCCTGCATTTCAGGTTGAGCTCTCCTTCCCACCCTCCTCAGTCATCTCCCAAGTGTGGCTTGCTGCAACCCACTGGGACCCGCAGCCTCAGACTGTACCCCATGAAATGTCGCGTCGGTTGTATTGCTCAGCAAAGGGGTTGGTGCCCTCTGGGGGCTCATTGGTTCCAATTCCAATGTAAACATCTCAGTATTGGGGTCTTTCTGTTGCCCTTCATTCTTCAGCTCATCCTCATTCTGATGTTGATGAAGAATATAGAAACATAGGGGTCAAGTTTCGGGCCGCGCCTAGAATGGCGCAGCCCCGACATCGACGCCCGTTTTTCACGACCAAAAGCACGACAAAACCTTACCTAGGAATTCTCGGCCTCCGTGCAGGTCCCTCGGAGCTCAGCGAGGCGTGCAGAGATCAGCGCGGGACGGAGCCAGAGCGTTGCGCCGATTCTGGAAGTGCAGGGGGGCGGAGCTAACTCAGATCCGAGGACGTCATACCGGCAGCCCTGCGCATGCGCATTGGAGTGCACACGCACGCGCAGTAGATCACAAACATTTGCACTCGGCCATTTTTAAAGGAACTTGAAGAAAAGTGCTGATTTGTTTCGTGGAGCTCTGGAAAGGCTTGGGATTGAATCTTGGTGATTTTTTGTGCCTGAAGGAGTGCTTTTAGCAGCACTGTTGAAGAAATCACCTGCTGAAATCAGTGAGTGCTGCTTTTTGCTGCTAAACTTACAGAACAAATGCTGCATAGGTGCATGCAAAATAAGGACTGTGTGTTTTCAAAAATAATAGTGTCAATTCAATACAGCAATGGAACAGCGTCCACCAAGAACAAAGAATTTCTTGCATGAGGAAGTGGAGATATTAGTTAACGTCATTGAGCAGAGATGGCAGGAGCTGGATACCAGCAACAGAAGTCACATAAAAGTGCCAAATAAAGAAATGAAGAAACGCTGGAACCAAGTTGCAGAAGATTACTGCGCAGTGGTGCATACCATGAGATCTGGAAGCCAGTGTAAAAAGGAATGGCAAGACCTTGGTCAAGTAGTTAGTGTAAGTAATATTTTCATTTTTTAATGTATTCGTAATTGTAATGTGACTATCTGTATGTCCCACCCTGCAGAAAGACACACTCTGTAAAAAGTTATATTTTACTCTTTGCAGAAGAAATTGGCCCACAACAAAAGGGAAGCAACTCAGACAGGAGGAGGCACACCCAATCTGCATCCACTGACACCCTTGGAACAGAGGGTAGCTGCTATGATGAGTCATACATGGAGAGGAGCAATCAGTACAGCACAAGCTGGGCCCGCACGCGAGGAAGAGGGTAAGTCTTAAAAATGCATCATGGCTCTTCAAGTCAACCTGCTGCCTGGCCTGCTATGTGTGAGAGTACTCATGCCACCCATCCGGCCCCCTCCCTTGCTGTTAAACAATTGACTGTTCTGATGCATTTTGCAGAACATGATGATGATGATGATGACAACCCCAAAGATCCTGAAGATCCAGAACATGCACCAGTAGAACCAGATGCGGACAATCCAGACTGGATGCTGGCGGCGATGACTGAAATGTCTACAGGGGAGAGCTTCGAAATTAATGTTTATGAGCCCACATTAAGGGGCATCAGAGTTTCAACCCCTTGCATAGGTTCTGGTTCCACCTTCCATGGTTTTAGAAACATAGAAACATAGAAAATAGGTGCAGGAGTAGGCCATTCGGCCCTTCGAGCCTGCACCGCCATTCAATGAGTTCATGGCTGAACATGCAACTTCAGTACCCCATTCCTGCTTTCTCGCCATACCCCTTGATCCCCCTAGTAGTAAGGACTACATCTAACTCCTTTTTGAATATATTTAGTGAATTGGCCTCAACAACTTTCTGTGGTAGAGAATTCCACAGATTCACCACTCTCTGGGTGAAGAAGTTTCTCCTCATCTCGGTCCGATATTGATTCGGATGTTGTGGGTCCCAGTGGTGCTGCTGGTGTAATGCAGCAGTTTACAGCCAGTGCCCCACCATCCCAGCCTGCGCCTCCCACTCGCATAGGTTCTGGTTCCACCTTCCATGGTTTTGATTCCGACGTTGCGGGTCCCAGTGGTGCTGGTGATATAATGGAGCAGTTTACACCCATTCACCCACCATCCCAGCCCGCACCTCTCACTCTAGTACTGCCGTCTGGAACACCAAGCGTCCCACCGTCCCAGCCCGGGGCTCTCACTCTAGTACTGCCGTCTGGAACACCAAGCGTCCCACCGTCCCAGCCCGCGCCTCTCACTCTAGTACTGCCGTCTGGAACACCAAGCGTCCCACTGTCCCAGCCCGGGGCTCTCACTCTAGTACTGCCGTCTGGAACACCAAGCGTCCCACCGTCCCAGCCCGCACCTCTCACTCTAGTACTGCCGTCTGGAACACCAAGCGTCCCACCGTCCCAGCCCGCGCCTCTCACTCTAGTACTGCCGTCTGGAACACCAAGCGTCCCACCGTCCCAGCCCGGGGCTCTCACTCTAGTACTGCCGTCTGGAACACCAAGCGTCCCACCGTCCCAGCCCGGGGCTCTCACTCTAGTACTGCCGTCTGGAACACCAAGCGTCCCACCGTCCCAGCCCGGGGCTCTCACTCTAGTACTGCCGTCTGGAACACCAAGCGTCCCACCGTCCCAGCCCGGGGCTCTCACTCTAGTACTGCCGTCTGGAACACCAAGCGTCCCACCGTCCCAGCCCGCGCCTCTCACTCTAGTACTGCCGTCTGGAACACCAAGCGTCCCACCGTCCCAGCCCGCGCCTCTCACTCTAGTACTGCCGTCTGGAACACCAAGCGTCCCACCATCCCAGCCCGCGCCTCTCACTCTAGTACTGCCGTCTGGAACACCAAGCGTCCCACCGTCCCAGCCCGCGCCTCTCACTCTAGTACTGCCGTCTGGAACACCAAGCGTCCCACCGTCCCAGCCCGCGCCTCTCACTTAGTACTGCCGTCTGGAACACCAAGCGTCCCACCATCCCAGCCCGCGCCTCTCACTCTAGTACTGCCGTCTGGAACACCAAGCGTCCCACTGTCCCAGCCCGGGGCTCTCACTCTAGTACTGCCGTCTGGAACACCAAGCGTCCCACCGTCCCAGCCCGCGCCTCTCACTCTAGTACTGCCGTCTGGAACACCAAGCGTCCCACTGTCCCAGCCCGGGGCTCTCACTCTAGTACTGCCGTCTGGAACACCGAGCGTCCCACCGTCCCAGTCCGTGCCTCCCAGTGTAGTGGTGCCGCGAGGCAGACCCAGGCAGAGGAGAAGGAGATTGGAGATACGCTCTCCTGAGATGCAGCGTGCAACAGATGCGGCTCAGGTTGTAGCTTTGGGTATGGAGACCAATGAGCTTACCCGATCACTCATCGGTGGCGTCAGTGCAGTGGGTGAAGAGGTGACGGTACTGACGGGAGAAATTGCAGTAATGACACGAGAACTTAGGGAGGGAATGTCTGAGGGAGTGCAATCGATGGTACAGGCCATCAGGGAGGGCATGCAAGTGATGGCACAGGCCCTCATGGAGATAGCTGTTGCAATAAGGGCTCACAGCCCCACCAATCAAATGACACCCCCATGAAGAAATGAACATTCACTGACATGTGGATGAGACATGGTTGCAGCCTTTCTTTGCTGCTTTTGTTCTTGTTCTTGATGTAGCTGTAGTAGCATTTTTCAAATTGAAAGTGTTTTGTAAGTTTTGTAACTTTACAACTTATTAGTAATCTTAGGGTTTTTAAGTGATCTTATAGTGTAAATGCTCTCACATTTTGTATCTTACATAGTTTTGCACCTAAAAAGTGATCCTGAAGTTTAAGTGATCTTCAGAGTGTAAGATTTTTCACATTGAAATTGTTTTGTAACTTTTGTAACTTTACAAGTTTATAAGTGATCTTAAAGTTTTTAAGTGATCTTCAAGAGTCATATTAACAAGTAAAGTTTGATACAACAAATTTTTTATTACAGTGACGTTAACTTTTCAATAAAATATTTTTTCATTAAAACTGAATCATGTTCCATTAACACAACACAACGTAGGAACAACTCCAAAAAATAAACATGTCCACGCGCAACAGTTGTGGCAGAGCCCTCAGGCATCAGTAATTGAAGCGTTCACAGATGAGCTGCTGGCGCAGGACTTGAGCAATCGTTAAAGGAGCACGATGGACGGCCCTCCTCCGACCTCGTGCTCCGGCATCAGGCACTTGCATGCTTTCCTCATCGTCATCATCATCCTCATCCTGCTCTTCCAAATTACTATCATCAGGCTCTGGCCCCTTATGTGTGTCTTCTGGTTCCACTACCAGCTCCTGCTGCCTCATGATAGCTAAGTTATGCAACAGTGAAGTGACCGACAATCTGAGGAGAGTATTGCAAGTGGCCTCCGGAATGGTCCAGGCATCAGAAATGCTGTTTCAATATGCCAATGGTCCTCTCTATGATGCTGCGCGTCGCAATGTGCGCCATGTTGTATTGATGGTCAGCTTCCGTCCGTGTCACATGTAGGGGCGTCATGAGCCAGGTGGCCAGGCCATACCCTTTGTCTCCCAGTAGCCAGCTCTGCCCTTCTGGCTGCTGCTCAAACATGTCAGATATAACGCCGTCGTGTAGGATGAACACATCGTGGGTGCTGCCAGGGTATCTCGCATCGACTGACATGATGCCCTGCTTATCGTCACACACGAGCTGCACATTGATAGAGTGGAAACCTTTTCTATTCCTGTACTGCTCGGAATCCTCCACAGGTGCTCGCAAGGCAATGTGGGCACAATCAATGCAGCCCTGTACCTTTGGGAAGCCGGCAATCCTGAAGAAGCCCACAGCCCTGTCATGGATCGCTTGTGCGGTCATTGGGAACTTGATGAAGTCATTCCTCCACGCATACATTGCAGCCGTGACCTGGTAAACGCAGGCATGTATTGCACGTTGAGAGATAGCGCACACATCTCCAACCTGAAACGATCCCGAGGCATAGAAGGCAAGTGCAGCTGTTACCTTCACTTCAACAGACAAGGCAGTTGGCGTTCTGCTTCTGGACTGCAAATCTGCTCTCAGCATATCTCAGATCTCAACAACAACTTCTCTGCGGAAACGCAGCCTTTTGACACAATCAGCCTCGCTCATGTCCAGGTACGAGCGCCTGGCTCTATATTGCCGACATGGGCAAGGTCACCTGCCCATCAGCCTACGGGCTATGACGTTCCTGGTGTGGTGAGCTCGAATCAATTCTCTCCCATGCAGTGAATTGCTGGCGAACCATTGCATAATCCATGGTGCTGATAATGCAGCACACATACTTGAATTACAAATTTAACTTTTAAACTGGCTGGCTGGCTGGCTCTCCCTCCCGGTGCTTTGCACGCCTCCCCTGTCTCCTGGCCGAACAGCCTGCAGCCTCTAAAAATAAATTCACAGCTGTGGAGGCTGCTGCGTTGTCTCTGTGTGTGACCCAACTGTGTCCCTCCCCTTTCTCCTGGCCGAATGGCCTCAGGTTCCTCCGCAGCTCGAAGGCTGCTTCCTGCCTCTTCGTCTATCGCCGAGCCACTGACGCTGCCCCTGTCCCCTGGCCGAATGGCCTCGCCTCTTCCGCAGCTCGAAGGCTGCATACTGTCTCTTCGGCTGCCATCGAGCCACTGACGCCGCCCCTGTCTCTTACATGAAATGCCTGCCTGATGCACCACAGCTCGAAGGCTGCTGCTGCTTCACATAGGTACGAATATTCAATATTTTTTATTTGCTTTATTTATAATTTTTTATTCAGGATGGCTCTTTATTTGTATAAGTGAGACTGTTGAATGCTTGTAAAATTTAATTACTTCCCTTCCCTTCCCCCCCACCCCCACACCCCTTCGTTCCCTACGCCTGATTTGTAACCTACGCCTGATTTCTAAAGTGTAGGCAAGGTTTTTCGAACGTACAAAAATCTACACATACTCCATTCTAAGTTAGTTTGGAGTAAGTTTTTACTGCCTAAACGTGCAAAACAGGCGTAAGTGGCCGGACACGCCCTCTTTTGAAAAAAAAAATCTGTTCCAAAATGAAATTGTTCTAACTGACTAGAACTGGAGCAAACAAATTCCCAAGAATTGCAATTTCTAAGATATTCCATTCTAAACTAGTTGCTCCAAAAAAATAGGAGCAACTCAGGCAAAAACCTGACCCCATAGAAACATAGAAAATAGGTGCAGGAATAGGCAATTCGGCCCTTCGAGCCTGCACCACCATTCAATAAGATCATGGCTGATCATACAACTTCAGTACCCCATTCCTGCTTTCTCTCCATACCCCTTGATCCCTTTAGCCGTAAAGGCCATATCTAACTCCCTTTTGAATATAGCTAATGAACTGGCCTCAACAACTCTCTGCAGTAGGGAATTCCACAGGTTCACAATTCTCTGGGTGAAGAAGTGTCTCCTCATCCGGTAGGAAGTTACCAAAATAGTTGAGAAGTCCCAGGAATGACCGCAGCTCCGTGACATTCTGTGGCCTGGGCGTGTTCCTGATAGCCTCTGTCTTGGTGTCTGTGGGCCGAATGCCGTCTGCCGCCATCTTTCTCCCCAAAAACTCCACTTCTATTGCCATGAAGACGCATTTCAACCTCTTCAGCTGCAGCCCTACACAATCCAGTTGCTGGAGAACCTCCTCCAGGTTTTGTAGGTGCTTGGTGGTGTCCCGACCCATGACCAATATGTCGTCCTGAAAGACCACCGCGTGTGGTACTGACTTGAGTAGGCTCTCCATGTTTCTCTGGAAGATCGTTGCAGCCGACCGAATTCCAAATGGGCATCTGTTGTAGATGAACAGTCCCTTTTGCGTGTTGACGCAGGTGAGGCCCTTCAAAGACTCCTCCAGCTCCTGCGTCACGTAGGCCGAAGTCAGGTCGAGCTTGGTGAACATCTTGCCTCCTGCCAGCGTCGCAAATAGGTCGTCTGCCTTAGGTAGCAGGTATTGGTCCTGTAGCGAGAAATGATTAATAGTTACTTTATAATTGCCGCAAATCCTGACCGTGGCATCACTTTTGAGTACTGGAACAATCGGGCTGGCCCACTGGCTGAATTCCACTGGGGAGATGATGCCCTTGCGTTGTAGCCTGTCCAGCTCGATTTCCACTCTCTCCCTCATCATGTGAGGTACCGCTCACGCCTTGTGGTGAATGGGTCGTGCCTCTGGGACCAAGTGGATCCGCACCTTCGCACCGGAAAAGTTTCCAATGCCTGGCTCAAAAAGGGAAGGAAATTTGTTAAGAACCTGGGTACATGAGGCCTCATCGACAGGTGATAGCGCTCGGATGTCATCCCAGTTCCAGCGGATTTTGCCCAGCCAGCTCCTTCCAAGCAGTGTGGAGCCATCGCCCGGGACAATCCAGAGTGGCAGTTCGTACACCATGCCCTCGTAGGTGACCTTACATAGAAACAGAAAATAGATGCAGGAGTAGGCCATTCAGCCCTTCTAGCCTGCACCGCCATTCAATGAGTTCATAGCTGAACATGCAACTTCAGTACCCCATTCCTGCTTTCTCGCCATACCCCTTGATCCCCCTTGTAGTAAGGACTTCATCTAACTGCTTTTTGAATATATTTAGTGAATTGGCCTCAACAACTTTCTGTGGTAGAGAATTCCACAGGTTCTCTGGGTGAAGAAGTTTCTCCTCATCTCGGTCCTAAATGACTTACCCCTTATCCTTAGACTGTGACCCCTGGTTCTGGACTTCCCCAACATTGGGAACATTCTTCCTGCATCTAACCTGTCCAATCCCGTCAAAATTTTATATGTTTCCATGAGATCCCCTCTCATTCTTCTAAATTCCTGTGAATATAAGCCAAGTCGATCCATATGTCAGTTCTGCCATCCCAGGAATCAGTCTGGTGAACCTTTGCTGCACTCCCTCAATAGCAAGAATGTCCTTCCTCAGATTAGGAGAACAAAACTGCACACAATACTCAAGGTGTGGTCTCACCAAGGCCCTGTACAACTGCAGTAAGACCTCCCTGCTCCTATACTTAAATCCCCTCACTATGAAGGCCAGCATGCCATTTGCTTTCTTTACCGCCTGCTGTACCTGCATGCCAACCTTCAATGACTGATGTACCATGACACCCAGGTCTCGTTGCGCCTCCCCTTTTACTAATCTGTCACCATTCAGATAATAATTTGCCTTCCTGTTTTTGCCACCAAAGTGGATAACGTCACATTTATCCACATTATACTGCATCTGCCATGCATTTGCCCATTCACCTAACCTGTCCAAGTCCCCCTGCAACCTCCTAGCATCCTCCTTGCAGCTCACACTGCCACCCAGCTTAGTGTCATCTGCAAACTTGGAGATATTACACTCAATTCCTTCGCCTAAATCGTTAATGTATATTGTAAATAGCTGGGGTTCCAGCACAGAACCCTGCTGCAACCCACTAGTCACTGCCTGTCATTCTGTAAAGGACCGGTTTATTCCCACTCTTTGCTTCCTGTCTGCCAACCAGTTCTCTATCCACCTCAATACATTACCCCCAATACCATGTGCTTTAATTTTGCACACTAATTTCCTGTGTGGGACCTGTCAAAAGCCTTTTGAAAGTCCAAATACACCACATCCACTGGTTCTCCCTTATCTACTCTACTAGTTACATCCTCAAAAAACTCTAGAAGATTTGTCAAGCATGATTTCCCTTTCATGAATCCATGCTGACTTGGACCGATCCTGTCACTGCTTTCCAAATGCGCTGCTATTACATCTTTAATAATTGATTCCAGCATTTCCCCCATCACCGATGTCAGGCTAACCGGTCTATAATTCCCTGTTTTCTCTATCCCTCCTATTTTAAAAAGTGGTGTTCCATTAGCTACCCTCCAGTTCCCAGCATGTACCACCATTCTCACTCATCGTGCAAGGACCACAGCCAGAAAACACAGAGACACAAGCACAGCTTTCAACCAGCTGCGTCTGTGCCAGGTTTGCCTCACTGGTCCCACTCTCTGGAAACTGACAGCAGTATAAACCAGGCCAATGAATGGCCACGAGGTGAGGGAAGTTTAACCCAAGTTTAGAAAGGTGTTCGGCTGCGTTGTTTTAGGGGTTTGCGTAGATTGAACAATTTTACTTGAGATCAGTGATTGTTGATCACTATAGAATGTAGGTGATTTAATGATAGTTGTGTATGTTAAACCAACGTCCTGTCTGGTCTCTCGGGTGGATGTAAAAGATCCCATGGCATTATGTTCAAAGAAGAGCAGGGGAGTTTTCACCGTTGTTCTGGCCAATTTAGCTCTCAACCAAGAAACTGGTCATTGGCCCCGAATTCGCTCGGAGCTGCTCCAGGATGTGTGCAAACAAAACATTTGGGTATTCCATCTATCAGAATGTTCCTTCACCAGTTGTACGAGACTCCAGCTCAGACCCCGAGCAATCATTAGCATGTGATTTGCACCCTTACTGTGGCAGATGGAGTTCAATTACCGGTAGTTGCATTCCAATACCTCGTGTTAGTCATGTTGGTTGCAAAGTCTCTTAATCCATTAGCAGCTTTAACACTAATACGTAACACAATGAAATGATACCCTTTACTCTACTTTCCTCAAAGAACAGCTGGCTTTTTAAGCTCTTAAAAAAATAATTTGCATTTGCATAGCATCTTTCAGGCCTTCAGGATGTCCAAAAATGTTTCAAATCCATGGATTACTTTTTGAAGTGCAGTCACTTTTAGGTAGGGAACACAGCAAGTGTCCACAAACAGTAAAAGGAGCAATGGCCCAGAATCTTTTCGGAGCTGCTCTCTCCACTGCTGTAACTTCGGTACTTTGGCACACATGCTGGAGCAGCTCCGAGGAAATTCGAGGCCAATGACCAGTTAATCTGCTTCTTGGTTGAGAGCTAAATTGGCCAGAACAACGGTGAAAACTCCCCTGCTCTTCTTTGAACATAATGCCATGGGATCTTTTACATCCACCCGAGAGGCCAGACAGGACCTTGGTTTAACATCTTATCTGAAAGACAGCACTGCCAACAGTGCAGCACTCCCTCAGTACTGCACTGGAGTGTCGGCCTAGATTAAGTGCTTGACTTTCTGGAGAGGGATTTGAACCCACAGCCTTCTGACTCAGAGGTGAAGTAGGTGTGGCTCTTTAGCCTCAGTTGCAGCCCATCTAGGAGAAGGTACTCCGAAGGTAAAAACCATGCAACAGGAAACCACCTTAGTTACACGTCCCTAATAAGTGGCTTAAGAATCTCCTGTGTGAGACTGGAGTTAGGACCTGCCCAAGGGCAGAACACGACAGACAGACTTGTGAGGGATGAAAATACATCGTGATATTTGACAGTGCTTGGAGCCAGTCATGAGCTCCAAATCTTAAAGGTGCAGTGTACCACTGAAAAATTGCATGGCAAAAAACTTGCATTTATACAGTACCTTTCATGACCTCAGGATGTTCCAAACTACTTTAAAATCAATGTACTTACAAACGATGATAGACTCCTACACCTTCCCCATCAAAATCCTTCATGTCACAATGCAACTGACTCACAGCTTATCTCCTTCCCAAAGCAAAAAGAGGTTTGCCAAACAGTTTTCCCATGAATACGATATCCGTTTAAGTGATCGCAGCTGGTGGCTTTCTCAGAACTGGCTTTGCTGTTGCTAGGGATTAAATTCCAAAAACAATGTTTTTTTGTTTCACTCTTAGATGCTTACCCGATGTGTTTGCAAGGTAACCTGTTATAAAAACCATTGAAAATTGATTATTTAACTGGAGGATAAACTTCAGTTTCTCTGGATTACCATTAAGTGTCGCACAGTACATAGATATGAAACACCATATCACGTGATATTTCACTACCTCAGTGAGATCTAGTTAGCCTGAATATTGAGCCATGTAGCAGCTGTCCTGGACAACCAGCTAGGGACAGGTCTGTAAACGGATCTGCTTTCACGCAGGCTCTCCAGGACTTGAAAACATGACTTTCTGGGTCAGAAGCTAGAGCCATCACCTGATCAGCCGGGGTGACAGTGGGACCCTGAAGTAGTCACAACGGCCCTGGGTTAGAGAGGGCTCCCTGCTCCTTATCGCAGTCCAGCCAATCCTGCTGGAAACGCGTGTGTGCAAGGGGCAGGTCCAGCCTCTAATGTGAAGCACCCATGACCATTCAGGGCTTTGGAGTGGAAGAGTAGCGGGGTGCGATTTCTGCTTGCCCCTGCAACTCTGCCCTGGGTCATGAGTCATTGATTATGAATGGTGGGCTCCTGGTGGGATTTCTGCTGTCAAGAACTCGCCCGGCCGCAAAATACCAATGGTGCTGCAGTAAAAATCACTATTGCACCAGCAGCCGAAGCGGCCAGCGACATAAAGAGACAGCAGAGTCTGAACATCAACAGCACTGACTGAGGTCGCCCAGGTAAGTGAATGGGGACCATATGCTGTGACAGCAGATCTCTACTCGGCCTTCTCCCTCCATTGCCTGACTGTCATGTATGTACATTCTGTTTGTAGCCACCAGATGGCGTCATTGTTGGAGGCCACTGAGCAGCACGCACATGTTGCCGCTCAGGTATAAAAGGCCAGCCATTTTGAGAATCAGGCAATTTGGGCCTAAATAAAGTAGAGCCAAGGTTGTACCTTGCTCAGTTAAACAGTACTCATTTTGAACCTTTATTGCATACAATACATTTGGCGACGAGATTACAAGAACCTTTGTTTGCAAAATGAGCACGATTGGATTTTTAGAGCGATTTGTGGAGGGAGAAGATTGGGCAGATTTTGTGAGCCGTTTGAACCAGTACTTCGTAGCCAACAAAATGAAGGAGGTCGATGATGCAGATCGGCACCGGGCTGTGTTCCTCACTGTATGCGGTTCAAAGATCTATGGTCTGATAAAGAATCTAAAGAATCTACTCATGCCTAGTGATCCAACAGAGAAAATGTACGAGGAGTTGTGTACATTGGTATGGGAGCACCTCAAGCCAGACGGCGGCATCATCATCTCGAGATACAGGTTTTATATACATGTTCGATCAGAGGGCTAGAGCGCGGCGGAATTTGTTGCCGAACTGAGACGCTTAGCGGGACCGTGCAATTTCGGAACGGTGTTGGCAGACAAGCTGCGGGACTTCTTTGTTATCGGTATCAACCACAAGGTGATCCTGCGCAAACTTCTGGCGGTGGAGGAGTTGGATTTAAAAAGGGCCATCCAGATCACTCAATCATGTATGACGACGGACAGGAGTCTAAAGCAAATAGTGGTGACGAACCGAACCTCGGCAAGTACTGTAAATGCGATTGATTCACCGTTCGGCAGAGCGGCACATGGCAGGGCCTATCCGGCTGCGTTTGCAAAACCTGTGGCTGCCCAAAGTCCACCAGCGGGAATGTATCCGACTTCTCTGTGTTGGCGTTGTGGGGGAAATCATTGGTACCAGCAGTGCCGATTTAAGCAATATAGTTGCAAAGGCTGTCTGAGATTGGAGCATCTCCAGCGCAAGTGTCCGCAGATGAGCAAGCGAGCTGCGACATACCACGTGGAGGATGAGAGTCAGACTAGCGCGGATCCGGATACGCAATCCGAGATGCCAGAGGAGGAAGTGTATGGACTGTACTCCTTCATAACCAAGAGTAAACCAATTTTGATTAATGTGAAGTTTAACGGGACACCGGTATCGATGGAACTGGCAACTTCTCTGCGGAAATGCAGCCTTTTGACACAATCAGCCTCGCTCATGTCCAGGTACGAGCGCCTGGCTCGATATTGCCGATGTGGGTAAGGTCTCCTGCTCATCAGCCTACGGGCTATGACGTTCCTGGTGCGGTGAGCTCGAATCAATTCTCTCCTATGCAGTGAATTGCTGGCGAACCATTGCATAATCTGTGGTGTTGATAATGCAGCACCCATACTTGAATTACAAATTTAACTTTTAAACCTGCTGGCTGGCTGGCTAAATGGCTGGCTGGCTCTCTCGCCCGGTGTTTTGTACGCCTTCCCTGTCTCCTGGCTGAACGGCCAGCAGCCTATAAAAATAACTTCACAGCTGTGGAGGCTGCTGCGTTGCCTCTGTGTGTGGCCCCAACTGTGTCCCTCCCCTTTCTCCTGGCCAAATGGCCTCAAGCTCCGCAGCTCGAAGGCTGTTTGCTGCCGTCTCTGCGGGTGGCCTGACGCCGCCCCTATCTCCTGGCCGAATAGCCTCAAGCTCCGCAGCTCAAAGACTGCTTGCTGCCTCTTGGGCGGCCGTCGTTCGACTGACGCTGCCCCTATCTCCTGCATGAAAGGCCTGCCTGAAGCTCCGCAGCTCGAAGGCTGCTGCTGCTTCACACAGGAAAATTCAATGTATTTTTTATTTGCTTTATTTATAATTTTTTATTCAGGATGGCTTTTTATTTGTATAAGTGAGACTGTTGAATGCTTGTAAAATGTAATTACTTCTCTTCCCCCCACCTCTCATGCCCTTAGCCTGATTTGTAACCTACGCCTGATTTGTAAGTGTAGGCAAGGTTTTTCTGAGCGTACAAAAATCTACACTTACTCCATTCTAAGTTAGTTTGGAGTAAGTTTTCGCTGCCTAAACTTGCAAAACAGGCGTAAGTGGCCGGACACACCCCCTTCTGAAAAAAAAAATCTGTTCTAAAATGAAACTGTTCTAACTGACTAGAACTGGAGCAAACTTAATGCCGAGAATTGCAATTTTGAAGATACTCCATTCTAAACTAGTTGCTCCAAAAAAATAGGAGCAACTCAGGCCGAAACTTGACCCCAACATAACAAACTTGTAAGACTATGTCGCACATTTTGGTTACGAAATTTCCCCTCTACCCGAACATCTTACCGCCCTACTGAAAGCTGTAGAAGTATCACAGAAACATTTCTATACTCTAGAACAAAACACAGTTGAGATAGGGGTTGAAATTTCAGAGATCACAGTTCCACCCTGGTGGGATATTTTCAGAAATATCAAGGTCCCTGCCGGGATCAGAATAGCTTCCCAGGTTTTAGTTGTCTGCCAGCTCGTGATTATTCTTTATTTATGGTGTACTACCTGCAGGGTGAGGGGCAGAGGTCATTGATTCCGGCACCAGAGGGTGCTGGACAAGCCCTAGCTGAACTTAAGGATTGTATCAGGGAGGGAGACACAAAATATGATAAAACACTGCTCAAAAATCGCGGTCACCTGGTGAGGTCCGGTTTAGATTTCACCTGCTGTAAAAACGCAGAGGTCAAGTGTTGTAAAAAGTTTGTACTTTGCGTGTTTTGCTGTATTTTTTGTAAAGCTTTGAGTAACGGAGGGGCGTTGGACCCCCTCTATGCTGTAATGTAATTGGAATGACTGAATTTATCTGAACATTACATTTAAAGGGGAATGTATGCTTCGGGTTTTAGATAGGTAAATTACTGGGGAAGGTTGGCTCTCGGGAATCAGGAATTTTGTTCATTTAGTCTGACACTTTGTGGCGAAGAGTGTCGAATGGGGGAACTGTAAAATTCGGGGGAACCCCCCAGTGTTTGGACTCACTGAAAAGGAAATTCGATTTGGGACTATTAAACAGCAAGTTTGGGATCCTAAAATGCATATGGAAGAAATCTATGAGTTTAACCAAGTTTGGGATTTTAAAAGGTATGTTGGGTCTGTGAGGAAAAAAAAAGGCTGCAAGACCAGGGGTGGGATCAATCTCTGTAAAACCAGTTTGGATATTGGAGCCAATCAAACTGTCTGGAGATATTGGAGCTAATCAAATTGTCTGGGGAACTGTTTACGCTCCGACCTGCCCCCTAGAAAACATTAATGTGCAAAGTTAAAGCACATGTGATTGGGGGTAGTGTGCTGACATGGATTGAGAACTGGTTATCAGACAGGAAGCAAAGAGTAGGAGTAAATGGGGACTTTTCAGAATGGCAGGCAGTGACTAGTGGGGTACCGCAAGGTTCTGTGTTGGGGCCCCAGCTGTTTACATTGTACATTAATGATTTAGACGAGGGGATTAAATGTAGTATCTCCAAATTTGCGGATGACACTAAGTTGGGTGGCAGTGTGAGCTGCGAGGAGGATGCTATGAGGCTGCAGAGTGACTTGGATAGGTTAGGTGAGTGGGCAAATGCATGTCAGATGAAGTATAATGTGGATAAATGTGAGGTTATCCACTTTGATGGTAAAAACAGAGAGACAGACTATTATCTGAATGGTGACAGATTAGGAAAAGGGGAGGTGCAACGAGACCTGGGTGTCATGGTACATCAGTCATTGAAGGTTGGCATGCAGGTACAGCAGGCGGTTAAGAAAGCAAATGGCATGTTGGCCTTCATAGCGAGGGGATTTGAGTACAGGGGCAGGGAGGTGTTGCTACAGTTGTACAGGGCCTTGGTGAGGCCACACCTGGAGTATTGTGTACAGTTTTGGTCTCCTAACTTGAGGAAGGACATTCTTGCTATTGAGGGAGTGCAGCGAAGGTTCACCAGACTGATTCCCGGGATGGCGGGACTGACCTATCAAGAAAGACTGGATCAACTGGGCTTGTATTCACTGGAGTTCAGAAGAATGAGAGGGGACCTCATAGAAACGTTTAAAATTCTGACGGGTTTAGACAGGTTAGATGCAGGAAGAATGTTCCCAATGTTGGGGAAGTCCAGAACCAGGGGTCACAGTCTAAGGATAAGGGGTAAGCCATTTAGGACCGAGATGAGGAGAAACTTCTTCACCCAGAGAGTGGTGAACCTGTGGAATTCTCTACCACAGAAAGTTGTTGAGGTCAATTCACTAAATATATTCAAAAAGGAGTTAGATGAAGTCCTTACTACAAGGGGGATCAAGGGGTATGGCGAGAAAGCAGGAATGGGGTACTGAAGTTGCATGTTCAGCTATGAACTCATTGAATGGCGGTGCAGGCTAGAAGGGCCGAATGGCCTACTCCTGCACCTATTTTCTATGTTTCTATGTAAGGTCACCTACGAGGGCACGGTGCACAAACTGCCACTCTGGATTGTTCCGGGCGATGGCCCCACACTGCTTGGAAGGAGCTGGCTGGGCAAAATCCGCTGGAACTGGGATGACATCCGAGCGCTATCACATGTCGATGAGGCCTCATGTACCCAGGTTCTTAACAAATTTCCTTCCCTTTTTGAGCCAGGCATTGGAAATTTTTCCGGGGCGAAGGTGCAGGTCCACTTGGTCCCAGAGGCACGACCCATTCACCACAAGGCGCGAGCGAAACCTCGCATGATGAGGGAGAGAGTGGAAATCGAGCTGGACAAGCTGCAACGCAAGGGCATCATCTCCCCATTGGAATTCAGCCAGTGGACCAGCCCGATTGTTCCAGTACTCAAAAGTGATGCCACGGTCAGGATTTGCGGCGATTATAAAGTAACTATTAATCATTTCTTGCTACAGGACCAATACCTGCTACCTAAGGCAGACGACCTATTTGCGACGCTGGCAGGAGGCAAGATGTTCACCAAGCTCGACCTGACTTCGGCCTACGTGACGCAGGAGCTGGAGGAGTCTTTGAAGGGCCTCACCTGCGTCAACACGCAAAAGGGACTGTTCAGCTACAACAGATGCCCATTTGGAATTCGGTCGGCTGCAACGATCTTCCAGAGAAACATGGAGAGCCTACTCAAGTCGGTACCATTCACGGTGGTCTTTCAGGGTGACATATTGGTCATGGGTCGGGACACCACCAAGCACCTACAAAACCTGGAGGAGGTTCTCCAGCAACTGGATTGTGTAGGGCTGCGGCTGAAGAGGTTGAAATGCGTCTTCATGGCAATAGAAGTGGAGTTTTTGGGGAGAAAGATGGCGGCGGACGACATTCGGCCCACAGACACCAAGACAGGGGCTATCAGGAACGCGCCCAGGCCACAGAATGTCACGGAGCTGCGGTCATTCCTGGGACTTCTCAACTATTTTGGTAACTTCCTACCGGGGTTAAGCATCCTCTTAGAGCCCCTACATGTCTTATTCAGCAAAGGTGAGAACTGGGTATGGGGAAAAAAACAAGTAATTGCTTTTGAGAAAGCCAGAAACATTTTATGCTCCAACAAGCTGCTTGTATTGTATAACCCGTGTAAAAGACGTGTGCTAGCATGTGACGCGTCGTCGTACGGAGTCGGGTGTGTATTACAACAAGTTAACATTGCGGGGAAGTTGCAACCTGTCACCTATGCTTCCAGGGGCTTGTCAAAGGTCGAGAGGGCCTACAGCATGATTGAGAAAGAGGCATTAGCATGTGTGTTCGGGGTAAAGAAAATGCATCAGTACCTGTTTGGTCTCAAAATTGAGCTGGAAACCGATCACAAGCCCCTCATATCCCTGTTCGCTGAAAACAAGGGGATAAATACTAATGCCTCAGCCTGCATACAAAGGTGGGCACTCGCACTATCAGCGTATAACTATACCATCCGCCACAGGCCAGGCACCGAGAACTGTGCGGATGCTCTCAGTCGGCTACCATTGCCCACCATGGGGGTAGAAATGGCGCAGCCTGCAAACTTGTTGATGGTGGCACAGCCCGCAGACTTGTTGGTGGTCATGGAAGCGTTTGAAAATTATAAATCACCTGTCACGGCCTGCCAGATTAGAACTTGGACCAGCCAAGATCCTCTGCTGTCCCGAGTAAAAAACTGTGTACTGCATGGGAGCTGGGCCAGCATCCCTGTTGAAATGCAAGAGCTAATCAAGCCGTTCCAGTGGCGAAAGGACGAGCTGTCCATTCAGGCAGACTGCCTGTTGTGGGGTAACTGCGTAGTGCTACCAAAAAAGGGCAGGGAGACGTACATCTTGGATCTCCACAGCACACACCCGGGCATAGTAATGATGAAAGCGATAGCCAGATCCCACGTGTGGTGGCCCGGTATCGACTCTGACTTATAGTCCTGTGTACGGCAATGCAGCGTATGTGCTCAGTTGAGCAACGCGCCCAGAGAGGCACCACTAAGTTTGTGGTCCTGGCCCTCCAGACCATGGTCGAGGATCCATGTCGACTATGCGGGCCCGTTTCTCGGTAAAATGTTCCTGGTGGTGGTGGTCGCTTTTTCAAAATGGATTGAATGTGAAATAATGTCGGGAAGCACCGCCACCGCCACCATTGAAAGCCTGAGGGCCATGTTTGCCACCCACAGCCTGCCTAACATACTGGTCAGTGACAACGGGCCATGTTTCACCATTGCCGAATTTAAGGAATTCATGACTCGCAATGGGATCAAACATGTCACCTCGGCCCCGTTTAAACCAGCCTCCAATGGGCAGGCAGAGCGGGCAGTACAAACCATCAAACAGTGCCTTAAACGAGTCACAGAAGGCTCACTCCAAACCCGCCTGTTCTGAGTACTGCTCAGCTACCGCACAAGACCCCACTCGCTCACAGGGGTACCCCCGGCTGAGCTACTCATGAAAAGGACACTTAAAACCAGACTCTCGCTGGTTCACCCCAACCTGCATGATCAGGTAGAGAGCAGGCGGCAGCAACAAAATGTAAACGATGGTCGCGCCACTGTATCACGGGAAATTGATCTGAATGACCCTGTGTATGTGCTAAACTATGGACATGGTCCCAAGTGGATCGCGGGCACGGTGATAGCTAAAGAAGGGAATAGGGTGTTTGTAGTCAAACTAGACAATGGACAAATTTGCAGAAAGCACCTGGACCAAACGAGGCTGCAGTTCACGAGGCCTGAACAACCCACAGCAGACACCACCTTTTTCGAGCCCACAACACACACCCAAAGGATCAACGACACCACGCCGGACCCATCACGCCCAACGTCCCAGCAAGGCCAGGCTCACCTAGCAGCCCTGCAGGGCCAACAACACGCCAGCGCAGCGAGGGCACAGCCAACACACCAGAACAGACATTTGTACCGAGGCGGTCCACCAGGGAAAGAAAGTCTCCCGACCGCCTCACCTTGTAAATAGCTTTCACTTTGACTTTGAGGGGGGAGTGATGTTGTGTATCTGTAAAACATGCACTCCCATGTTCCGCCACCAGGGAGCTCATCCCCTGAAGTCCCAAGGGATCCCAGCATTCCTTGGGAGCACTGTATATAAGCCGGCCCCTAAGGCCTGTTCCTCACTCTGGAGTGTCTTATTAAAGACTGAGGTCACTGTTAGTTTAACCTTCCTGTGTGCAGCCTTATCTGTGTTCGGAACACAATAGTTTTCGAATCGAAATGTACATGGTAAGACTTACACACCTATAGCTGCACGTCTGCAGATGACTCAGAGTGCACCATCAGTGGTGGTGAATACAAGGCCATTAACACCTTGTTTGCGCTGCGGGGTGATCATCGTTTCCATTCATGCCGCTTCAAAGGATACTTTTGCAAGGGCTGTGGAACAATGGGACACCTCCAACGCATGTGCAGGCGAGCTGCAAACCCTGCTAATCCTGCAAACTACCATGTTGCAGAGGAGGACAGACCCACGGTGGATCATGACGAACCAGAGCCTCAGACCGAGGAGGCAGAGGTATATGGGGTGCACACATTTATCACAAAGTATCCCCCAATAATTCTGAAGGTTGAATTAAATGGACTCCCAGTATCCCTGGAGCTGGACATGGGCGCAAGCCACTCCATAATGAGCAAAAAGACTTTTGATAAATTGTAGTGCAACAAGGCTTCAAGGCCAGTCCTGACTCCCATTCGTACCAAACTTAGAACGTACACAAAGGAACTGATTCCTGTAATTGGCAGTGCTACCATAAAGGTCTCCTACGATGGAGCCGTGCAGAGTTACCACTCTGGGTGGTACCGGGCGATGGCCCCACACTGTTCGGCATGAGCTGACTGGGAAAGATACGCTGGAACTGGGACGACGTCCAAGCACTTTCGTCCATCAACGACACCTCTTGTGCCCAGGTCCTAAGCAAGTTCCCCTCGCTGTTCGAACCAGGCATGCAAAGTTCCAAGGAGCAAAAGTGCAGACCCATTTGATTCCGGGCGCACAACCCATCCATCACAAGGCAAGAGTAGTACCTAACATGATGAGAGAGAGGATGGAGATCGAGCTGGACAGGCTGCAACGAGAGGGCATCATTTCGCCGGTCGAATTCAATGAGTGGGCCAGTCCGATTGTTCCAGTCCTCAAGGTAGTCAGCACCGTCAGAATCTGTGGTGATTACAAAGTACTTATCAATCGTTTCTCGCTATAGGATCAATACCCACTACCAAAGACAGACAACCTATTTGCGACGCTGGTGGGAGGGAAAACATTCACGAAGCTGGACTTGACCTCGGCCTACATGATGCAGGAGCTGAAGCAATCTTCAAAAGGCCTCACCTACATCAACACGCACAAAGGTCTCTTAATTTACAACAGATGCCGTTTATGATTCGATCACCTGCGGCGATATTCCAGAGGAACATGGAAAGCTTGCTGAAGTCAGTCCCACGTACCGTGGTCTTCCAGGACGACATCTTGGTTACAGGTCGGGACACCGTCGAGCACCTGCAGAACCTGGAGGAGGTTCTTAGTCGGCTTAATCGTGTGGGGCTCAGGCTAAAATGCTCGAAGTGCATTTTCCTGGCGTCTGAAGTGGAGTTCCTGGGGAGAAGAATCGCGGCGGACGGCATCAGGCCACCGATTCGAAGACGGAAGCAATCAAGAACACACTGAGACCACAGAATGTGACGGAGCTGCGGTCGTTTCTAGGACTCTGAACTATTTTGGTAACTTCTTACCGGGTCTTAGCACATTGTTAGAACCCCTGCACTCTTTACTGCATAAAGGAAATGAATGGGTATGGAGTAAAAGCCAAGAAAATGCTTTTGAGAAAGCAAGGAAGCTGTTATGTTCAAACAAATTGCTTGTGTTGTACGATCCATGTAAACGTTTGGTACTAGCATGTGATGCGTCGTCATACGGGGTCGGGTGTGTATTGCAACAAGCTAATGAATTTGGGAAATTGCAACCGTTTGCTTATGCATCCAGAAGTCTGTCTAAGGCCGAGAGGGCCGACACTGTTAGAAGGATCATCAAACGAGGCCATATGGGTTGAATTGAAGAACAAAAAAAGGGGCGACCATATTGTTGGGAGTGTACAACAGACCCCTAAATAGTCAGAGAGAGATAGAAGAGCAAATATATCAGCATATTTCTGAGAAGTGCAAAAACTATACGACAGTAATAGTAGGGGATTTCAACGACCCTAATATTAACTGGGATAGAATTAGTGTGTAAGGCATAGTGGGTGCAGAATTCCTAAAATGAATTCAGGAGAACATTTTTAGCCAGTATGTAGCAAACCCAACAAGGGAGGTGGTGGTTCTGGACTTAGTTTTAGGGAATGAAGCTGGGCAGGTGGGAAAGCATTTTGGTGCTCATGAAAGTAATTCAGTTAGATTTAGTGTAGTTATTGAAAAAGACAAAGATAGACCAAGAATAAAAGTTCTCAATTGGGGTAAAGCCAATTTTAATAAGCTGAGATGTGATTTAGCCAAAGTGGAGTAGAAACAGCTACATGAAGGAAAATCAGTGTCAGAGCAGTGGGAGGCATTCAAGGAGGAGATCCTGTCGGTTCACAGCAAGTATGTTCCCTTAAAGAAAAAGGGTGGGACTAACAAATTTAGAGCCCCCTGGATGTCAAGGGGCATACAGGGAAGGATAAGGAGACAAAGGGAAGCTTATGACAGATACCGAGGGTTCAATACTGCAGAAACTCTACAGGAGTATAGAAAGTGCAGGGGTGAAATTAAAAAGGAAATTAGGAAAGCAAAGAGGGAACATGAAAAAATGTTTGCAAATAATGTCAAGGAAAACCAAAAGATATTACATTAAGAGCAAGAGCATAACTAAAGAAAGAGTAGGGCCTATTTGAGACCTAAAGGTAATCTGTGTGTGGAGGTGGAAGATATGGGCATGGTTCTTAATGAATACTTTGCATCTGTTTTAACAAAGAGAATGGCAATGCAGACATTGCAATCAGGGAGGAGTGTAAAATATTAGATGAAATAAACATACTGAGAGAGGAAGTATTAAGGGGTTTAGCAGCTTTGAAATCCCCAAGTTTGGATGAAATGTATCCCAGGCTGTTAAGAGAAGAAAAAGATTAAATAGAAGAGCTCTGACCATTATTTTCCAATCCTCTCCGGCTACAGGTGTGGTGACAGAGCATTGGAGGACTGCTAATGTGGTACCTTTCATGTATCTCACACTACTGTATATAACTGTATCTTACCATGCTACACATGACTGTAACTAGATATGACCTGTAACCACAAGACTACTTTACCACCTGGGGTGCACTTGCAGGAGACACTGCATACCTGTTCCACAAAGGTATGTAAAGGCAGGTCTTAGGCAAGTGTGGCACTCGAGAGCTGTGAAATAAAGGTGCAGGTCCAGATTGTACATTCCTGTCTGTCGTAAAAATAAAAAAGGGAAGGTGGCTCAACCGTGGCTATCAAGGGAAATCAGGGATAGCATTAAAGCCAAGGAAGTGGCATACAAATTGGCCAGAAATAGCAGAGAACCCGGGGACTGGGAGAAATTTAGAACTCAGCAGAGGAGGACAAAGGGTTTGATTAGGGCAGGGAAAATGGAGTATGAGAAGAAGCTTGCAGGGAACATTAAGACGGATTGCAAAAGTTTCTATAGATATGTAAAGAGAAAAAGGTTAGTAAAGACAAACGTAGGTCCCCTGCAGTCAGAATCAGGGGAAGTCATAACGGGGAACAAAGAAATGGCGGACCAATTGAACAAGTACTTTGGTTCGGTATTCACTGAGGAGGACACAAACAACCTTCCGGATATAAAAGGGGTCGGAGGGTCTAGTAAGGAGGAGGAACTGAGGGAAATCCTTATTAGTCGGGAAATTGTGTTGGGGAAATTGATGGGATTGAAGGCCGATAAATCCCCAGGGCCTGATGGACTGCATCCCAGAGTACTTAAGGAAGTGGCCTTGGAAATAGTGGATGCATTGACAGTCATTTTCCAACATTCCATTGACTCTGGATCAGTTCCTATGGAGTGGAGGGTAGCCAATGTAACCCTACTTTTTAAAAAAGGAGGGAGAGAGAAAACAGGGAATTACAGACCGGTCAGCCTGACATCGGTAGTGGGTAAAATGATGGAATCAATTATTAAGGATGTCATCGCAGTGCATTTGGAAAGAGGTAATATGATAGGTCCAAGTCAGCATGGATTTGTGAAAGGGAAATCATGCTTGACAAATCTTCTGGAATTTTTTGAGGATGTTTCCAGTAGAGTGGACAAGGGAGAACCAGTTGATGTGGTATATTTGGACTTTCAGAAGGCTTTCGACAAGGTCCCACACAAGAGATTAATGTGCAAAGTTAAAGCACATGGGATTGGGGGTAGTGTGCTGACATGGATTGAGAACTGGTTGTCAGACAGGAAGCAAAGAGTAGGAGTAAATGGGGACTTTTCAGAATGGCAGGCAGTGACTAGTGGGGTACCGCAAGGTTCTGTGCTGGGGCCCCAGCTGTTTACACTGTACATTAATGATTTAGATGAGGGGATTAAATGTAGTATCTCCAAATTTGCGGATGACACTAAGTTAGGTGGCAGTGTGAGCTGCAAGGAGGATTCTATGAGGCTGCAGAGCGACTTGGATAGGTTAGGTGAGTGGGCAAATGCATGGCAGATGAAGTATAATGTGGATAAGTGTGAGGTTATCCACTTTGGTGGTAAAAACAGAGAGACAGACTATTATCTGAATGGTGACAGATTAGGAAAAGGGCAGGTGCAAAGAGACCTGGGTGTCATGGTACATCAGTCATTGAAGGTTGGCATGCAGGTACAGCAGGCGGTTAAGAAAGCAAATGGCATGTTGGCCTTCATAGTGAGGGGATTTGAGTACAAGGGCAGGGAGGTGTTGCTACAATTGTACAGGGCCTTGGTGAGGCCACACCTGGAGTATTGTGTACAGTTTTGGTCTCCTAACCTGAGGAAGGACATTCTTGCTATTGAGGGAGTGCAGCGAAGGTTCACCAGACTGATTCCCGGGATGGCGGGACTGACCTATCAAGAAAGACTGGATCAACTGGGCTTGTATTCACTGGAGTTCAGAAGAATGAGAGGGGACCTCATAGAAACGTTTAAAATTCTGACGGGGTTAGACAGGTTAGATGCAGGAAGAATGTTCCCAATGTTGGGGAAGTCCAGAACCAGGGGACACAGTCTAAGGATAAGGGGGAAGCCATTTAGGACCGAGATGAGGAGGAATTTCTTCACCCAGAGAGTGGTGAACCTGTGGAATTCTCTACCACAGAAAGTTGTTGAGGCCAATTCACTAAATATATTCAAAAAGGAGTTAGATGAAGTCCTTACTACTAGGGGAATCAAGGGGTATGGTGAGAAAGCAGGAATGGGGTACTGAAGTTGCATGTTCAGCCATGAACTCATTGAATGGCGGTGCAGGCTAGAAGGGCCGAATGGCCTACTCCTGCACCTATTTTCTATGTTTCTATGTTTCTATGTGACCTTGACTTCAGCATGTGCCTCATGTAAGTCTGTACTGCAGGGTCAGGACTTTACAGTGACGACGAGGATGGGATCACCGAATCCACAGAATGGCTACCAACGGCTCAGATGAGAAATACAATGCTGGAGACAATTGGGAGGACTTTATAGAAAGGCTCCAGCAAAGCTTTGTAACCAAAGACTGGTTGGGCGACGATAAGGCAGACAAGAGAAGAGCCCATCTCTTGACCAGCTGTGGCTCAAAAACATACGCCTTAATGAAGGACCTGCTGGCACCCGAGAAACCAGCAAGAAAGTCGTTTGAGGAGATGAGCACACTGGTGAGAGGCCACCTGAAGCCAGCGAGCAGCCTACACATGGCCAGACACAGGTTTGACAACCACAGGCGCTGTGTGGGCCAGAGCATACCTGACTTTGTGGCAGAACTTTGGAGGCTGGCTAGTTTATGTGAGTTCTCCGATGAACTAAGGAGAGAAGTACTGAGAGATCAGCCAGGCGCAGCTCATCCTTCGGAAACAATGGAAGCGGTCTGTGCTGTCGATGTGGGGAAAGGCACTCAACAAGGGGATGTCGATTTCAGCATGCTGTTTGCAGAAACTGCAACTATACAGGGCATCTGGCTCACATGTGCAGAAAAACAGCAGCTCGGCTGGTATACGAATCGGAAGGGTCAGAAAGCGGACCAGAAGACGGTGTGGACAGTGCCCGGGACACCGGGGTACAGCGGGTCAACACGATCAATGTCCACTGTTCTTACAACAAGACACCTCCAATAATTATGAGGGTCCTACTCAACGGGATACCCGTCAACATGGAACTGGACACGGGAGCTAGTCAATCTCTCATGAGCGTCCAACAATTTGAACAGTTGTGGCCGCACAAAAGCAGCAGACCAAAACTCACAAGGATTGACACCAAACTAAAGACCTATACCAAAGAAATCGTCCCAGTCCTTGGCAGCGCCATGCTCTCAGCCACACACGAAGGTGTGGCCAGACACAGGTTCTACAACCACAGACGCTGTGTGGGCCAGAGCATACCTGACTTTGTGGCAGAACTTCGGAGGCTGGCTAGTTTATGTGAGTTCTCCGATGAACTAAGGAGAGAAGTATTGAGAGATCAGCCAGGCGCAGCTCATCCTTCGGAAACAATGGAAGCGGTCTGTGCTGTAGATGTGGGGGAAGGCACTCAACAAGGGGGTGTCGATTTCAGCATGCTGTTTGCAGAAACTGCAACTATACAGGGCATCTGGCTCGCATGTGTAGAAAAACAGCAGCTCGGCTGGTATACGAATCAGAAGGGTCGGAAAGCGGACCAGAAGACGGTGTGGACAGTGCCCGGGACACCGGGGTACAGCGGGTCAACACGATCAATGTCCACTGTTTTTACAACAAGACGCCTCCAATAATTATGAGGGTCCTACTCAACGGGATACCCGTCAACATGGAACTGGACACGGGAGCTAGTCAATCTCTCATGAGCGTCCATGAACCGACTTCCCCTGTGGATTGTCCCCGGAGATCTCCCAGCACTGTTGGGGAGAAGCTGGCTGGCAAAACTAAATTGGAAATGGGATGATGTTCACGCCATGTCGTCAGAGGAACGGACCTCCTGCTCAACAGTTCTAAGTCGTTTTGAACATCTCTTTCAGCCAGGTGTGGGCACCTTCAAAGGGGCTAAAGTTAAAATCTACATCACACAGGATGCCAGACCGGTCCATCACAAGGCTAGAGCTGTGCCTTATGTGATGAGGGAAATGATTGAACACGAACTGGACCGGCTTCTGCGGGAAGGCATTATCTCACCCGTGGAATTTAGTGACTGGGCAAGTCCCATAGTCCCCGTCATGAAGCCTGATGGATCCGTACGAATCTGTGAGGATTACAAGTCTACCATAAACAGAGTCTCCCTACAGGACCAATACCCGCTGCCCAGAGCAGAGGACCTATTTGCCACATTGGCTGGAGGAAAACTTTTCTCGAAACTAGATCTCACATCTGCGTATATGGCGCAAGAACTGACCGAAGAGTCTAAGCTACTCACCACCATCAACACACCTTGAGGCCTTTTTATGTACAATCGATGCCCATTCGGCATCAGGTCGGCAGCTGCTATATTTCGGCACAACATGAAGAGTCTGCTCAAGTCCATCCCGGGGACGGTTGTGTTTCAAGGCAGGGACGGGCAGGGACACCGACTCCCATCTCCGCAATTTGGAGGAAGTACTAAGTTGATTGGATCGGGTAGGCCCAAGAGTTAAGAAATCCAAGTGTCTGTTTCTTGCACCCGAGGTTGAATTTTTGGGCAGAAGGATTGCCGCTGATGGAATCCGACCAACAGAATCCAAAACCGAAACAATTCGTCTGGCACCCAGGCCCCGGAATGTCTCGGAACTGCGCGCCTTTCTCGGGCTACTCAATTATTTTGGGAACTTTATGCAGAACTTGAGCACGTTGCTGGAGCCTCTCCATGTGCTACTTAGAAAGGGGTGCGATTGGTTTTGGGGGGACGCCCAAGAACGCGCCTTCAATAAGGCACGCAATCTTCTTCGTTCCAACAGTGGTTTAGCCTTTTTTGAGCCAGGTAAAAAGCTAGTTACATGTGATGCGTCAGCGTACGGGGTCGGGTGCGTTTTACAGCATGTCAATGATGCGGGTAAATAACAACCCATTGCTTATGCCTCCAGGTCACTTTCGCGGGCGGAGTGCGGGTACGGTATGGTTGAGAAGGAGGCGCTCGCATGCGTGTACGGTGTCAAAAGATGCACCAATACCTTTTCTGGGCCAAGTTCGCATTAGAAACTGACCACAAACCCCTCACGTCCCTGCTATCCGAGTGCAAGGCAATCAACCGCAACGCCTCGGCGCGCATTCAATGGTGGGCACTCATGCTGGCGTCTTACGACTACACAATAAGGCACAGACCAGGCCACAGGCAACTGTGCCGACGCGCTCAGCAGGCTACCCATGGCAACCATGGAAGGGTCCGACGAACAGGACTGTGAGATGGTCATGGCAATCAATGCCTTTGAATCCACAGGTTCGCCCATGACGGCTCGCCAAATCAAAGCCTGGACGACCAGCGACCCCACGTTATCTTTAGTCAAAAGATGTGTTTTAACTTTTGACTGGGCAGAGGCTCGCGATGCCTGCCCCGAGGAGATCAAACCTTTCCATGGGCGCATGCATGAACTATCACTACAGGCAGACTGCCTGATGTGGGGCAGCCAAGTAGTTATGCCCTTGCAAGGCAGAGAGGCGTTTGTCCGGGAGCTCCACCGCGAGCACCCAGGGATCGTTCTTATGAAGGCCATAGCCAGATCCCACGTCTGGTGGCCTGGCATTGACGCGGATTTGGAGCTCTGTGTCTGGCGGTGCACCATTTGTGCCCAACTCAGTAATGCCCCCCTAAGCCCCTCGCCCTGGCCCACCAAACCGTGGTCGCGGGTGCATGTAGACTATGCAGGCCCATTCATGGGCAAAATGTTCCTCGTAGTCGTCGATGCATTTTCAAAGTGGATCGAGTGCACCATACTAAACCACCTCCACCACTGTGGAGAGCCTTAGAACCATGTTTGCAACGCACGGAATTCCTGACATATTGGTCAGCGATAATGGTCCGTGCTTCATCAGCGCAGAATTTCAAGATTTTATAGTTGACCACGGCATAAATCTCGTTAAGACGGCACCGTTCAAGCCGGCCTCCAATGGCCAGGCGGAGCGAGCAGTGCAGATCATTAAACAAGGCATGCTTAAAATCCAAGGTCCCACGCTGCAGAGCCGCCTGTTGCAACTGCTGCTGGCATACAGATCTCATCCGCATTCGTTGATTAGGGTTCCCCCCGCGCAACTATTGATGAAACGGACCTTAAAGACTAGGCTCTCGTTAATCGTCCCAGACATGCATGAAATTGTTGAGGCAAAGCGCCGGAAGCTAACCGAGTACCATGACGGAAATTCGAGGGGGAGGTGGAATGAGATAAGGGGACAAAGTGTTTGTACTAAACTATGGCAGGGGTCCCAAATGGTTTGCAGGGACAGTAACAGGCAAGGAAGGAAACAGGCTACTGGTTGTACAAATAGACAATGGCCAAACCTGCCGGAGGCATGTAGACCAAGTAAAAAGTAGATTCACCAACAACACTGCAGAACCAGAGGCAGACTACAATGTGGAACTCACACCACACCTGGTGGACAGACAGAGGGAACAACCTGAGGAAAGGGCAGTCTCAACAGATAGCCCAGGCGAGATACCAGCAATCATACTGAATGAAACAGACAGCCCAGGCGAGACACCAGCAATCACACCGAAAGAAAAACAGGCACCAAGGCAAACAACTGAACCACAACTAAGACGCTCCACGTGAGAGCGTAGACCACCTGAGAGACTGAATCTATAAAGACAATAAGACCTTGGGGGAGGGTGATGTCATGAATCTCACACTACTGTCTATAACTGTATCTTACCATGCTATACATGACTGTAACTAAATATGACCTGTAACCACAAGCATACTTTACCACCAGGGGTGCACTTGCAGGAGACACTGCATACCTGTTCCACACAGGTATATAAAGGTAGGTCTCAGGCAAGTGTGGCAGTCGAGAGCTGTGAAATAAAGGTGCAGGTCCAGAGTGACCTTGACTTCAGCATGTGCCTCGTGTAAGTCTGTACTGCAGGGTCAGGACTTTACAGTACCATTGTTTAAAAAGGGAGAGAGGGATAGACTGAGTAATTACAGGCCAGTCAGCCTAACCTCAGTGGTGGGAAAATTATTGGAAAACATTCTGAGGGACAGGATAAACTTTCATTTAGAAAGATACGAATTAATCAAGGACAGTCAACATGGATTTGTTAAGGGAAGATCATGTCTGACTAACTTGAATTAATTTTTTGAGGAGGTAACAAGGAGGGTCGATATGCATTTGATGTTGTGTACTTGGATTTTAACGAAGCTTTTGATAAGGTCCCACATGGCAGACTGGTTACAAAAGTAAAAGCCCAGGGGATCCAAGGCAAAGTGGCAAGTTGGATCCAAAATTGGCTCAGAGGTAGGAAGCAAAGGGTAATGGTTGATGGGTGTTTTTGTGACTGGGAGGCTGTATCCAGTGGGGTTCCACAGGGCTCAGTATTGGGTCCCTTGCTTTTTGTAGTATATATATCAAAGATTTAGTCTTGAATATTGGGGGTATGATTATGAAGTTTGCAGATGATACAAACATTGGCTGTGTGGTTGATAATGAAGAAGAAAGCTGCAGACTGCAGGAAGATATCAATGAACTGGTCAGGTGGGCAGAACATTGGCAAATGGAATTTATTCTGGAGAAATGTGAGTTAATGCATTTGGGGAGAGCTAACAAGGCAAGGGAATACACATTAAATGGTAGGACAGTGAGAAGTGTAGAGGAACAAAAGGACCTTGGAGTGCATGTCTACAGATCCCTGAAGGTAGAAGGCCAGGTAGATAAGGTGGTTAAGGCATACAGAATACTTGCCTTTATTAGCTGAGGCATAGAATACAAGAGCAGGGTGGTTATGCTTGAATTGTATAAAACACTAATTCGGCCACAGCTAGAGTACTGGTCACTGCATTACAGGAAAGATGTGATTGCACTAGAGAGGGTACAGAGGAGATTTACGAAGATGTTGCCTGGACTAGAAAATTTTAGCTATGAGGAAAGATTGGATAGGCTGGGGTTGTTTTCTTTTGAACAGAGGAGACTGAGGGGAGACCTTATTGAGGTGTATAAAATTATGAGGAGCCTAGATAGAGTGGATAGGAAGCACCTATTTCCCTTAGCAGAGGGATCAACAACCAAGGGGCATAGATTTAAAGTAATTGGTAGGAGGTTTAGGGGGGATTTATGGGGAAATCTTTTCACCCAGAGAGTGGTGAGGGGTCTGGAACTCATTGCCTGAAAGGGTGGTAGAGGCAGAAACCCTCACCACGTTTAAAAAGTACTTCGATATGCACTTGAAGTGTAGTAAATTACAAGGCTACGGACCAAGAGCTGGAACGTGGGATTAGGCTGGATAGCTCTTTGTCAGCTGGCACGGATACAATGGGCCAAGGGGCCTCCTTCTGTGCTGTAAATTTCTGTGATTCTATGATTCTATGATCGATTCCAGTGTGCAAAAGGGCTTGCAGTGTGTCACAGCAGTTCAGTAATCTGTTCTCCAACAGATACCGCCCAGGAGGATTGTCAATGGCTCATGCAGCACGAATCGGCTGTCCTCTTTCAGGATGACAGCATTCATCCTCCCACCACTGCCACTCCACCAGTGCCCTTGTTGTTTCTTGTCAACCAGCCAAGACCGATTGCTGCCACCCATATCAAGATGGTGCAGTCCTTCTCGGCCCAGAGCTGCTCGAGGTTGTCCTCCAAGGCCATATGCAGTCTGCCCCCCTGAAAGTCAGCAGCCTTCCACCAGCCATGCTGCAGCCATTGGGGTAGCACCGCATATGAGCACTAAATCAGGCAAAGGCACACGGAAGACACAGGGAATGCACAAAAGTGATTAGCTTACGTTTGTCCGCAATATGGCCTGCTTTGATGTATAGATTTGTTTTGAATGTTTATTTTGTGGGGACTTTTATTTTTGCATTGTGGCCAAGCGGACGCTGTGATGGCCAGTGACAGAGGGAAGGGAACGTGTGGGACTGTTGCTGAATGGGGAATTGGGGTTGCGGTTACCGGTATCACACTCGCATGAGTTCTTTATGGTCAGCCTGGTCAGAAAGGGGCTGTCTAGTTTGCCTCCTCGCTGCCTTCCCCTGCTCAGCTCTCAGCTGTTGCTGTATAGCTGGTGGAAAGGGCTGTGCCCTCATGATGGTGAGGTTGTGCAGCATGCAACAGATCGGCACGAATCCTGACACCCACTCTGTCAAGCACAATAGGGCTCCTCCAGAGCAGCCCAGGCAGCGGAAGTTCGATCACATTTCCTGTGGCAGCATGGCTTTCATAATATGCATGCTGCTCACGTATGGGTGGGTGGCGTACCGGAGTCATGAGCCATGTCATCAACAGATAGACCTAGTAGCCACCCTCTGGTTTGCTGCGGTGGCTCAAATGCAGGTGGCACAACGGATTGCCACAGAATGTGGGCATCATGACTGCTGCTAGGTTACCGGGCATTGACCCGCATGATTCACTGTCTATGGTCGCACGCCAGCTGGACGTTGAGGGAGTGGAATCCCTTTCGGTTCCTGTACATGGCAGAATTGACATGCGGCGCCCGCAAACCGACGTTCGTGCAGTCAGTGGCATCCTACACCATGGGGAAGCCTGCAATCCTCGAGAAGTCATGGCGAGATTTCAGCGAGGTCGGCCGCAGACGTCTCAGACATTGTTCCTCACTTGTCCCTGAACACTTTGGGCAGATGTGGCCTCCTGCTGAGAGCCCTTCTCCCCTCCTCCTCCCTCTTCCATCACCTCTACGTGGCCTCTTTTCATTCTCCAAGTCATTTTGTAATTCAAGGGGAATTCCTACTGCTGCGCCCATGTTTGGCAGCAAGTGGTTTGTGCAGAATCCTTGAAGTCAGGAAAAAGGCCTGCGGCACCTGCCATACCTTTCCCTGTAGACTTTGGTAACTTTAAACAACTATAGAAAGCAGGAACCACTTGTAGAATCGGAGCAACAGCCTGAAGAAATCAACCAGCAACTAACCTGTAAGTAGTTGATAATCACTTTAAATAGCTGGGGGCAATCTTCCCTCTATTGTTTTTTTCAGGTGCAGTTCCTTTAAATCTGCTTTTCCAGTGGCAAGAGCTGGTGAGCGGCCTGCGCGGGACTCCTGCTTGATGCACGGCCGCGCACCGCAGGGGGAACGTTGGTGGGGAATTCTCCTTGCTGCTGTAGGTATGACCAGCTGTGCGAGATTAAAAGAGGCCATTAGCGAGAACATTGAGCTCCAAAATGGCAGCGCTGATGTCAAATCGGCGTTGCACGTTGATTGTCGTCATGATCTACCTACTCTGCAAACTTCCAGCGGGTATTCAATGTGCGCTCGCTAACACCCTCACCAATATGGCGTCTGGTGCGATTCACCTCACAAGTGTGCGTGTGCGCCACGGACGCCATTTTGGAGCTCTCAGGGCACTGCAAACACCCAAAAGACGGGCACTACGGATTCAAATTTTGCGCCCTGTCTTGCAACTCGGGCCTCTTCGGCATCCCCCCACTTCCTTAGCCCCACCATTGGTTAACATGCCTTCAGTTGTCTCGGCCCAAAACTCTAGAATTCCCTTCCTATACATCTCCAATTCTCCACCACTTTCTCCACCTTTAAGATGTTCCGTAAAACCAACCTCTTTGACCAAACCTTTGATCACCTGTCCTAATGTCTCCTTCTTTGACTTGGTGTCAATATTTGTGAAGCACCTTGGGACGTTTTACTTGTGTTAAAGGCACTATCTAAATGCAAGTTGTTGTTGTTGTTGAAGGAGCAGCCACTGGCAGTCCTGATGGGGGAGGGGTGAGCAGAGGGAGGGAACTCGAGCACAGGGCATTGAGCAATGTTCCCACTACGTGCCCGCGCAGTAAGGGAAAATGTTCCGTGCAGGCCACTCACCGGCTTTTACATTTACATTTAAATTTAAAGGGACCATTGGTGGTGAGCTGGCACTAGGCCTCACCACCTGATTCTGCCTCGTTCTCCCTATCATGTCCCATTTTGGGCAGGATCACGGAGGAGAAACCAGGCCTCACAGTTGTAGAACGGCCACTTGGGACAGCATCAAACAAGAAATAAGGGATGTGTGCAATAAAGGTACAGCAGTAATCATGGGCGACTTTAATTTACACATTGATTGGGCTAACCTAACTGGTAGCAATGCGGTGGAGGAGGATTTCCTGGAGTGTATTAGGGATGGTTTTCTAGACCAATATATCGAGGAACCAACCAGAGAGCTGGCCATCCAAGACTGGGTGATGTGTAATGAGAAGGGACTAATTAGCAATCTTGTTGTGCGAGGCTCCTTGGGGAAGAGTGACCATAATATGGTAGAATTCTTTATTAAGATGGAGAGTGACAAAGTTAATTCAGAAAATAGGATCCTGAACTTAAGGAAAGGTAACTTCAATGGTATGAGGCGCGAATTGCTTAGATTAGACTGGCAAATGATACTTAAAGGGTTGACGGTGGATAGGCAATGGCAAACCTTTAAAGATCACATGGGTGAACTTCAGCAATTGTACATCCCTGTCTGGAGTAAAAATAAAACGGGGAAGGTGGCTCAACCGTGGCTAACAAGGGCATTTAAGGATAGTGTTAAATCCAAGGAAGAGGCATACAAATTAGCCAGAAAAAGTAGCAAGCCGGAGGACTGGGAGAAATTTAGAATTCAGCAGAGGAGGACTAAGGGTTTAATTAAGAGGGGGAAAATAGAGTACGAGAGGAAGCTCGCCGGAAACATAAAAAATGACTGCAAAAGCTTCTATAGATATGTGAAGAGAAAAAGATTAGTGAAGACAAATGTTGGTCCCTTGCAGTCGAATTCGGGTGAATTTATAATGGGGAACAAAGAAATGGCAGACCAATTGAACTTGTACTTTGGTTCTGTCTTCAGGAAGACACAAATAACCTCCCAGATGTACTCGGGGTCCGAAGGTCCAGTGAGAAGGAGGAACTTAAGGATATCCTTATTAGGCGGGAAATTGTGTTCGGGAAATTGACGGGATTGAAGGCCGATAAATCCCCAGGGCCTGATAGTCTACATCCCAGAGTACTTAAGGAAGTGGATCTCGAAATAGTGAATGCATTGGGGATAATTTTCCAACAGTCTATTGACTCTGGATCAGTTCCTATGGACTGGAGGGTTGCTAATGTAACACCACTTTTTAAAAAAGGAGGGAGAGAGAAAACGGGTAATTATAGACCAGTTAGCCTGACATCAGTAGTGGGGAAAATGTTGGAATCAATCATTAAGGATGAAATAGCAGCACATTTGGAAAGCAGTGATAGAATAGGTCCAAGTCAGCATGGATTTATGAAAGGGAAATCATGCTTGACAAATCTTCTGGAATTTTTTGAGGATGTAATTAGCAGAGTGGACAGGGGAGAACCAGTGGATGTGGTGTATTTGAACTTTCAAAAGGCTTTTGACAAGGTCCCACACAAGAGATTGGTGTGCAAAATCAAAGCACATGATATTGGGGGTAATGTACTGACGTGGATAGAGAACTAGTTGGCAAGCAGGAAGCAGAGTGTCGGGATTAACGGGTCCTTTTCAGAATGGCAGGCAGTGACTAGTGGACTGCCGCAGGGCTCAGTGCTGGGACTCCAGCTCTTTACAATATATATTAATGTTTTGGATGATGGATTTGAGTGTAATATCTCCAAGTTTGCAGATGACACTAAACTGGGTGGCGGTGTGAGCTGTGAGGAGGACGCTAAGAGGCTGCAGGGTGATTTGGACAGGTTAAGCGAGTGGGCAAATACATGGCAGATGCAGTATAATGTGGATAAATATGAGGTTATCCACTTTGGGGGCAAAAACACGAAGGCAGAATATTATCTGAATGGCGGCAGATTAGGAAAAGGGGAGGTGCAGCGAGACCTGGGTGTCATGATTCATCAGTCATTGAAGGTTAGCTTGCAGGTACAGCAGGCGGTGAAGAAAGCAAATGGTATGTTGGCCTTCATAGCAAGGGGATTTGAGTATAGGAGCAGGGAAATCTTACTGCAGTTGTACAGGGCCTTGGTGAGGCCCCCCCTGGAATATTGTGTTTAGTTTTGGTCTCCTAATCTGAGGAAGGATGTTCTTGCTGTTGAGGGAGTTCAGCGGAGGTTCACCAGATTGATTCCTGGGATGGCAGGACTGACATATGAGGAGAGACTGGATCGACTGGGCCTGTATTCACTGGAGTTTAGAAGGATGAGAGGGGATCTAATAGAAACATATAAAATTCTGACGGGACTGGACAGGTTAGATGCAGGAAGAATGTTCCCGATGTTGGGGAAGTCCAGAACCAGAGGGCATAGATTTAGGAAAAGGGGTAAGCCATTTAGGACTGAGATGAGGAGGAACTTCTTCACTCAGAGAGTTGTTAACCTCTGGAATTCCCTACCGCAGAGAGTTGTTGATACCAGTTCATTGGATATATTCAAGAGGTAGTTAGATATGGCCCTTGCGGCTAAAGGGATCAAGGGGTATGGAGAGAAAGCAGGACCGGGGTACTGAAGGAATGGTCAACCATGATGATCTTATTGAATGGTGGTGCAGGCTCGAAGGGCTGAATGGCCTACTCCTGCATATAGAAACATAGAAATATAGAAAATAGGTGCAGGAGTAGGCCATTCGGCCCTTCTAGCCTGCACCGCCATTCAATGAGTTCATGGCTGAACATGCAACTTCAGCACCCCATTCCTACTTTCTCGCCATATCCCTTGATCCCCCTAGTAGTAAGGACTACATCTAACTCCTTTTTGAATATATTTAGTGAATTGGCCTCAACAACTTTCTGTGGTAAAGAATTCCACAGGTTCACCACTCTCTGGGTGAAGAAGTTTCTCCTCATCTTGGTCCTAAATGGCTTTCCCCTTATCCTTAGACTGTGACCCCTGGTTCTGGACTTCCCCAACATTGGGAACATTCTTCCTGCATCTAACCTGTCTAAATCCGTCAGAATTTTAAACGTTTCTATGAGGTCCCCTCTCATTCTTCTGAACTCCAGTGAATACAAGCCCAGTTGGTCCAGTCTTTCTTGATAGGTCAGTCCCGCCATCCCAGGAATCAGTCTGGTGAACCTTCGCTGCACTCCCGCAATAGCAAGAATGTCCTTCCTCAAGTTAGGAGACCAAAACTGTACACAATACTCCAGGTGTGGCCTCACCAAGGCCCTGTACAACTGCAGTAACACCTCCCTGCCCCTGTACTCAAATCCCCTCGCTATGAAGGCCAAGATGCCATTTGCTTTCTTAACCGCCTGCTGTACCTGCATGCCAATCTTCAATGACTGATGTACCATGACACCCAGGTCTCGTTGCACCTCCCCTTTTCCTAATCTGTCACCATTCAGATAATAGTCTGTCTCTCTGTTTTTACCACCAAAGTGGATAACCTCACATTTATCCACATTATACATCATCTGCCATGTATTTGCCCACTCACCTAACCTATCCAAGTCACTCTGCAGCCTCATAGCATCCTCCTCGCAGCTCACACTGCCACCCAACTTAGTGTCATCCGCAAATTTGGAGATACTACATTTAATCCCCTCGTTTAAATCATTAAATGTACAATGTAAACAGCTGAGGCCCCAGCACAGAACCTTGCGGTACCCCACTAGTCACTGCCTGCCATTCTGAAAAGTACCTATTTACTTTGCTTCCTGTCTGCCAACTAGTTCTCAATCCACGTCAGCACACTACTCCCAATCCCATGTGCTTTAACTTTGCACATTAATCTCTTGTGTGAGACCTTGTCGAAAGCCTTCTGAAAGTCCAAATACACCACATCAACTGGTTCTCCCTTGTCCACTCTACTGGAAACATCCTCAAAAAATTCCAGAAGATTTGTCAAGCATGATTTCCCTTTCACAAATCCATGCTGACTTGGACCTATCATGTCATCTCTTTCCAAATGCGCTGCTATGAAACCCTTAATAATTGATTCCATCATTTTACCCACTACCGATGTCAGGCTGACCGGTCTATAATTCCCTGTTTTCTCTCTTCCCTCTTTTTTTAAAAAGTGGGGTTACATTGGCTACCCTCCACTCGATAGGAACTGATCCAGAGTCTATGGAATGTTGGAAAATGACTGTCAATGCATCTGCTATTTCCAAGGCCACCTCTTTAAGTACTCTGGGATGCAGACCATCAGGCCCTGGGGATTTATCGGCCTTCAATCCCATCAATTTCCCCACCACAATTTCCCGACTAATAAGGATTTCCCTCAGTTCCTCCTTCTTACTGGACTCTCTGACCCCTTTTACATCCGAAGGTTGTTTGTGTCCTCCTTAGTGAATACCGAACCAAAGTACTTGTTCAATTGGTCTGCCATTTCTTTGTTCCCCCTTATGACTTCCCCTGATTCTGACTGCAGGGGACCTACGTTTGTCTTTACTAACCTTTTTCTCTTTACATATCTATAGAAGCTTTTGCAGTCCATTTTAATGTTCCCTGCAAGCTTCCTCTCGTACTCTATTTTCCCTGCCCGAATCAAACCCTTTGTTCTCCTCTGCTGAGTTCTAAATTTCTCCCAGTCCCCGGGTTCACTGCTATTTCTGGCCAATTTGTGTGCCACTTCCTTGGCTTTACTACTATCCCTGATTTCCCTTGATAGCCAATGTTGAGCCACCTTCCCTTTTTTATCTTTACGCCAGACAGGCATGTACAATTGTTATAGTTCATCCATGCGGCCTCTAAATGTCTGCCATTGCCCATCCACTGTCAACCCATTAAGTACCATTCGCCAATCTATCCAAGCCAATTCACGTCTCATACCTTCAAAGTTACCCTTCTTTAAGTTTTGGACCATGGTCTCTGACTTAACTGTTTCATTCTCCATCCTAATGTAGAATTCCACCATATTATGGTCACTCTTCCCCCAAGGGGCCTCGCACAACGAGATTGCTAATTAATCGTCTCTCATTACACAACACCCAGTCTAAGATGGCCTCCCCCCTAGATGGTTCCTTGACATATTGGTCTCGAAAACCAATTCTTATGCACTCCAGGAAATCCTCCTCCACCGTATTGTTTGCAGTTTGGTTAGCCCAATCTATATGCATATTAAAGTCACCCATGATAACTGCTGCACCTTTATTGCATGCACCCCTAATTTCCTGTTTGATGCCCGCCCCAACATTACTACTACTGTTTGGAAGTCTGTACACAACTTCCACTAGCGTTTTCTGCCTTTTGGTATTCTGTAGCTCCACCTATACCAATTCCACATCATCCAAGCTAATGTCTTTCCTTACAATTGCATTAATTTCCTCTTTAACCAGCAACGTCACCCTGCCTCCTTTTCCTTTCTGTCTATCCTTCCTAAATGTTGAATACCCTTGGATGTTGAGTTCCCAGCCTTGGTCACCCTGGAGCCATGAATCCGTGATGCCAACCACATCGTATCCGTTAACTGCTATCTGCGCAGTTAATTTGTCCACCTTATTCCGAATACTCCTCGCATTGAGGCCCAGAGACTCCAGGCTTGCTTTTTTAACACACTTTGACCCTTTAGAATTTTGCTGTACAGTGGTCCTTTTTGTTTTTTGCCTTGGGTTTCTCTGCCCTCCACCTTTACTCATCTTCTTTCTGTCTTTTGCTTCTGTCTCCATTTTGTTTCCCTCTGTCACCCTGCATTGGTTCCCATCCCCCTGCCATATTAGTTTAACTCCTCCCCAACAGCACTAGCAAACACTCCTCCTAGGACATTGGTTCCAGTCCTGCCCAGGTGAAGGCCGTCCGGTTTGTACTGGTCCCACCTCCCCCAGAACTGGTTCCAATGCCCCAGGAATTCGAATCCCTCCCTGCTGCACCACTGCTCAAGCCACGTATTCATCTGAGCTATCCTGCGATTCCTACTCTGACTAGCACGTGGCACTGGTAACAACCCCGAGATTACTACTTTTGAGGTCCTACTTTTTAATTTAGCTCCTAGCTCCTTAAATTCGTCTCGTAGGACCTCATCCCATTTTTTACCTATATCGTTGGTACCAATGTGCACCACGACAACTGGCTGTTCTCCCTCCCTTTTCAGAATGTCCTGCACCCGCTCCGAGACATCCTTGACTCTTGCACCAGGGAGGCAACATACCATCCTAGAGTCTCGGTTGCGACCGCAGAAACGCCTATCTATTCCCCTTACAATTGAATCCCTTATTTTCTATGTTTCGATGAGGGTAATAAAGGGAACTCCCGCATCTTGTCAGGTTTATAATACAGTTGAGAACCAAGCTGAATATAGAAATTGCAGAGAAGAAATGGAAAAGGAAATAAAAGGGGCAAATTAAGATAATTGGTAATTGAATAGCTGCAGTTATGGAAGGGAGAATGAGGAGAGGCAATATTAAAGGGGGTGCAAGATGAGAGAGACCTGGTGGTTTACATACATTAATCTTTGAAGGTGCCTGGACAAGTTGATAAGCATATGGGATCCTTGGTTTTATAAATAGAGGCAGAGAATACAAAAGCAAGGAAGTTATGTTATACCTTTATAAATCACTGATTAGGCCAAATCTGGAGAAGTGTATCAAATTCTGAGCATCACACTTTAGGAAGGATGTCAAGGCCTTGGAGATGGAGCCAAGGAGATTTATTAGAACGGTACCAGGGATGATGGACTTCACTTGTGTGGAAAGACTTGAGAAATTGGGATTGTTCTCCTTGGGGCAGAATAAGTTAGCGGAGATTTAATAGAAGCGTTCAAAATCATGAATAACTAAACAAACATCATGTGCTCCCATTAACCTGATTTCAGTCCACAGTGCATACACAGTGTAACATAGAACAGCATTCAGTACGGTATCATGTGGTATGTGAGGAAAAGGCTTTAGAACTGCCTGGTTTACCAGCTGACTCTGCTACAGGCTGTAAAGGACTCTCCCTAAACCTCTCCGCCTCTCTTCATCTCGTTCCACTTTAAAATGCTCCTTAAAACCTACTTCTTTGATCAAGATTTTGGTCATTTGTCATAATGTCTCCTTATGTGACTCCGTGGCAAATTTTGTTTGGTAACACTCCTTTGAAGTGCTCATTAGATGTCTTACTGTGTTAAAAGTGGTATATAATTGTATAGTTATTGTTGTTTCCTGATGTAACTGGTGTGTATTAGCGATACCGCCACTGTTGCTTGGCAGAGAATAGATAATTTAGCAGACAGCGAGGATCAGGCCTGGGACCCTCCTGGTCTGTGTGGCTTTGTACCACTGAGCCACGGATGGAGGGAACTTCCCCCTCCCCCTCACTCCTCTTCCACTGCCTCCCCTCCTCTCAACACCCCCCTGCCCCTCTCCCTCCTCCTCCCCTTCCATCCCTTCCCTCTCCTCCGGCCCTCCCCATTCCCTCCTCCTCCCCGTCCCTCTCCTCCAGTCCCCTTCCTCCTCCAAATCCCCACTCCCTCTCATACCCATCGCCTTCCCTCCTCCTCCCCCATCCCCGGTCACCCTCCCATGTCCCCCTCCCCCTCCTCCTTCCTCTCCCCCCTACTCACCCCTTCCTTCTCAATCCCCCTCCCCGCCTCCTCCTTCTCCCCCTCCAATACCCCTACCCCCTCCCCCTCCCATCTGCCTATTTCTGCTCCTCTTCTCTTTCACGCCCCTCTCCCTACTCCTCCCTCTCCCACCTCCTCCCTCCTCCTCCTCCTCTCCTCTCACTCCCCCTCCCTGTTCCCCATCTCCTCCCCAGATCATCTTTCTTTAACCTTGATAAAGATGGTGCAGGATAGCAAAGTTACAAAAGGGGTGAAATCGTTCCTGAGCGATAGTGAATCGGGTGATAGTGAATCGGGTGATAGCGAATCTAGCGAATCGGGTGATAGTGAATCGGGTGATAGCGAATCTAGCAAATCGGGTGATAGCGAATCGGGTGATAGCGAATCGAGAGCCCATTTACACTCCCCCACCTTTATTTTCCAATGGAAAAGAGAATCAACGGGTGTAAAACGGGCGGCCGATTCGTTCTGGCCCAATTTGCACCAAAGCCCGAGACCGATTTCACCCCCTTTCTATCTTTGTATCTAATTGAACAGCTCCTGGAAGATCTGAGTTTACGTAAAATCAGTGGAGCTTTTAAATTGGTAAATACAGGGTTTTAAATAATGAAGGTATTTGAACTTTAACGAGGTGCAAAGACCTTATTGAACAGCTGAGTCTGCCCAGAACAGCTGACACACTTATTACGTTGTATGTGGCACCTATGTAATCGACTCGTACAGTGACGGAAAATAGTCAGCGTTAATTGCTAATGGTCACCCATCAGAACAGTGGGCCGCATAAGTGGTGGGGACTGTAAAGAAAGAATTTGCATTTATTTAGTGCCTTTCGCTATCATTGAGATAATGAGCAGATAATCTGCTTCAGTGATGTTGGTTGAGGGATAAATATTGACCAGGACACCGGAGACCCTGCTCTTGTCCATGGGACCATTTACATTCATGTGAGAGGGCAAACAGGACTTTGGTTTAACGTCTCATCCAAAAGACAGCACCTCTGACAGTGCAGTGTTCCCTCAGCCCTGAATTAAAGTGTCAGCCTGGATTATGTACTCAACTCTCTGCAGTGGGGCTGCAGAACCCATGACCTTCGGACTCAGAGGGGAGAGTACTACCACTGAGCCATGGCTGCACTGTATTATCTCTTTCCAGGACTATTTTTCTCAACTTTGATTCTAATTAATTCATCATAGGTCATCAGAGCAGTTCTGATTATCAGTGCAGGATCTACATTAATCTGCTATATATAGAGCAGTCGGTAATCTAAGTGGCTACAATTCTGACTGCCCAACCAGGCACTTGTGGATTCATGTCTCAGGCCAGTTTGTCACTCAAATCCACCTGCCACATTCAGTAACAATTTTCTGTTATGGTTCTTGATTGGTCAGAACTTTAGATGCCGTGTTGACAGTCATGGACCATTCCATTTTGTATCACAGAATGGTACAGCATGGAACGAGGTCATTTAGCCCATCGTGAGAACTCTGCTGAATGTGGAATGGAGCTGGTAATTAGCTCATTGGAAGGATATATTATAGAAGAGGAAAAACATGATTTATTAAAAACATTCATTCATATATTTTGCCCTTCCCTTACAGTGAAAATTAATCAACTTAAAGTTGATATCAGAAAGGTCAAACTTCTTTTAATTATTCTGTGATACGGATAGCGGCAGATTCTCAACCATGGAAGGCATCATAGCCAACCACAACCCTGCTCTCATTGGACATCCATGCCTTCCAACAGGAGTCGCCAGTTAGTGATCAAGAGCAGGAACTTTGGCTACTTGTTCTCATCCCATAACTCAGAGGCACTTGGATAAATTGCATCACTGGGAAAGAAAGAACCGTGCATTTATAGAGCACCCTTCACATCCTCGGGACATCCCAAAGTGCTTCACAGCCAATGAATTATTTCTGAAGTGTAGGAACAGTTGGTATGCAGCCAAACACAACCGTCAATGTGCACAGAAAGATCCCACAACCAGCAAATGGACCATTGGTTAATTTGTTTTGGGTTCTGTTGGTGGAAGAATAACTGTTGGCCATGGACACATTCTTGATCTTCTTTGAATAGTGCCACTGGATCTCTTACACCCATCTCAGCAGGCCAATATTTATCCCTCAACCAAGATCACTAAAACAGACGATCTGGTTATTTATACCAATGCTGTTTGTGGGAACTTGCTGTGTGCTTGGGAATAGGAGTAGGCCATTTAGCCCGTCGAGCTTGATCTACTGTTCAATGCAATCATGGCTGATCTGTATCCGAACTCCATCCATCTGCCTTGGCTCCATCTATAATAATGATAGCCAGTTTTTGTCTGTCCTTTGTCTGTCCTGGGGTGGGGGTGGGGGTGGGAGCATGTGGTCTGGACTGAGTGACAGTTGCACCGACCAATGGGCTCGTACCCAATCAGGGCGGGGCACGATGTGTCTCCTCCAATGAGGAGGCGGCAGTGGATGTGGCGGGGCCAATGGGTGCGGGCACGGGGGGCGGGGCCTCCCCAGGAGTTGCTGCGCAGCCGAGAGGAGCACGTGGAGGGAGCGGCGGGTGAGAGAGAGAAAGAGAAAGAGAGAGGGACAGGTAGAGAGAGGCAGGAATAGAGAGAGAGAGCAAGAGGGAGGGGCAGAGAAATAGTGAGAGGGAGGGGCAGAGAGAGAGAGAGAGAAGGAGGGGGAGAGAGAGAGATGGGAAGAGAGAGGAAGAAGGGGAAGAGAAGTGATGGGGAGGGGGAGAGAGAGAGAGGTATGGAGGGGGGAGAGAGAGAGAAGTAGGAAATGGGAGGAGAGTGTGAGAGTGGGAGAAGAGTGGAAGGGAGGGGCGAAAGAGAGAGGGAGGAAGGGGGGGAGGGGGAAGAGGGAGGGAGGGAGGGAGGGGAGGAGAGAGTGGGAGAGATGGGGAGAGGGGGAGGGAGAGAGAGGGGGAGAGAGGGTGGAAGGGGAGGGGGTGGGAGGGAGAGAGAGTGTTGGAGGGAGGGGGGAGAGAGGAAGGGAGGAAGGAAGGGGTAGAAAGGGAGGGCAAGAGAGATGGAGGGGGGAGAGAGGCAGGGAGGGGAGCAGAAAGAGGGAGGGGGAAGGGGGGAGAGAGGGAGGGAGAGGGAGGGGGAGAGATGGTGGAAGGGGAGGGTGTGGGAGGGAGAGAGGGTAGGAGGGAGAGAGAGGGTTGGAGGGAGGGGGAGAGAGGGAGGGAGGAAGGAGGGGGTGAGAAAGGGAGGGAGAGGGAGGGGTAGAGAGATGCAGGGAGGGGAGGGAGAGGGAGGTGGGAGGTGGGAGAGGGAGAAGGAGAGGGGGAAGAGAGGGTGGAAGGGGAGGGGGTGAGAGGGTGGGAGGGAGAGAGAGGGTTGGAGGAGAGAGGGGGAGGGAAAGAGGGGGTGGGAGGGGGAAGGAGAGAGAGATGGAGAGGGAGGATGGGAGAGAGAAAGGGAGAGGATTAGAGGATAGAATGAGGGAGGGGAGTGAGGGGAAGAGAGGGAGGGAGAGTGGGAGAGAAACAGAGGGAGCGAGGGAGGGAGACAGAGAGGGGAGGGTTTGAGGGAGGGAGGACATCAGCCTTGATTCTATAGATGACAAAGATGATAACAGTCTAAACAAGTATTTTTGCAATAAAGATACTAATTTGACTGCAAATATTTTGCGGGTCTCTGTTAGTATCCCTTAATACCCTTGGCTAACAAAAATCTATCAATCTCAGATATAAAATTATTAATTGAGCTACCATTTATTGTTTTCTGTGGGAGAAACTGCCACACTTCTACTACCATTGCATGAAGAAATGGTTATTAACTTCTCCACTGATTTTACAGTTCTGTCCCCTTGTCCATGACTCTCCTACTAGTGAAAAAAGTTTCTCTCTATCTACCCTATCAATTCCTTTCATAATCCGAAAAACCTCAATCAAATCACTCCTTAATTTCTATATTCCAGGGACTACAAGCCTAGTTTATGTAACATATCCTCATTTTCTACCCTTGGAGCACTGGTAACATTCTGGTGAATCTGCGCTACATTCCTCCCAAGGCCAATATATCCTTTCTAAGGTGCGATGCCCAGAACTGTACACAGTACTCTATACGTGGTATATATGAGAGCATGCAGAAAATAAGTGCAGGCAGTGGAAGGAGCATACGGCAAACCAGACTCCAACGACTATCTGTCCCACCTGCGACAGAGACTGTAATTCCTTTATTGGACTGTACAGTCACCTGAGAACTCACTTTTGAAGTGGAAGCAAGTCTTCCTCGATTTCGAGAGACCGCCTATGATGATAATGATGATATGGTCTAACCAGGGCTTTGTATAGTTTTCGCAATACTTCCTCCACTTTATATTCTAGCCCTCTAGTTATAAAGGCTAACATTCCATTAGCTTTGTTGATAATTTTTGTATCTGATTACTACAGTGTACACGGACTCCTAAATATTCAGATCTATCCTTTTTTGGTCCAAAATGGATGACGTCCCACTTTTCTGCTTTGAAATCCATCTACCACAGTTTTGCCCTCTCATTTAATCTATCATTGTCTCTTTGTAATTTTAAGTTCGCAAATCTTTGTGTCATCGGTAAACTTAGTTAAATGGTTCTCAAGTGCATTATCTCAATCATTAATAAATATAGTGAATAGTTGAGTCCCCAGCACAGATCCTTGTGGGACACCACTCGTCACTTCCTTCCAATTGAAGAACAGACCCATTATCCCTACACTGTCTTCTACTGTCTAACCAAACTCCTAACCAGGTCAGTAATTTTCCTTCAATTCCATGAAGTTTAATTTTAGCTAACAGTCTGTTATGTGGAACCTTATCCAATGCCTTCTGGAAGTCCTTATAAATTACATCCATAGGCATTCCCCTGTCTACTTCTTTAGTTACTTCCTCAAAATTTCAATTAGGTTCATTAGACATGACCTACCCTTTACAAATCCATGTTGGCTCTCTCTAATCAGTTCATATTTCTCTAAGTGCTCAACCATTCTGTCCTTAATTATAGATTCCAATAACCTCCTTGCAACAGATTTTAGATGAACAGATATATAACTTCATGGTTTCTCTCTCCCACCTTTCTTAAATAACGGAGTTACATTTACAATTTTCCAAGAGAAAGGGGCCTTTCCTGAATCGAGAGGGCTTTGGAAGATTATGGCTAAAGCATCTGAAATTTCCTCACTTACTTCCTTACATAAGAACATAACAAATAGGAGCATGAGTAGGGCCATTTGGCCCCTCGAGCCTGCTCCGCCATTCAATAAAATCATGGCTGATCTGATCTTGGGCTCAGCTCCACTTCCCTGCCCGCTCCCCATAACCCTTCACCCCCTTATCGCTCAAAAATCTGTCTATCTCCACCTTAAATATATTCAATGACCCAGTCTCCACAGCTCTCTGGGGTAGAGAATTCCACAGATTTACAACCCTCTGAGAGAAGAAATTCCTCCTCATCTCAGTTCTAAATGGGCAACCCCTTATTCTGAAACTATGCCCCCTAGTTCTATATTCCCCCACGACGGGAAACATCCTCTCTGCATCTACCTTGTCAAGTCCCCTCAATGTCTTATATGTTTCAATAAGATCACCTCTCATTCTTCTAAACTCCAATGAGCATAGGCCCAACCCACTCAACCTTTCTTCATAAGACAACCCCTTCATCTCAGGAATCAACCTCGTGAACCTTCTCTGAACTGCCTCCAATGCAAGTATATCCCTCCTTAAATAAGGAGACCAAAACTGTACGCAGTACTCTAGGTGTTGCCTTGCCAATACCCTATATAGTTGTAGCAGGACTTCTCTGCTTATATACTCCATCCACTTTGCAATAAAGGCCAACATTCCATTTGCCTTCCTGATTACTTGCTGTACACTAACTTTTTGTATTTCGTGCACAAGGACCCTCAAGTCCCACTATACGGCAGCATTTTTCGCCATTTAAATAAGTTGCTTTTTAATTTTTTCAACAAAAGTGGATAACCTCATACTTTCCCACGTTATACTCCATCTTCCAAATTTTTGCCCACTCACTTAACCTATCTATATTCTTTTGTAAATTTGTTGTGTCCTCCTCACAACTTGCTTTCCCACCCATCTTTGTATCATCAGCAAACTTGGCCACATTATACTCGGTCGCTTCATCCAAATCATTAATATAGATTGTAAATAGTTGAGGCCCCACCATCGATCCCTGCAGCACCTCACTAGTTACCATTTGCCAACTGGAAAATGTACCCATTTATCCCGACTCTCTGTTTTCTGTTAGTTAGCCAATCCGTTATCCATGTGAATATATTACCCCCAACCCCATGAACTTTTATCTTATGCAGTAACCTTTTATGTGGCACATTATCGAATGCCTTCTGGAAGTCCAAATACACCACATCCACCGGTTCCCCCTAATCCACCCTGCTCGTTACATCCTCAAAGAACTCCAGTAAATTTGTCAAATCTGATTTCCCTTTCATTAAACCATGCTGGCTCTGCTTGACTGTATTATGCTTTTCCAAATGTCCTGCTACTGCTTCTTTAATAATCTAATTGCTGAGAGCATGCAAAAATCAAGCGCAGGCAGTGGAAAGAGCATGTGGCAAACCTGTCCCACCCTCCCTTACCCTCAATGACTATGTCCCACCTGTGACAGGGACTGTGGTTCTCATATTGGACTGTTCAGCCACCTAAGGGCTCATTTTAAGAGCGGAAGCAAGTCTTCCTCGATGCCGAGGGACTGCCTATGATGATGATGCTTAATAATGGACTCCAGCATTTTCCAACGACAGATGTTAGGCTAACTGGTCTATAGTTTCCTGCATTATGTCTGCCTCCTTTTTTAAATAAGGGCGTTACATTTGCGATTTTCCAATCCGCTGGGACCTCACCAGAATCCAGGAAATTTTGGTAGATTGCAACAATGCATCCACTATCTCTGCAGCCATTTCTTTTAAGACCCTAGGATGCAAGCCATCAGGTCCAGGGGACTTGTCCACCTTTCGTCCCATTATTTTACCGGGTACTTTTTCTTTAATGATAGCGATTGTTTTAAGTTCCTCCCTCCCTATAGCCCCCTGATTATCCATTATTGGGATGTTTTTAGTGTCTTCTACCATGAAGACCGATACAAAATATGTGTTCAAAGTTTCTACCATTTCCCTATTTTCCATAATTAATTCCTCAGTCTCATCCTCTAAGGAACCAACATTTACATTAGCTACTCTCTTCCTTTTTATATACCTGTAGAAACACTTACTATCTCTTTTTATATTTTGTGCTAGTTTACTTTCATAATCTATCTTCCCTCTCTTTATCATTTTTTTAGTCGTTCTTTGCTGGCTTTTAAAAGTTTCCCAATCCTCTGGCCTCCCACTAGTCTTAGCCGCATTGTCTGCCCTTGTTTTCAATTTGATACCATCCCTTGTTTCCTTAGTTAGCCACGGATGGTTATCCCTTCTCTTACAGTCTTTCCTTCTCATTGAGATACACTTTGTTTCAAGTTATAAAATATCTCTTTTTATATTTCTTGCTAGTTTACTTTCAGAATCTATCTTCCCTCTCTTTATTTTTTTTTAGTCGTCCTTACCTGGTTTTTAAAAGTTTCCCAATCCTCTGGCCTCCCACTAATCTTGGCCACTTTGTATGCCATTATTTTCAATTTGATATCATCCTTTACTTCCTTAGAAAGCCATGGTTGGTTCTCGCTTCTCTTAAAGTCTTTCCTTCTCACTGTAATATATTTTTGTTGAGAATTATGTAATATCTCCTTAAATGTCTGCCATTGCTTATCAACCGTCCCACACTTTAATCTATTTTGCCAGTCCACTTTAGCCAACTCTGCCTTCATACCTTTGTAATCTCCTTTATTTAAGATCAGAACACTGGTTTGGGATCCAACTTTCTCACACTGCAACTGAATTTGAAATTCACCCATGCTATGATCACTCTTTCCGAGAGGATCCTTTACTAAGAGATTATTTCTTAATCCTGCCTCATTAAACAGTACCAGATCTAAGGTAGCCTGCTCCCTGGTTGGTTCTGCAACATCTTTAACCCACATTAACTTTAGTGAGCTCCAGTCCTGATTCATTATTCATTTCCCTGGAATGTCAGGTATATTATCATCTTCCTCTCCTGCGAAGGCAGGCACAAAGTAATTATTCAACTCTGCCATTTCCTGACTTTCATTTGCAATATTACCCCCAACTGTTTTTAAAGTGCCCACATTACCGTTGACTACCTCTTTTCTTCTAATATAATTGCAAAAAAAAATGGTATTAATATTGATATCACTTGTAATTTTTGTTTGTATTCGCTCTTTAGAGTTCTTCATATCATTTTTGTTTTCCTTTGCTTTTCTTTATCTCTCTCCCAGTCCCCTGGATCTACACTATACTTTGTACTTTTGTTTGCTCCTTCCTTTAGTTTTATGTTATCTCTCACTTCTCTTGTTGTTCATGGCTGTTTTATTTGGTAAGTAGAGCTCTTTCCCTTAGTGGTGTATATTGGTCCTGTATTCAGGTAAATTCATTTTTGAACACCTCCCACTGTTCATCTGTAGTTTTACCTAATAACAGTTTTGACCAATTTGCTGTCTTCAATCTCTGTTTCATCCTATTAAGTTAAACGTAGCAAAATCGAGAACCTTAGTAACTATGTTAAGTTTCTCCTTTCAGACATTGAATTTGATCATATTATGACTATTGTTGGATAAGTGTTCCCTTACTGTTAGATTATTAACTAAGTTTGGTTCATTATTCATTATTGAATCTAGTAGGACTTGCCCTCTTGTTGGTTCTAAACATATTGCTACAGAAAACTATCTTGAATGCACTCAAGAAATTCACTACCTTTCTGAACTGAGCTACTCTGCTCGTTTCAATCTATATGAAAATTAAAGTCTCGCATTAAAACTACTTTGCTATTGCTACAAGCACCTCTAATTTCTGAATTAATACATTTTTCCATTTTGTTGCTACTATCAGGAGGCCTGTAGGCAACTCTCATTACAGTTTTAAGTCTTCACTTATTCCTCAATTTTAACCTGGAATATTTAACTCCCAATCATGACCAGCTTACAGTTGTATCTCTGTAATGGTCACCATGTCATACCCTCTAAGCTGCATTTGAGACTCTAATTCACTTAATTAATTTCTTATACTCCGTGCATTAGTATATAAAAGTTTTATTTGGGCAAGGGACCTTAATACAGTCTTACTCACACCGTTTAACTTAACATGTTTTTTATTTGTCACTCCAGCTGTAACTACTTTAGTTATTTTAGTATTCCCTTCACCTGGACTATCTATATCACTGTTTGTGACCTGAACTCTGCTTTTATCTCTTCACGAAATGGAACTCTACCTTCCCACACCATTCCTTTAGCTATCTGTTCACCTTCCTAATCTGTCTATCCCCTATACCAATTAGCACGTGGCTCCGATAATAATCCTATGATTACCATCCTTGAGGCCCTGCTCTTAACTTTGCTCCTAATTTCCGATACTCCCTCAGGTGGACCTCTTCCATTTTCTTCCCTATGTCAATGGGCCCAACATGGACCACGACAACTGGATCTTCCCCCTTCCTTTCCAAGTTCATTTCTAGCTGCATCAATATGTCCCTTACCCTGACACCAGGTAGGCAGCATACCCTTCGGGAATCGTGATCGTGGTTACAGAGGATGCTATCTATATACCTAAATATTGAATCCCCTATAACTATTACATTTCTATTTTGCTCTTCCGCCCATCCCCCTGCCCCCCCCGCTTTGGACAGCCATCTGATCCATGGTGATAGGACAGCATTGTGTCTGCCCTCTTCACAGTCATTCTCTTTATCCTCACAGGTATCAAGTACATAGTACCTGTTGGATAGGACCAGTACCTGTGGGACTTCCTCCTTTAGCTCCCCTCGGTTCCTCCTGCCCTGCTGACTGACAGACACACTCTCTCCTTCCTGTACTGTGCATTCATAAGAACATAAGAACATAAGAGTTAGGAACAGGAGTAGGCCATCTAGCCCCTCGAGCCTGCTCCGCCATTCAACAAGATCATGGCTGATCTGGCCGTGGACTCAGCTCCACTTACCCGCCCGCTCCCCACCTTCTGAACTCCAATGAGTAAAGTCCCAGTCTACTCAATCTATCACCATAAGGTAACCCCCTCATCTCCGGTATCAGCCTAGTGAATCTTCTCTGTACCCCCTCCAAAGCTAGTATATCCTTCCTTAAGTAAGGTGAACAAAACTGCACACAGTACTCCAGTTGCGGCCTCACCAATACCCTGTACAGTTGCAGCAGGACCTCCCTGCTTATGTACTCCATCCTTCTCGCAATGAAGGCCAACATTCCATTCGCCTTCCTGATTACCTGCTGCACCTGCAAACTAACTTTTTGGGATTCATGCACAAGGACTCAAAAGAGTTTCATGCACAAGGACCCCCAGGTCCCTCTGCACCGCAGCATGTTGTAATTTCTCCCCATTCAAATAATATTCCCTTTTACTGTTTTTTTTTCCAAGGTGGATGACCTTACATTTTCCGACATTGTATTCCATCTGCCAAACCTTAGCCCATTCGCTTAACCTATCTAAATCTCTTTGCAGCCTCTCTGTGTCCTCTACACAACCCGCTTTCCCACTAATCTTTGTGTCATCTGCAAATTTTGTTACACTACACTCTGTCCCCTCTTCCAGGTCATCTATGTATAATGTAAACAGTTGTGGTCCCAGCACCGATCCCTGTGGCACACCACTAACCACCGATTTCCAACCCGAAAAGGACCCATTTATCCCGACTCTCTGCTTTCTGTTCGCCAGCCAATTCTCGATCCAAGCTAATACATTTCCTCTGACTCTGCATATCTTTATCTTCTGCAGTAACCTTTTGTGTGGCACCTTATCGAATGCCTTTTGGAAATCTAAATACACCACATCCATCGGTACACCTCTATCTACCATGCTCGTTATATCCTCAAAGAATTCCAGTAAATTAGTTCAACATGATTTCCCCTTCATGAATCCATGTTGCGTCTGCTTGATTGCACTATTCCTATCTAGATGTCCCGCTATTTCTTCCTTAATGATAGCTTCAAGCATTTTCCCCACTACAGATGTTAAACTAACCGGCCTATAGTTACCTGCCTTTTTTCTGCCCCCTTTATTAAACAGAGGCGTTACATTAGCTGCTTTCCAATCCGCTGGTACCTCCCCAGAGTCCAGAGAATTTTGGTAGATTATAACGAATGCATCTGCTATAACTTCCACCATCTCTTTTAATACCCTAGGATGCATTTCATCAGGACCAGGGGACTTGTCTACCTTGAGTCCCATTAGCCTGTCCAGCACTACCCCCCTAGTGATAGTGATTATCTCAAGGTCCTCCCTTCCCACATTCCCATGACCTGCAATTTTTGGCATGGTTTTTGTGTCCTCCACTGTGAAGACCAAAGCAAAATAATTGTTTAAGGTCTCAGCCATTTCCACATTTCCCATTATTAAATCCCCCTTCTCATCTTCTAAGGGACCAACATTTACTTTAGTCACTCTCTTCCATTTTATATGTCGGTAAAAGCTTTTACTATCTGTTTTTATGTTTTGCACAAGTTTGCTTTCGTAATCTATCTTTCCTTTCTTTATTGCTTTCTTAGTCATTCTTTGCTGTCGTTTAAAATGTTCCCAATCTTCTAGTTTCCCACTAACCTTGGCCACCTTATACGCATTGGTTTTTAATTTGATACTCTCCTTTATTTCCTTGGTTATCCACGGCTGGTTATCCCTTCTCTTACCGCCCTTCTTTTTCACTGGAATATATTTTTGTTGAGCACTATGAAAGAGCTCCTTAAAATTCCTCCACTGTTCCTCAATTGTGCCACCGTTTAGTCTGTGTTCCCAGTCTACTTTAGCCAACTCTGCCCTCATCCCACTGTAGTCCCCTTTGTTTAAGCATAGTATCCTCTTGTGAGACACTACTTCCTCACCCTCAATCTGTTTTACAAATTCAACCATACTGTGATTACTCATTCCGAGAGGATCTTTTATTAGGAGATCGTCTATTATTCCTGTCTCATTACACAGGACCAGATCTAAGATAGCTTGCTCCCTTGTAGGTTCTGTAACATACTGTTCTAAGAAAGAATCCCATATGTATTCTATGAATTCCTCCTCAAGGCTACCCTGTGCGATTTGATTTGACCAATCGATATGTAGGTTAAAATCCCCCATGATTACTGCCGTTCCTTTTTCACATGCCTCCATTATTCCCTTGATTATTGTCCGCCCCACCATGAAGTTATTATTTAAGGGCCTATAAACTACGCCCACCAGTGACTTTTTCCCTTTACTATCTCTAATCTCCACCCACAATGATTCAACATTTTGTTCATTAGAGCCAATATTGTCTCTCACAACTGCCCTGATATCATCCTTTATTAACAGAGCTACCCCACCTCCTTTCCCTTCTTGTCTATCTTTCCAAATCGTCAGATACCCCTGTATGTTTAATTCCCAGTCTTGGCCACCCTGCAACCACATTTCTGTAATGGCCACCAAATCATACCCATTTATAATGATTTGTGCCGTCAACTCATTTACTTTATTTTGAATGCTGCGTGCATTTAGGTCGAGTGTTTTAATATTAGTTTTTAAACCATGATTTTTAGTTTTGACCCCTCCTGCAGCCCCTTTATATTCATACATATTGTCCCTTCCTATCACCTTGTGGTTTACACTTACCCCAGTGCTACTCTGCTCTGTTGCATCCTGCCTTTTGCATTCTTTCTTGGAGTCCTGTTCATCCTCTCCTGGGTTCCGAATACTCCTCGCATTCAGGCACCGAGCTTTCAGGCTTGCCTTTTTATTACACTTTACCCTTTAGAATTTTGCTGCAAAGTGGCCCTTTTTGTTTTTTGCCTTGGGTTTCTCCGCCCTCCACTTTTACTCATCTCCTTTCTGTCTTTTGCTTCTGTCTCCATTTTGTTTCCCTCTGTCTCCCTGCATTGGTTCCCATCCCCCTGCCATATTAGTTTAACTCCTCCCCAACAGCACAAGCAAACACTCCTTCTCGGACATTGGTTCCGGTCCTGCCCAGGTGCAGACCGTCCGGTTTGTACTGGTCCCACCTCCCCCAGAACCGGTTCCAATGCCCCAGTAATTTGAATCCCTCCCTTCTGCACCACTGCTCAAACCACGTATTCATCTGAGCTATCCTGTGATTCCTACTCTGACTAGCACGTGGCACTGGTAGCAATCCCGAGATTACTACTTTTGAGGTCCTACTTTTTAATTTAGCTCCTAGCTCCTTAAATTCGTCTCGTAGGACCTCATCCCTTTTTTTACCTATATCGTTGGTACCAATGAGCACCATGACAGCTGGCTGTTCACCCTCCCTTTTAAGAATGTCCTGCACCCGCTCTGAGACATCCTTGACCCTTGCACCAGGGAGGCAACATGCCATCCTGGAGTCTCGGTTGCGGCTGCAGAAACGCCTATCTATTCCCCTTACAATTGAATCCCCTATCACTATCGCTCTCTCACTCTTTTTCCTGCCCTCCTGTGCAGCAGAGCCAGCCATGGTGCCATGAACTTGGCTGCTGCTGTCCTCCCCTGATGAGTCATCCCCCTCAACAGTACTCAAAGCGGTGTATCTGTTTTGCAGGGGGATGACCGCAGGGGGCCCCTGCACTACCTTCCTTGCACTGTTCTTCCTGATGGTCTTCCATTCCCTATCTGGCTGTGGACCTTTCACCTGCGGTAAGACCAACTTGCTACACGTGCTACTCACGTTATTCTCAGCATCGTGGATGCTCCAGAGTGAAACCACTCTCAGCTCCAATTCCGCAACACGGTCCGTCAGGAGCTGGAGGCGGATACACTTCCCGCACACATAGTCGTCAGGGACACCAGAAGTGTCCCTGAGTTCCCACATGGTACAGGAGGAGCATATCACGTGACCGAGCTCGCCAGCCATGATTTAACCCTTAGATACACTTAATTTGGCGACAACACTGTTAACAGGTTACTTACTGATATAAGGTGTGAATGTATTCTGGAGTAAATTATCCAGAAACTCCTCCCTCTCCCTTAAATGTTGAAGTGTCTCTAACTCGCACTCCAACTCCAGGGCCGGAATCTTCCCAGCCCTGCGAGTGTGGGTTTGGAGGTGGGCCCGCTGTCAAAATGGCTTTGATTGACAGCGGGTCGGGTAAGTTTCCGAGTGAGTTTCTCAGCTGTCAGGTCAGCGTTCGGATAGGAGACACAACAGAAAGTGGCAGGACTGGTAATTAACATCATTACAAGGTACTTAAATGCTAGTTAAGAGGCTTAAAAACAAGCACTTACAATTTTACCAACCTTTTGATGGCTTTGCCGTCCCTTGGGTTTCACGGCAGGTAAGTGTGTCGGGTTTTTAGTGACTCTCTCTTGCTTTGGCAAGTTGACAGCTGCAGAAGTGATATAAAAGCTACCATTTCACAGCTGTTCACTTTCCAATGTCAGAAGCTGAAGCCTTCAGGGTTTGGAAGAGACTTTTGAGCTGTATGCACTTTGGAAGTGTTTGCAGTGAACTCTCTATTCACTGAAACTTCCTTAGAGCAACCTCTTTCACCATTTAAAGGGTGCTCAGTCATCTCAACCGCACCGGCCATCTATTCCAGCAGCATCGGTGCCCTTGAAAAAATCTCACCTTGGCCCTTAGAATCCCACCACGATCAGCCGCAACACCAACATCACTAGGCACATCAGCATCACCAACAACAACACCAACCTTCTCCGCAATCACCTGATGCTGCACAGCATCAGCACCCGACCACATTGCTGCCTGGGAGGACAGTGATGGCCTCACTCTGGCCACATTTACTTCACTTCATGCTATGCACCCTGACTGCCACATGACACACCAGGTTGACACCAGCTCCATAAAACATCCCTGCAATGTCCAACCCATTCCTTTCATACTCATCACCATTGTGGGGCTCCCTTATGACTCACCATTCAGTAGAACTCACTAAGCCACTTCCAAAGGTGTTCACACATCTGTCCAAGAACACAAATAAAGATTTCAACATTAACGATACATGAACATTAGGATCCAAGTGCCTACCCTTGTGTGTTGTTAGTTGGTATGATTGGTCAAGGATGAGGATGAGCGTGAAGGGTGGCTAGTGAAATGGCGAACTGATAATGTAGATAGAGAGAGTGAGAGAGGATTGGTGGAGGTGCAAGGTTAGCTGGTGTGAATAAGGATGTGCAGGGGTAGAGTAAGGAAGGTAGAGAGATGGGGATATGATGAGTAGCACAGCAGGGTGAGGTTGCAGTAATGGCTCATGATCTAATGAGATAATTGAAAGGTTTGCACCGCCGTTGCCAGCTCCTTCAGATGGCATCCCTGCTTGTGACCTCTGCAAACAGGCTGCATTGATCTCCTGGGGAACGAAAGGGTGTTAAAAAAACAAGCCTGAAGGCTTTGTGTCTTAATGCAAGGAGTATCCATAATAAGGTGGATGAATTAACTGTGCAAATAGATGGTAACAGATATGATGTGATTGGAATTACAGAGACGTGGCTCCAGGATGATCAGGGTTGGGAACTCAACATCCAAGGGTATACAACATTCAGGAAGGATAGAATAAAAGGGAAAGGAGGTGTGGTAGTATTGCTGGTTAAGGAGGAGATTAATGCAATAGTTAGGAAAGACATGAGCTTGGATGATGTGGAATCTATATGGGTAGAGCTGCAGAACACCAAAGGGCAAAAAACGTTAGTGGGAGTTGTGTACAGACCTCCAAACAGTAGCAGTGATGTTGGGGAGGGTATCAAACAGGAAATTAGGGGTGCATGCAATAAAGGTGCAGCAGTTATCATGGGTGACTTTAATATGCATATAGATTGGGCTAACCAAACTGGAAGCAATACGGTGGAGGAGGAATTCCTGGAGTGCATAGGGAATGGTTTTCTAGACCAATATGTCGAGGAACCAACTAGGGAGGAGGCCATCTTAGACTGGGTGTTGTGTAATGAGAGAGGATTAATTAGCAATCTCGCTGTGTGAGGCCCCTTGGGGGAAGAGTGACCATAATATGGTGGAATTCTACATTAGGATGGAGAATGAAACAGTTAATTCAGAGACCATAGTCCAGAACTTAATGAAGGGTAACTTTGAAGATATGAGGCATGAATTGGCTAGGATAGATTGGCGAATGATAGTTAAGGGGTTGACTGTGGATGGGCAATGGCAGACATTTAGAGACCGCATGGATGAACTACAACAATTGTACATTCCTGTCTGGCGTAAAAATAAAAAAGGGAAGGTGGCTCAACCGTGGCTAATAAGGGAAATCAGGGATAGTATTAAAGCCAAGGAAGTGGCATACAAATTGGCCAGAAATAGCAGTGAGCCCGGGGTCTGGGAGAAATTCAGAACTCAGCAGAGGAGGACAAAGGGTTTGATTAGGGCAGGGAAAATGGAATACGAGAAGAAGCTTGCAGGGAACATTAAGACGGATTGCAAAAGTTTCTATAGATATGTAAAGAGAAAAAGGTTAGTAAAGACAAACGTAGGTCCCTGCAGTCAGAATCAGGGGAAGTCATAACGGGGAACAAAGAAATAGCAGACCAATTGAACAACTACTTTGGTTCGGTATTCACTAAGGAAGATACAAACAATCTTCCGGATATAAAAGGGGTCAGAGGGTCTAGTAAGGAGGAGGAACTGAGGGAAATCCTTATTAGTTGGAAAATTGTGTTGGGGAAATTGATGGGATTGAAGGCCGATAAATCCCCAGGGCCAGATGGACTGCATCCCAGAGTACTTAAGAAGGTGGCCTTGGAAATAGCGGATGCATTGACAGTCATTTTCCAACATTCCATTGACTCTGGATCAGTTCCTATCGACTGGAGGGTAGCCAATGTAACCCCACTTTTTAAAAAAGGAGGGAGAGAGAAAACAGGGAATTATAGACCGGTCAGCCTGACCTCAGTAGTGGGTAAAATAATGGAATCAATTATTAAGGATGTCAGAGCAGCGCATTTGGAAAGAGGTGACATGATAGGTCCAAGTCAGCATGGATTTGTGAAAGGGAAATCATACTTGACCAATCTTCTGGAATTTTTTGAGGATGTTTACCGTAGAGTGGACAAGGGAGAACCAGTTGATGTGGTATATTTGGACTTTCAGAAGGCTTTCGACAAGGTCCCACACAAGAGATTAATGTGCAAAGTTAAAGCACATGGGATTGAGGGTAGTGTGCTGACATGGATTGAGAACTGGTTGTCAGACAGGAAGCAAAGAGTAGGAGTAAATGGGGACTTTTCAGAATGGCAGGCAGTGACTAGTGGGGTACGCAAGGTTCTGTGCTGGGGCCCCAGCTGTTTACACACTGTACATTAATGATTTAGACGAGGGGATTAAATGTAGTATCTCCAAATTTGCGGATGACACTAAGTTGGGTGGCAGTATGAGCTGCGAGGAGGATGCTATGAGGCTGCAGAGTGACTTGGATAGGTTAGGTGAGTGGGCAAATGCATGGGAGATGAAGTATAATGTGGATAAATGTGAGGTTGTCCACTTTGGTGGTTAAAAATAGGGAGACAGACTATTATCTGAATGGTGACAGATTAGGAAAAGGGGAGGTGCAACGAGACCTGGGTGTCATGGTACATCAGTCATTGAAGGTTGGCATGCAGGTACAGCAGGCAGTTAAGAAAGCAAATGGTATGTTGGCCTTCATAGCGAGGGGATTTGAGTACAGGGGCAGGGAGGTGTTGCTACAGTTGTACAGGGCCTTGGTGAGGCCACACCTGGCCACAACTGTATTGTGTACAGTTTTGGGCTCCTAACTTGAGGAAGGACATTCTTGCTATTGAGGGAGTGCAGCGAAGGTTCACCAGACTGATTCCCGGGATGGCGAGACTGACATATCAAGAAAGACTGGACCAACTGGGCTTGTATTCACTGGAGTTTAGAAGAATGAGAGGGGACCTCATAGAAACGTTTAAAATTCTGATGGGTTCAGACAGGTTAGATGCAGGAAGAATGTTCCCAATGTTGGGGAAGTCCAGAACCAGGGGTCACAGTCTGAGGATAAGGGGTAAGCCATTTAGGACCGAGATGAGGAGAAACTTCTTCACCCAGAGAGTGGTGAACCTGTGGAATTCTCTACCACAGAAAGTTGTTGAGGCCAATTCACTAAATATATTCAAAAGGGAGTTAGATGAAGTCCTTACTACTAGGGGGATCAAGGGGTATGGCGAGAAAGCAGGAATGGGGTACTGAAGTTGCACGTTCAGCCATGAACTCATTGAATGGCGGTGCAGGCTAGAAGGGCCGAATGGCCTACTCCTGCACCTATTTTCTATGTTTCTATGTTTCTATCCCTGTGTACTATGACTCATAGAAACATAGAAACATAGAAAATAGGTGCAGGAGCAGGCCATTCAGCCCTTCTAGCCTGCACCGCCATTCAATGAGTTCATGGCTGAACATGAAACTTCAGTACCCCCTTCCTGCTTTCTCGCCATAACCCTTGATCCCCTGAGTAGTAAGGACTTCATCTAACTCCCTTTTGAATATATTTAGTGAATTGGCCTCAACTACTTTCTGTGGTAGAGAATTCCACAGGTTCACCACTCTCTGGGTGAAGAAGTTTCTCCTCATCTCGGTCCTAAATGGCTTACCCCTTATCCTCAGACTGTGACCCCTGGTTCTGGACTTCCCCAACATTGGGAACATTCTTCCTGCATCTAACCTGTCTCAACCCGTCAGAATTTTAAACGTTTCCATGAGGTCCCCTCTCATTCTTCTGAACTCCAGTGAATACAAGCCCAGTTGATCCAGTCTTTCTTGATAGGTCAGTCCCACCATCCCGGGAATCAGTCTGGTGAATCTTCGCTGCACTCCCTCAATAGCAAGAATGTCCTTCCTCAAGTTAGGAGACCAAAACTGTACACAATACTCCAGGTGTGGCCTCACCAAGGCCCTGTACAACTGTAGCAACACCTCCCTGCCCCTGTACTCAAATCCCCTCGCTATGAAGGCCAACATGCCATTTGCTTTCTTAACCGCCTGCTGTACCTGCATGCCAACCTTCAATGACTGATGTACCATGACACCCAGGTCTCGTTGCACCTTCCCTTTTCCTAATCTGTCACCATTCAGATAATAGTCTGTCTCTCTGTTTTTACCACCAAAGTGGATAACCTCACATTTATCCACATTATATTTCATCTGCCATGCATTTGCCCACTCACCTAACCTATCCAAGTCACTCTGCAGCCTAATAGCATCCTCCTCGCAGCTCACACTGCCACCCAACTTAGTGTCATCCGCAAATTTGGAGATACTGCATTTAATCCCCTCGTCTAAATCATTAATGTACAATGTAAACAGCTGGGGCCCCAGCACAGAACCTTGCGGCACCCCACTAGTCACTGCCTGCCATTCTGAAAAGTACCCGTTTACTCCTACAACCAGTTCTCAATCCACGTCAGCACACTACCCCCAATCCTATGTGCTTTAACTTTGCACATTAATCTCTTGTGTGGGACCTTGTCGAAAGCCTTCTGAAAGTCCAAATATACCACATCAACTGGTTCTCCTTTGTCCACTTTACTGGAAACATCCTCAAAAAATTCCAGAAGATTTGTCAAGCATGATTTCCCTTTCACAAATCCATGCTGACTTGGACCTATCATGTCACCATTTTCCAAATGCGCTGCTCTGACATCCTTAATAATTGATTCCATCATTTTACCCACTACTGAGGTCAGGCTGACCGGTCTATAATTCCCTGTTTTCTCTCTCCCTCCTTTTTTAAAAAGTGGGGTTACATTGGCTACCCTCCACTCCATAGGAACTGATCCAGAGTCAATGGAATGTTGGAAAATGACTGTCAATGCATCCGCTATTTCCAAGGCCACCTCCTTAAGTACTCTGGGATGCAGTCCATCAGGCCCTGGGGATTTATCGGCCTTCAATCCCATCAATTTTCCCAACACAATTTCCCGACTAATAAAGATTTCCCTCAGTTCCTCCTCCTTACTAGACCCTCTGACCCCTTTTATATCCGGAAGGTTGTTTGTGTCCTCCTTAGTGAATACCGAACCAAAGTACTTGTTCAATTGGTCTGCCATTTCTTTGTTCCCCGTTATGACTTCCCCTGATTCTGACTGCAGGGGACCTACGTTTGTCTTTACTAACCTTTTTTTCTTTACATACCTATCGAAACTTTTGCAATCCGCCTTAATGTTCCCTGCAAGCATCTTCTCGTACTCCATTTTCCCTGCCCTAATCAAACCCTTTGTCCTCCTCTGCTGAGTTCTAAATTTCTCCCAGTCCCCAGGTTCGCTGCTATTTCTGGCCAATTTGTATGCCACTTCCTTGGCTTTAATACTATCCCTGATTTCCCTAGATAGTCACGGTTGAGCCACATTCCCTTTTTTATTTTTATGCCAGACAGGAATGTACAATTGTTGTAATTCATCCATGCGGTCTCTAAATGTCTGCCATTGCCCATCCACAGTCAACCCCCTAAGTATCATTCGCCAATCTATCCTAGCCAATTCACGCCTCATACCTTCAAAGTTACCCTTCTTTAAGTTCTGGACCATGGTCTCTGAATTAACTGTTTCATTCTCCATCCTAATGCAGAATTCCACCATATTATGGTCACTCTTCCCCAAGGGGCCTCGCACAATGAGATTGCTAATTAATCCTCTCTCATGACACAACACCCAGTCTAAGATGGCCTCCCCCCTAGTTGGTTCCTCGACATATTGGTCTAGAAAACCATCCCTTATGCACTCCAGGAAATCCTCCTCCACCGTATTGCTTCTAGTTTGGCTAGCCCAATCTATGTGCATATTAAAGTCACCCATTATAACTGCTACACCTTTATTGCATGCACCCCTAATTTCCTGTTTGATGCCCTCCCCAACATCCCTACTACTGTTTGGAGGTCTGTACACAACTCCTACTAACGTTTTTTGCCCTTTGGTGTTCTGCAGCTCTACCCATATAGATTCCACATCATCCAAGCTAATGTCTTTCCTAACTATTGCATTAATCTCCTCTTTAACTAGCAATGCTACCCCACCTCCTTTTCCTTTTATTCTATCCTTCCTGAATGTTGAATGCCCATGGATGTTGAGTTCCCAGCCCTGATCATCCTGGAGCCACGTCTCCGTCATCCCAATCACATCATATTTGTTAACATCTATTTGCACAGTTAATTCATCCACCTTTTTGCGGATACTCCTTGCATTAAGACACAAAGCCTTCAGGCTTGTTTTTTTTAACACCCTTTGTCCTTTTAGAATTTTGCTGTACAGTGGCCCTTTTTGTTCTTTGCCTTGGGTTTCTCTGCCCTCCACTTTTCCTCATCTCCTTTCTGTCTTTTGCTTTTGCTTCCTTTTTGTTTCCCTCTGTCTCCCTGCATTGGTTCCCATCCCCTTGCCATATTAGTTTAAATCCTCCCCAACAGCACTAGCAAACACTCCCCCTAGGACATTGGTTCCGGTCCTGCCCAGGTGCAGACCGTCCGGTTTGTACTGGTCCCACCTCCCCCAGAACCGGTTCCAATGCCCCAGGAATTTGAATCCCTCCCTGCTGCACCACTGCTCAAGCCACGTATTCATCTGCGCTATCCTGCGATTCCTACTCTGATTATCACGTCTGGAGGGAGTCATGGGAGAGCCTGGGTGCAGCTGTAGCTCAATGCTGCAAAAGACTGAGAGATGAATTGTCAAAAAATAGTTGAGCATGATCCCTTTCAGGAAACCGGCTGATGACGCGTCATCAGACCCGCCTCCAGTTAATTGGTCAAGAAACCCGCAGGCCAGGCTTAACAAGTCCCAGCCACGGAAGATTGAAAGGAGAGGGCATGCAGCAGCTGGGAGTGCGTTCCCCGCACACCACCGATGCCAGCCACACCCAGCTCGCACCCACTGGCAAAATCATAGCCAAAAACTCTGAACTGGAGTGTCTGAAGGCATTTCCTGCGGATGTAACAATTCGGGACAATCGCACTGTCTATAAACTAAGAAAAGGGAATACACATTAAATGGTAGGTCAGTGAGAAGTGTAGAGGAAAAGAGGGATCTTGGAGTGCATGTCCATAGATCCCTGATGGTAGCAGGACAGGTAGAGAAGGTGGTTAAGAAGGCATACGGGATATTTGCCTTTATTAGCCGAGGAATAGAAAATAAGAGCAGGGAGATTATGCTTGAACTGTATAAAACACTAGGCCACAGCTAGAGTACTGCGTGCAGTTCTGGTCACCACATTACAGGAAGGGTGTGATTGCACGAGAAAGGATATGGAGGAGATTTACAAGGAAGTTGCCTGGACTGGAGAATTTTAGTTATGAGGAAAGATTGGAGAGGTTGGGGTTGTTTTCTTTGGAACAGACAAGGCTAAGGGTAGATTTAATTGAAACATAGAAACATAGAAAATAGGTGCAGGAGTAGACCATTCGGCCCTTCGAGCCTGCACCACCATTCAATATGATCATGGCTGATCATGCAGCTTCAGTACCCCATTCCTGCTTTCTCTCCATACCCCTTAATCCCTTTAGCCGTAAGGGCCACATCTAACTCCCTTTTGAATATATCTAATGAACTGGTCTCAACAACTTTCCGTGGTAGAGAATTCCACAGGTTCACAATTCTCTGAGTGAATAAGTTTCTCCTCATCTCGGTCCTAAATGGTTTACCCCTTATCCTTCGACTGTGACCCCTGGTTCTGGGCTTCCCCAACATCGGGAACATTCTTCCTGCATCTAACCTGTCCAATCCCGTCAGAATTTTATATGTTTCAATGAGATCCCCTCTCATTCTTCTAAATTCCTGTGAATATAAGCCAAGTCGATCCAGTCTTTCATCATATGTCAGTCCTGCCATCCCGGAAATCAGTCTGAAGAACCTGCGCTGCACTCCCTCATTAGCAAGAATGTCCTTCCTCAGATTAGGAGAACAAAACTGCACACAATACTCAAGGTGTGGTCTCACCAAGGCCCTGTACAACTGCAGTAAAACCTCTCTGCTCCTATACTCAAATCCCCTCACTATGAAGGCCAGCATGCCATTTGCTTTCTTTACTGCCTGCTGTACCTGCATGCCAACCTTCAATGACTGATGTACCATGACACCCAGGTCTCATTGCACCTCCCCTTTTACTAATCTGTCACCATTCAGATAATAATTTGCCTTCCTGTTTTTGCCACCAAAGTGAATAACCTCACACTTATCCACATTATACTGCATTTGCCATGCATTTGCCCATTCACCTAACCTGTCCAAGTCCCCCTGCAGTCTCCTAGCATCCTCCTCACAGCTCACACTGCCACCCAACTTAGTGTCATCTGCAAACTTGGAGATATTACATTCAATTCCTTCATCTAAATAATTAACGTATATTGTAAATAGCTGGGTTCCCAGCACTGAACCCTGCGGCACCCCACTAGTCACTGCCTGCCAATCTGAAAACGACCCATTTATTCCTACTCTTTGCTTCCTGTCTGCCAAGCAGTTCTCTATCCACATCAATACATTACCTCCAATACCATGTGCCTTAATTTTGCACACTAATCTCTTGTATGGGACCTTGTCAAAAGCATTTTGAAAGTCCAAATACACCACATCCACTGGTTCTCCTTTATCCACTCTACTAGTTACAGCCTCAAAAAACTCTAGAAAATTTGTCAAGCATGATTTCCCTTTCATAAATTCATGCTGACTTGGACCAATCCTGTCACTGCTTTCCAAATGTGCTGCTATTTCATCTTTAATAATTGATTCCAGCATTTTCTCCACCACCGATGTCAGGCTAACCAGTCTATAATTCCCTTTTTTAAAAAGTGGGGTTACATTAACTATCCTCCAATCCATAGGAACTGATCCTGAGTCCATGGAATTTTGGAAAATGACCACCAATGTATCTACTATTTCTAGGGCCACTTCCTTAAGTACTCTGGGATGCAGACTATCAGGCCCTAGGGATTTATCGGCCTTCAGTCCCTTCAATTTCCCTAACACCACTTCCTGACTAATAAGGATTTCCCTCAGTTCCCCCTTCTCGCTAGACCCTCAGTCGCCTAGTATTTTCAGGAGGTTATTCGTGTCTTCCTTAGTGAAGACAGAACCAAAGTATTTGTTCAATTAGTGTGCCATTTAATTGTTCCCCATTATGAATTCCCCTGATTCTGACTGCAAGGGACCTACATTAGTCTTCATTAATCTTTTTCTCTTCATATATCTATAGAAGCTTTTGCAGTCAGTTTTTATGTTCCCTGCAAGCTTACTCTCATACTCTATTTTCCCCCTCCTAAGTAAACCCTTAGTCCTTCTCTGCTGGATTCTAAATTTCTCCCAGTCCTCAGATTTACTACTTTTTCTGGCCAATTTATATTCCACTTCCTTGGATTTAACACTTTCCCTAATTTTCCTTGTTAGCCATGGTTCAGCCACCTTCCCTTTTTTATTTTTACGCCACACAGTGATGTACAGTTGTGGTAGTTCATCCATATGATATTTAAATGTCTGCCATTGCCTATCCACCGGCAACCCTTTAAGTATCATTCTCCAGTCTATCCTAGTCAATTCATGTCTCATACCATCGAAGTTTCCGTTCTTTAAATTCAGGACCCTAGTCTCTGAATTAACTGTGTCACTCGCCATCTTAATGAAGAATTCTACCATATTATGGTCACTCTTCCCCAAAGGGCCTTGCATGACCAGATTGCTAATTAATCCTCTCTCATTACACAAGACCCAGTCTAGGATGGTCTGCTCTCTAGTTGGTTCCTTGACATATTGGTCGAGAAAACCATCCTTTATATACTCCAGGAAATCCTCCTCCACAGTATTGTTACCAGTTTGGTTAGCCCAATCAATATGCAGATTAAAGTCACCCATGACAACTGCTGTACCCTTATTGCACACAACCCTAATTTCCTGTTTGATGTCATCCCCAACCTCCCTACTACTGTTTGATGGTCTGTACACAACTCCCACTAATGTTTTCTGCCTTTTGGTGTTTCACTGCTCTACCCATATAGATTCCACATCATCCACGCTAATGTCCTTCCTTACTATTGCGTTAATCTCCTCTTTAACCAGTAACGCTGCCCCACCTCCTTTTCCTTCCTGTCTGTCCTTCCCGAATATTGAATACCCCTGGATGTTGAGTTCCCAGCCTTGGTTACCTTGGAGCCATGTCTCCGTAATCCCCATTACATCATATCCATTAACAGCTATCTGCGCAGTCAATTCATCTATCTTATTACGAATGCTCCTCGCATTGAGACTTAGAGCCTCAGGCTTGTTTTTTTAACACTCTTTGTCCTTTTAGAATTATGTTGTAATGTGGCCCTTTTTGATTTTTGCCCTTGATTTCTCTGCCCTCCACTCTTGCTTTTCTCCTTCCTACCTTTTTCTTCTGCCCCCTTTTTACTTCCGTCTGCCTCCCTGCATAGATTCCCATTCCCCTGCTTTGTTAGTTTAAACCCTCCCCAAAAGCACTAGCAAACACTCTGCCAAGGACATCGGTTCCGGTCCTGCCCAGTTGCAGACCGTCCGGTGTATACTGGTCCCACCTCCCCTAGAACCGGTTCCAATGTCCCAGGAATTTGAATCCCTCCCCCTTGCACATTCCTCAAGCCACGTATTCATCTGAGCTATCTTGCAATTCCTATTCTGACTAGCACGTGGCACTGGTAGCAATCCTGAGATTACCACCTTTAAGGTCTTGCTTTTTAATTTAACTCCTAGCTCCCTAAATTCAGCTTGTAGGACCTCATACATTTATTTCTGTATCGTTGGTGTTGTGTATGTAAACCTGTAATTACCATGTCTAATCACCAGATGGCTTATCCCCTGGAGTCACAAGGGATCCCACAATTTCTTGGGAGCACCTGTTTGTAAGAAGGCCTCACAGGCTGGAGAGGCACTCTGAGATCTGCAATAAAGGGCTACAGTCACACTTACTTTGAGCTTGCAGTATCTAGTCTGACTTTTTATCCAAGACATAACAACTGGCGACGAGCTACAGATAACGAACCCCAACGCAACAATGCAGAGAACTGTGGGCACCTTGGAGAAATTTTTGGAGGGAGATGATTGGGAAACCTTCGTGGAGTGACTTGACCAATACTTCGTGGCCAACGAGCTGGAAGGAGAAGTGAACGCTGCCAAACGAAGGGCGATCCTCCTCACCGTTTGCAGGGCATCAACCTATGGCCTTATGTAAAACTTGCTCGCTCCAGCAAAACTCACACACAAGTCGTACGATGAGTTGTGCACACTGGTCCGGGAGCATCGAAACCCGAAGGAAAACGTTCTGATGACAAGGTATCGGTTCTACATGTACAAGAGGTCTGAAGGCCAGAAAGTGGCGAGCTACGTCGCCGAGCTAAGGACATTGCGAAATTGAAGGACACTTGGAGCTCAGGGACTTCTTTGTACTTGGCATTGGCCATGAAGTAATACTGTCGAGACCCCAACCTTGGGTAAAACCATAGTAATAGCCGAGGCATTTATCTCCACCAGTGACAATACCAAACAAATTTCCCAGCACACTAGTGCTGCTGCAAGTACAGTGAACAAAGTAACGATGTTTTCGAATCGAAATGTACATGGCAGGACTTACACGCCCGTAGCTGCGCGTCCGCAGATGACTCAGAGTCCACCCTCAAGGGTGGTGAATACAAGGTCATTAACACCTTGTTTGCGCTGCGGGGGTGATCATCGATTCCATTCATGCCACTTCAAAGGATACGTTTGCAAGAGCTGTGGAACAATGGGACAACTCCAATGCATGTGCAGGCGAGCTGCAAACCCTGCTAATCCTGCAAACCACCATGTAGCAGAGGAGGTCAGATCCACAGTGGATCATGATGAACCAGAGCCTCAGACCAAGGAGGCAGAGATATATGGGGTGCACACTTTTACCACAAAGAGTCCCCCAATAATGCTGAAGGTTGAATTAAATGGACTCCCGGTGACCATGGAGCTGGACACGGGCGCAAGCCAATCCATAATGAGCAAAAAGACTTTCGATAAGCAGTGGTGCAACAAGGCTTCAAGGCCAGTCCTGACCCCCATTCGTACCAAACTCAGAATGTACACAAAGGAACTGATTCCCGTAATTGGCAGTGCTACCTTAAATGTCTCCTACGATGGAGCGGTGCACGATTTACCACTCTGGGTGGTATCGGGCGATGGCCCCACGCTGTTCAGCAGGAGCTGGCTGGGAAAGATACGCTGGAACTGGGATGACGTCCGAGCACTCTCGTCCGTCGACGACATCTTATGTTCCCAGGTCCTAAGCAAATTCTCCTCACTGTTCGAACCAGGCATCGGGAAGTTCCAAGGAGCAAAAGTGCAGATCCATTTGATTCCGGGGGCGTGACCCATCCATCACAAGGCGAGAGCAGTACCTTACATGATGAGAGAGAGGGAGGAGATCGAGCTGGACAGGCTGCAACGAGAGGGCATCATTTCGCCGATCTAATTCAATGAGTGGGCCAGTCCGATCGTTCCAGTCCTCAAGGGAGATGACACCGTCAGAATCTGTGGTGATTACAAAGTAACTATCAATCGTTTCTCGATCAATACCCACTAGCAAAGGCAGACGACCTATTTGCGACGCTGGTGGGAGGGAAAACGGTCACGAAGCTGGACTTGACCTCGGCCTACATGACGTAGGAGCTGGAGGAATCTTCGAAAGGCCTCACCTGTATCAACACACACAAAGGTCTTTTCGTTTGCAACAGATGCCCATTTGGGATTTGATCGGCTGCGGCAATATTCCAGGAACATGGAAAGCTTGCTGAAGTCGGTCCCGTGCACCGTGGTCTTCCAGGACAACATCTTGGTTACAGGTCGGGACACCGTCAAGCACCTGCAGAACCTGGAGGAGGTTCTTAGTCGGATTAATCGTGTGGGGCTCAGGCTAAAACACTCGAAGTGCATTTTCCTGGTGCCTGAAGTGGAGTTCCTGGAGAGAAGAATCGCGGCAGACGGCATCAGGCCCACCGATTCGAAGATGGAGGCAATCAAGAACACACCGAAACCACAGAACATGACGGAGCTGCGATCGTTTCTAGGACTCCTGAACTATTTTGGTAACTTCTTACCGGGTCTTAGCACATTGTTAGAACCCCTGCACTCTTTACTGTGTAAGGGAGATGAATGGGTATGGGCTAAAAGCCAAGAAAATGCCTTTGGGAAAGCTAGGAAGCTGTTTTGTTCAAACAAATTGCTTGTGTTGTACGATCCATGTAAACGTTTGTTCCTAGCATGTCGTATAGGGTCGTGTGTGTATTGCAACAAGCTAATGAATTTGGGAAATTGCAACCGGTTGCTTATGCATCCAGAAGTTTGTCTAAGTCTGAGAGGGCCAACAGTATGATTGAAAAAGAAGTGTTAGCGTGTGTTTACGGGGTAAAGAAAATGCGTCAATATCTATTTGGGCTCAAATTTGAATTGGAAACCGACCATAAGCCGCTTATATCCCTCTTTTCTGAAAATAAGGGGATAAATACAAATGTATCGGCCCGCATCCAGAGATGGGTGCTCACGTTGTCCGCATACAACTACACCATCCGCCACAGGCCAAGCACAGAAAACTGCCGGGGTGGAGATTGCACAGCCACAGATTTAGTTATGGTAATGGAAGCATTTGAGAGTGAGCAATCACCTGTTACCGCCCGACAGATTAGAACCTGCACGAGCCAGGACCCCTTACTGTCCTTAGTAAAAAAACTGTGTGCTCCACTGGAGTTGGTCTAGTGTCCCATTAGAGATGCAGGAAGGAATAAAGCCATACCAGCGGCGCAAGGATGAAATGTCTATACAGGCAGACTGCCTCCTATGGGGTAATCGGGTAGTTGTGCCAAAAAAGGGCAGGGACACTTTCATTAGAGATCTCCACAGTACCGACTCAGGCATCGTAATGATGAAGGCGATAGCCAGATCCCACGTGAGGTGGCCCGGTATCGATGCAGACTGTGTGCACAAATGTAATACATGTTCACAGTTAAGCAATGCACCCAGGGAGGTGCCACTAAGTTTATGGTCTTGGCCCTCTAAACCGTGTTCTAGGCTTCATGTCGACTATGCAGGCCCATTCTTGGGAAAAATGTTTTTAGTGGTTGTAGATGCGTACTCCAAATGGATTGAATGCGTGATAACGTCGGCAAGCACGTCAGCTGCCATCATTGAAAGCCTATGGGCCATGTTTGCCACACACGGCCTGCCTGATGTCCTTGTAAGTGATAATAGGCCGTGCTTTACCAGTGCCGATTTCAAGGAATTCATGACCCACAATGGGGTCAAACATGTCACGTCTGCCCCGTTTAAGTCAGTGCCCAACGGTCAGGCAGAACGAGCAGTTCAAACAATCAAGCATTGCTTGAAAAGGGTAACTGAAGGCTCACTGCAGACTCGCTTATCCCGAGTCCTGCTTAGTTACCGCACAAGACCCCACTCACTCACCGAGGTTCCTCCCGCTGAACTGCTCATGAAAAGGGCACTTATGACAAGGCTCTCGTTAGTCCACCCTCATCTACACGAACAGGTAGAGAGCAAGCGGCTTCAACAGAATACATATCATGATCGCGCAAATGTCTCATGCGAAATTGAAGTAAATGATCCTGTATTTGTGTTGAACTATGGACAAGGTCCCAAGTGGATTGCTGGCACTGTTTTGGCCAAAGTGAGGAGTAGGGTGTTTATGGTCAAATTCGCAAATGGACTCACCTGCAGAAAACACTTGGACCAAACCAAACTCAGATTTACGGACTATCCAGAGACTACCTTTTTCGACCCTCCAACACACATACCAGCGGTTGACCACGAAGCAGAACCCATCACTCGCAGCAGCCCAGCAGGACTCACCACCCCCAGCAGCCCAGCAAGGCCAGCTGCGCAGCAGCCCAGCGAAGGCCCAACAAACGACGCACCAACATTAGCATTTGCACCGAGACGATCAACTAGGGAAAGGAAGGCCTCAGATCGACTCACCCTGTAAATAGTTACACTACTGACTTTGGCGGGGGAGTGTTGTTATGAATGTAAACCTGTAATTACCATGTCTAACCACCAGAGGGCTTATCCCCTGGCATCCCAAGGGATCCCACAATCTCTTGGAAGCACCTGTATATAAGGAGGCTTCACAGGCTGGAGAGGCACTCTGAGATCTGCAATAAAGGACTACAGTCACACTTAGAAACATAGAAACATAGAAAAATAGGTGCAGGAGTAGGCCATTCGGCCCTTTGAGCCTGCACCGCCATTCAATAAGATCATGGCTGATCATACCCTCAGTACCCCTTTCCTGCTTTCTCTCCATACCCCTTGATCCCCTTAACTGTAAGGGCCATATCTAACTCCCTCTTGAATATATCCAGTGACCTGGCATCAACAACTCTCTGCGGCAGGGAATTCCACAGGTTAACAATTCTCTGAGTGAAGAAGTTTCTCCTCATCTCAGTCCTAAATGGCTTACCCCTTATCCTAAGACTGTGTCCCCTGGTTCTGGACTTCCCCAACATTGGGAACATTCTTCCTGCATCTAATCTATCCAATCCCGTCAGAATCTTATATGTTTCTATGAGATCCCCTCTCATCCTTCTAAACTCCAGTAAATAAAGGCCCAGTTGATCCAGTCTCTCCTCATATGACAGCCCAGCCATCCCTGGAATCAGTCTGGCGAACCTTTGCTGCATTCCCTCAATAGCAAGAATGTCCTTCCTCAGACTAGGAGACCAAAACTGAAAACAATATTCCAGGTGAGGCCTCACTAAGACCCTGTACAACTGCAGTAAGACCTCCCTGCTTCTATACTCAAATCCCCTAGCTATGAAGGCCAACATACCATTTGCCTTCTTCACCGCCTGCTGTACCCGCATGCCCACTTTCAGCTTGCAGTATCTAGTCTCACTCTTTATCCAAGACATAACAGTTGGAACCTATATGTACCACGACAGCTGGCTGTTCACCCTCCCCCTCCAGAATGCGCTGCAGCCACTCCGAGACATCCTTGACCCTTGCACCAAGGAGGCAACATACCATCCTGGAGTCTCGTTTGCGGTTGCAGAAACGCCTATCTATTCCCCTTACAATAGAATCCCCTATCACTATAGCTCTCCCACTCTTTTTCCTGCCCTCCTGTGCAGCAGAGCCACTCCTGGTGCCATGGACTTGGCTGCTGCTGCCTTCCCCTGAGGAGTCATCTCCCCCAACAGTATCCAAAGTGGTGTATCTGTTTTGGAGGGAGATGACCGCAGAGGACCCCTGCACTATCTTCCTTCCACTGCTCTGCCTGATGGTCATCCATTCCCTATCTTGCTGTATAACCTTTACCTGCGGTGTGACCAACTCACTAAACGTGCTATTCACTACATCCTCAGCATCGCGGATGCTCCAGAGTGAGTCCATGCGCAGCTCCGGTGCCGCAATGCGGTCTGTCAGGAGCTGTAGCTGGATACACTTCCTGTACATGTAGTTGTCAGGGGCACTGGAAGTGTCCCTGATTTCCCACATAGCACAGGAGGAGCATGACACGGGTCTGGGCTCTCGTGCCATGGCTTAACCCTGAAATTAACCTAATTGATAACAGTGCCAAAGATTTCTTACTGATCAGAAAAGAAAAAGAAAAAGAAAAAGATTAAATACTCACCAATCCACCAGTCAATCACTTACCCTCTTGGCTGTGACGTCACATTTCGATTTCCTTTTACCTTCTGCCCCTGCAACTACCTCTGACTGCTAGGTCCCATTTTATGGGCCTCACTGCTCCCGACCTCCTCCGCTCCTCCGACTCCCGCTCTTTTTAAACTGCCCGCTCCTCCGACTCTCCGATCCTTATCAGAGATGTATAAAATTATGAGGGGCCTAGATAGAGTGGATAGGAAGGACCTATTTCACTTAGCAGAGAGGTCAAAAGAGAGGTGGCATAGATTTAAAGTAATTGGTGGGAGGTTTAGAGGGGCTTTGAGGAGAAATCTTTTCACCTAGATGGCTGTGGGGGTCTGGAACACACTGCCTGAAAGGGTGGTAGAGGCAGAAACCCTAAAGCACATTTAAAAAGTACTTGGATATGCACTTGAAGTGCTGTAACCTGCAAGACTATGGAGCAACAGCTGGAAAGTCGGATTAGGCTGGATAGCTCTTTTTTGGCTGGCACAGATACAATGTGCCAAATCGCCTCCTTCTGTGCCATAAATTTCTGTGATTCGATGAAACTGCCATATATCACAGACCTGATGCACAGCCTGCGCTGGCATTTCAGTTTGATTTATTTATTTGTTAGCAGTAATTTAATTCCAAATATAATAGAATTACATTACATTTAGCAGATGGATTTAGCTTGATTTCAGATGAATTTGCAACTAATTAACCTTGATTTTGTTTATTAATATCTTTATTTTAATATCCCCTTAACTCCTATTTATTACTGATGTGTACCAGATTATTATTTAATGCAATCCAAATCCCTTTAAGGTTGGTATCCTCTATTTAGTTTATTTAAATGTTATCCTCTTCGATCTAATTAATTACTCTGATTACTTATTTATATATTTACTTAGTTCCTGTTGCTCCTTGGTTTAAATTACTTTGCACCTCCTTCCCCCTCTGCACTGAATTCTCACCAAACGCCCGTCAGCACTCCGTTAAGCAGATTCACCCAACTCTCACCGAGCTCTGTGCTAAATGAAGGCCTCAGCTCCACATCTAATCTGAAAGATCAACGTAACTGAGATCAGAAACTGACCAAAGCCTCAGGATTGAAGCTGGGATCTTTGGCCTGTCCATGGGCCCAACATTACCCAACCCCTTTTTTTGCCGCACGTACCTTAAGTGCGCCGACTTTGCGCGCTGGAAAGGGCGCCGGAAAAAAGGGACCCCCATCGTGGCCACTCTTCAGAGTTCCCGGAGTCCTGGCGTGGCATGCAGCCTGAAGTGGGGGGCGGAGCAACAGGCCAGCGTCGAAAACAGTGCTGGCACCTGCGCGCATGCGCAGTGAAGTCTGCGCGCATGCTCCTGCCCTTCCAGCGTGTCCTGTGGGCTGTGAGCAGGACCCGATGCTCGCAGCCCCTATCCTCGGCCGAAGGGACGCCCCGATCTCGCTGCAACCTATCCCCGGCCGAATGGCCTCCCGCACCGGCCGGCCCGCTGAGTTCACGGGCGAGGTAGGACTTCGGTTTTATTTTTTATTTATTGGTTGTGTTTGAGATTTTTGATTGGGGGAGCGGGGGGGAGGAGGAGAGTTTTGCGGGGGGGAGGAGAGTTTTGAGGGGGGAGAGAAAGAGTGTTTTGGGGGGTGGGGAGAAAGCGTGTTTGGGAGGGTGGGTGGGGGGGGAGAAAGAGTGTTTTGTATACCAGCATCTCTCTCCTTCTCTGGCTACCCCCTCCCCTCCCCCCCTCCCCCGTGACATCGCGGCCAGCAGCTCGTATTTCTCCGGTCGGATTTACTTCATTTTTATTAGTATTTTAATTGTTTGAGCTTTTCCTCGCAATTTTTGGTGCTTGGTTGTTGAGGTCCTCTCCAGTTCCCTTCCCTCCCCTATCCCTGCCCTAATGTCTGCCGAATGTGCGTTACTTTTTCTTCACTGCCCGCAAGGTTTTTCAGAGCTGGCCACATACGCTGACCTCAGTCGATTTGGAGTAAGTTTTTGCTGGCCAAAGTGGCATAAATGGCCAAAACTGGCGTAAGTGTCTGGGAACGCTCCCTTTTGAAAAAAAAATTACCTAAAATTCGTACCTAACTGACTTACTCTGGAGCAAAATTTGGGGAGGAAACGACATTTTTTAACTTACACCAGAAAAAACAACTTACTCCAAAAAAATTGATGCAAGTCATGGCCAAAGTTGGGCCCATAGTCAGTATATCCCGATGCAGTACATGTCTTCCTTCTTCTTCTCTTCTTAGGCGGTCCCTCGAATTGAGGATAACTTGCTTCCACGCCAAAAAGGGATGAATGAGTTCACAGGTGTTTCAATGAAGGACCTAATATTCCAGGTCCAAACTGCATATTGAAGGGTGGAAGATGCCTGTGCGTGGATTTTTTTTAACGTGAGGTGGCCGTTGCACATCAGCCACCACACCGGCTTGACAGAGCCAGGTCTTGATCCAGTGGCAAGGATTAACCAAGACGACTGGAGACCAGTTCTGCTGCACGGACCTAGTGCGCACACATATCGCAGTGTGGGCTGGCCTGTGCCGCCCCTGGGCCCTCGCCTCTCCTGGGCCCCGATCACATCGCTCTGCAATCTCTCGCCGCTCCTTCGCCCTGACCTCGCCGCTCCTGCTGTACCTGCCCATGCTTCAATCACCGACCTGGGTTATGGTGATGTCCAATCCAGTCGCCCTCTTCACAGCCATCACCCTCCCGGACCAGCTCGAACTGTACCCTGTAGTGGTCGACCTGCGAGAGACCATCAGTGACAGGTCGGGCCACAAAAGGAGCAGCGTGTGGCAGCCCTGGAGCAGCGTGGCAGTCCCAACATGTGAGAGCACCTTCACGCTGCTCCAGGATCACCACAGTATATGTACCCAGACAACCATAGGGGAAAGTAGACCAATTTAAAATAAATTGAAAACCCTCTTTCATTCATGAACAAAGTTTATTTTATTTGAAAGGAGTGGTATATCACAAAATTTCTGTGGTTAAAATGAATATCATGCATGAATTTATTGCCCCGAGATGGTTCTCTTGTAAAGAATATTAGCTGCTTTATTTCAATTGACGCTTAAAATTATGCTAGTAGGCCCTCATTCCAGTGGTCTATCTGTTATGTATTAATGCTTGGGGGTCACCAGACACCAGAGGGCACCGCGGTCAGAGGTCATTGGACTGTACGCATGTGGCATGTGTGCTTGGTCACCTGTATATAAGCTGGGTGTCTTGGTCATGCAGGCACTCTCAGGCTGGAATAAAGATGGATCAGGTTGCACCTGAGTGAGTTTACAGTAACCAGACTCTTGAATCATTACAATTGGCAACGAGATAATTTAAGAACCTTCGCATGCACAATGGGCACGGTTGGAATCCTGGAGAGATTTGTGGAGAGCGAGGATTGGGCATATTTTCTCGACTGCCTGGATCAGTATTTTGTGGCCAACGGCATGGAGGCAGAGGCCTACGCAGTTAAACACAGAGCAGTTCTTCTCACCGTTTGTGGTCCGAAAATTTACGGCCTCATGAAGAATCTTCTCTCGCCTGTACATCCGGCAGAAAAAGGGTACAAGGAATTGTGTACGTTGGTGGGTAACCATCTGAAACCACAAGAGGGGATCATCATATCACGCTACCATTTCTACACGCATGTTCGTGCTGAGGGCCAGGGCGTGTCGGGATTTGTCACCGACCTGCGACGTCTTGCTGAGCCGTGTAAGTTTGGGAACATGCAGGAAAACATGCTGCGTGATGTCTTCATGATAGGCATCAGCCATGATGTGATCCTCAGGAAGCTGTTGGCTGCAGAGACGCTGGATTTGAAAAAGGCCATCACGACTGCCCAGGTCATGCATGGCGACGGATGATAATTTGAGGCAGATATCATCGACGAGTCGGAGTTCCACGGCAAGTACTGTAACCAAGATGGCGTCGTTTTCGGGCAGAGCTGCTTACATGAAACCTGCCGCTGCTCAAAGCCCGCCAACTGGTTCAAATCAGATTTCACCCTGTTGACGTTGTGGCGGCAATCATCGGCCTCATCAGTATCGGTTTAGACAATACTCATGCAGCGTCTGGACAAAGTGGGACTCAAGCTGAAATGCTCGAAGTGTGTATTCATGGCACCTGGTCAAATTCCTTGGGAGGAAGATTGCTGCTGATGGCATCAGGCCCACTGATGCGAAAACTGAGGCCATCAAAAATGCACTCAAGCCTCAGAATTTGATGGAGCTGCGTTCGTTCTTTGGGCTACTCAACTGCTTTTGTAATTTCTTACCCAGATTGAGCACTTTACTAGCGCCACTGCATGTGTTACCAAGAAAAAGCGACAACTGGGTCTGGGGTGTGTATCAAGATAGACCTTTGAGAAAGCCAAGTATCTGCTGTGTTCAAACAAGTTGCTTGTCCATTATGATCCGTGTAAGCATTTTGTATTGGCCTGTGATGCTTCATCATATGGGGTTGGCTGCTTTACTCCAACAAGCAAATGAATCAGGCAAGCTACAACCTGTTGCGTATGCTTCGAGAAGTCTGTCTAAAGCGGAAAGAGCTTACAGTATGGTAGCGAAAGAAGCTTTGGCCTGTGTGTATGGGGTAAAAGAAATGCACCAATACATGTTTAGTCTTCGTTTTGTACTAGAAACGGATCACAAGCCACTCATTTCATTGTTTGTGGAAAACAAAGGTATTAATATCAACGCATTGTCCTGCATTCAAAGGTGGGCGCTGACATTGTCTGCCTGTGATTACCTCATCCGTCACAGATCTGGTACTGAGAATTGTGCCGATGCACTGAGTCGTCTGCCCTTACCCACAACTGAGATGGAGACGCCTCAACCTGCAGATCTACTGTTAGTAATGGATGCTTTTGAGAGTGAAGGAACCCCTTTCACTGCTCAACAAGTTAGGATCTGGACCAGCTCTGACCCTATTTTATCGGTTGTGAAACGGTGTGTACTCAGTGGTGATTGGTCTGCCATACCTATGGAAATGTGTGAGGAGACCAAACCTTACAACCGTCGCAAGGATGAGCTGTCCATTCAGTCAGTCTGTTTACTTTGGGGTAATCCTGTAATCATGCCTAAGAAAGGTCGAGAAAAATTTGTACATAAACTTCATAGCACTCATCCTGGTATTGTCATGATGAAGTCCATTGTTAGGTCTCATGTATGGTGGCCTGGAATTGACTCTGATCTAGAATCATGCGTGCATCAGTGCAATACTTGCATGCAGCTGAGTAAAGTGCCAGCAGAATCTCCGCTGAGTCTTTGGTCGTGGCCATCTAAACCATGGTCGAGGATCCACATTGATTTTGCAGGCCCGTTCCTAGGAAAGATGTTTTTTGTCATAGTAGATGCATATTCTCAGTACATATTCTTCAAACTCAATTTAATATGACCAAATCCTACTTGAAGAAAATGTATCAACTTTTGATAATCCAACAGTCCTGCTCACATTTGAACTTTAAGGCAGCAAAGTGGTGCTTTGGACATCCCTCCCACAACAACCGAAACTATAACCTGTTTATTGGTTTTAGACGATCTATGGGCTAGATTTTATATTTTTGTGCTTTTCACCCAAAAATGGGCGTAATTTCCGGCATGGGCGGTAAAAATTGGTTTTCAGATCGCCAGCTTCTCGCCCATTCTCAAAGCACCTAGTCTCCATTTTCAAAACTGGGCGTTAGCGTGAGCGATATGAAATGGGTGGTAGCGTTAAATCTCGCTGACCTTCTGCCATAAAGTGTCGCCGTTGTTAGCAACGGCATGGCAACACTCGATTCCCGCGATTCAGGAGGTCAAGGGTCATCATGACTGTTGTGTATCTGTAAAGCATGCACTCCCATGTTCTGCCACCAGGGAGCTCATCCCCTAAAGTCCAAGGGATCCCAGCATATACTGTATATAAGCCAGCCCCTAAGGCCTGTTCCTCACTCTGGAGTGTCTTAATAAAGACTGAGGTCACTGTTATTTTAACCTCCCTGTGTGCAGCCTCATCTGTGTTAGGAACACAATAACTGGCGACGAGAATATGAATCCAACGCAAAGATGCAGCAAACTGTGAGCATCCTGGAGAAGTTCTCGGAGGGTGAGGACTGGGAAGCCTATGTCGAACGGCTAGACCAGTACTTTGTAGCCAATGAGCTGAACGGAGAAGGAAGCGCTGCAAAAAGGAGAGCGGTTCTCCTCACAATCTGCGGGGCACCGACCTACAGCCTCATGAAGAATCTTCTGGCTCCGGTGAATCCCACAGATAAGTCGTATGAGGAGCTATGTACACTGATTCTGGAGCATCTTAACCCGAGGGAGAGCATGCTGATGGCAAGGTATCGGTTCTACACGTGCCAGCGATCTGAAGGTCAGGAAGTGGCGAGCTACGTCGCCGAGCTAAGGCGACGTGCAGGACAATGTGAGCTTGATGGCTACCTGGAACAAATGCTCAGAGACATTTTTGTACTGGGCATTGGCCACAAGACCATCCTACGAAAACTTTTGACTGTAGAGATACCGACCCTCAGTAAGGCCATTGCGATAGCACAAGTGTTTAGATCCACCAGCAATAACACCATCAAATCTCTCAGCCCACAAGTGCTAGCAATGTTCATAAATTAACTGGAACTGTGTTTGCGAGCAGAAATGTACAGAGCAGAACCCACGAGTCTGCAACTGCCAGCAGGCCTCAGGTGACCCAGATGACTCAGAGTCCACAACAAAGGATGAATGCAAGGCAATTCACACCTTGTTGGCGTTGTGGAGGCTTTCATTCAGCCTATTCATGCCGCTTCAAAGGATATGTTTGCAAGAGCTGTGGAACAATGGGGCACCTCCAACGACCTTGCAAATGAGCTGCAAGCTCTGCAAAACCTGCTAACCACCACGTGGCAGAGGAAGATCAACCCATAGTGGATCAAAGCAATTTCGAGCCTCAGAGAGAGGAGGCAGATGCTGAAGTACACGGGGTGCACACATTTTCGACAAAATATCCACCTATAATGCTAAACATAAAATTGAATGGCTTACCTGTAGCCATGGAACTGGCACGAGCCAATCCATCATGAGTAAAAAGATGTTTGAGAGACTGGTGCAACAAGGCATTCAGACCAGCCCTGAGCCCCATCCACACGAAACTGAGAACATACACCAAAGAGCTTATCACTGTCCTGGGCAGCGCCATGGTCAAGGTCACCTACGAGGGCACAGTGCACGAACTGCCACTCTGGATTGTCCCGGGCGCTGGCCCCACACTGCTTGGAAGGAACTGGTTGGCAAAATCCGCTGGAACTGGGATGACATCCGAGCGCTATCACATCTCGATGAGGTCTCATGTACTCAGGTTCTTAACAAATTTCCTTCCCTTTTTGAGCCAGGCATTGGAAACTTTTCCGGGGCGAAGGTGCAGATCCACTTGGTCCCAGAAGCACGACCCATTCACCACAAGGCGCGAGCAGTACCTCACATGATGAGGGAGAGAGTGGAAATCGAGCTGGATAGGCTGCAACGCGAGGGCATCATCTCCCCAGTGGAATTCAGCGAATGGGACAGCCTGATTGTTCCAGTACTCAAAAGTGATGGCACGGTCAGGATTTGCGGCAATTATAACGTAATTATTAATCGTTAATCGCTACAGGACCAATACCCGCTACCTAAGGCAGACAACCTATTTGCGATGCTGGCAGGAAGCAAGATGTTCACCAAGCTCGACCTGACTTCGGCTTACATGACGCAGGAGCTGGAGCAGTCTTCGAGAGGCCTCGCCTGCATCACCACGCACAAGGAACTGTTCATCTACAACAGATGCCCGTTTGGAATTCGGTCGGCTGCAGCGATCTTCCAGAGAAACATGGAGAGCCTACTCAAGTCGGTATTACACACGGTGGTTTTTCAGGACGACATATTGGTCACGGGTCGGGACACCGCCGAGCACCTACAAAACCTGGAGGAGGTCCTCCAGCGACTGGATTGCCTAGGGCTGCGGCTGAAGAGGTTGAAATGCGTCTTCATGGCAACAGAAGTGGAGTTTTTGGGAAGAAAGATCGCGGCGGATGGCATTCGGCCCACAGAAGCGAAGACAGAGGCTATCAGGAACACACCCAGGCCACAGAACGTCACGGAGCCGCAGTCGTTCCTGGGACTCCTCAACTATTTTGGTAACTTCCTACCGGGGTTAAGCACTCTTTTAGAGCCCCCTACATGTGTTATTGCGCAAAGGTGAGAACTGGGTATGGGGAAAAAAACAAGTAATTGCTTTTGAGAAAGCCAGAAACATTTTATGCTCCAACAAGCTGCTTGTATTGTATAACCTGTATAAAAGACTTGTGCTAGCATGTGACATGTCGTCGTACGGAGTCGGGTGTGTATTACAACAAGCTAACATTGCGGGGAAGTTGCAACCTGTCGCCTATGCTTCCAAGAGCTTGTCTGAGGCCGAGAGGGTCTACAGCATGATTGAGAAAGAGGCATTTGCGTGTGTTCGGGGTAAAGAAAATGCATTAGTATCTGTTTGGCCTCAAATTTGAGCTGGAAACTGATCACAAGCCCCTCACATCCCTGTTCGCTGAAAACAAGGGGATAAATACTAATGCCTCAGCCCGCATACAAAGGTGGGCACTCGCGCCATCAGCGTATAACTATACCATCCACCATAGGCCAGGCACCGAGAACTGTGCGGATGCTCTCAGTCGGCTACCATTGCCCACCACGGGGGTAGAAATGGCGCAGCCTGCAAACTTGTTGATGGTGCTGCAGCCCGTAGACTTGTTGATGGTCATGGAAGCATCTGAAAATGATAAATCACCTGTCATGGCCCGCCAGATTAGGACTTGGACCAACCAAGATCCTCTGCTGTCCCTAGTAAAAAACTGTGTACTGCATGGGAGCTGGGCCAGCATCCCTGTTGAAATGCAAGAGCCAATCAAGCCGTTCCAGCGGCGAAAGGACGAGCTGTTCATTCAGGCAGACTGCCTGTTGTGGGGTAACCGCGTAGTGCTACCAAAAAAGGGCAGGGAGACGTTCATCTCGGATCTCCACAGCACACACCCGGGTATAATAATGATGAAAGCGATAGCCAGATCTCACGTGTGGTGGCCCAGTATCGACTCTGACTTAGAGTCCTGTGTACGGCAATGCAGTGTATGTGCTCAGTTGAGCAACGCACCCAGAGAGGCACCACTAAGTTTGTGGTCCTGGCCCTCCAGACCATGGTCGAGGATCCATGTCGACTATGCGGGCCTGTTTCTCGGTAAAATGTTCCTGGTGGTGGTGGATGTTTTTCAAAATGGATTGAATGTGAAATAATGTCGGGAAGCACCGCCACCACCACCATTGAAAACCTGAGGGCCATGTTTGCCACCCACGGCCTGCCTGACATACTGGTCAGTGACAACGGGCCATGTTTCACCAGTGCCGAATTTAAAGAACTCATGACCCGCAATGGGATCAAACATGTCACCTCGGCCCCGTTTAAACCAGCCTCCAATGGGCAGGCAGAGCAGACAGTACAAACCATCAAACAGAGTCTAAAACGAGTCACAGAAGGCTCACTCCAAACCCGCCTGTCCCGAGTACTGCTCAGCTACCGCACGAGACCCCACTCGCTCACCGGGGTGCTCCCGGCTGAGCTACTCATGAAAAGGACACTTAAAACCAGACTCTCGCTGGTCCACCCCAACCTGCATGATCAGGTAGAGAGCAGGCGACAGCAACAAAATGTAAACAATGGTCACGCCACTGTGTCACGGGAAATTGATCTGAATGACCCTGTATGTGCTAAACTATAGACATGGTCCCAAGTGGATCGCGGGCACAGTGATAGCTAAAGAAGGGAGTAGGGTGTTTGTAGTCAAACTAGACAATGGACAAATTTGCAGAAAGCACCTGGACCAAACGAGGCTGCGGTTCACAGACTGCCCTGAACAACCCACAGCAGACACCACCTTTTTTGAGCCCACAACACACACCCAAAGGATCAACAACACCACGCCGGACCAGGAAATCGAACCCATCACGCCCAACAGCTCAGCAAGGCCAGGCTCACCTAGCAGCCCTGCAGGGCCAACAACACACCAGCCCAGTTCGGGCATAGCCAACAAACCAGAACAGACAGTTGTACCGAGGCGGTCCACCAGGGAAAGAAATGCTCCCGACCACCTCACCTTGTAAATAGTTTTCACTTTGACTTTGGCCGGGGGGGGGAGTGATGTTGTGTATCTGTAAAGCATGCACTCCCATGTTCCGCCACCAGGGAGTTCATCCCCTGAAGTCCCAAGAGATCCCAGCATCCCTTGGGAGTACTGTATATAAGCCGGCCCCTAAGGCCTGTTCCTCACTCTGGAGTGTCTTATTAAAGACTGAGGTCACTATTACTTTAACCTGCCTGTGTACAGCCTCATCTGTGTTAGGAACACAATAATGACATGCGCAGAAGAGGAGACAGAGCGAGAGGGAGCTGAGAGGGACTGAAGGCATGTGTGGGTGTTGTGTGGCTGTTTTGGGAGGAAGGACGGAGACTTTAGATCTTTACAGCAAATAGGGAAACAAAAATTAGCTGTTACCAGCCACATATTAGACAGAATTTGGCCTATAATGGAGGGAGATGAGGAGGCATCACAACACGCTTGGAAATTAACGCTGGAGAGAGCAGTGAGGTGGGAGAGGAGCTCATTGGAGGACGCAAAAGAGCGAGGAGGTTCTCAGATGAGGCAAATGCCTCCCTCCTGCAGGAGGTCGAGTTACGCTGAGGTGATTTGACACAGAAAGGGCGTGGGAAGCCCGCCGCAAAGACCTACCAGAAGATATGGACCGAGATAGCAGAGGTGGTCTCGTCGGTGACCAACGAGATGCGTGAGGACAAACGATGGAACGACCTTGTGGGATCCGCAAGAGTAAGTATTACATTTATTTACATGTACTTATGTATTTATATAATTTGATTTGTAACAGTCATGAGTGACTATCAGCAGATGTGAGGTCTTCCACTTTTACTCAAAGCCTGCGGTCACGCTGCACATCTTTAGGTAAAGAATGATAATTATCATAATAATCATGATTACATCTGTCGGTTATGTGTTGTATCAGCCTCTGTGACAGTACCTAGCAATGATATCACGCAATGATCTCATGCCATGTCGTCCTGTTACCTTTTATTGAAGAAGCTATCGATGATGAGGTCCATGCAGAGGCCAACGGGTGGGGGGCCACCTGTCATGTATGTAAACTTCATGTAACTGTAACCTTCATGTAACAACACCGCATACTGTATACACCTAAAAAATGCACACCTTGACCACAGGGGGTGAACTTGTGGGAGAAACTCCTCACCTGGTCACCCAAGTATATAAAGGGAGGTCCCATGCAGGGTCATCACTGCTAGGTCCTGTTAATAAAGTTTTGGGTCACAGAGTGACCTTGTCTGCAGAATGTGCCTCGTGTGAATTTATAGTAGTGTGCAAGAACACTACATTTGGTGACGAGAAACGGGAATCAACGACTCACGAGAATGGCCACCGGTAGCACAGAGGAACGGTACTGTGTTGGTGAGGACTGGGACGATTTCATTGAGAGGCTCCAGCAGAGCTTTGTCACGAAGGACTGGCTGGGAGCGGCAGCGGCTGACAAGCGAAGGGCGCATCTACTGACCAGCTGTGGACCTAAGACGTACGCGCTGATGAAAGACCTGCTCGTACGCGAGAAGCCGGCCGACAAAATCTTTGAAGAGCTCAGCAAACTGATCGGTGAGCACCTCAAACCGGCGAGTAGTATACACATGGCCCGACACCGATTCTATACGCACCGACGTCGGGAAGGACAGAGCATACCGGACTTCGTTGCGGACCTTCGGCGCTTGGCCAGCCTCTGTAAGTTCACAGACGCCTGCAGGGGGGAGATGTTAAGGAATTTCTTTATTGAGGAGGAAACCAAGATAATATACGTGCGCAACTCTGCTTCCAACGTGGCGATGGATCAGGGAGTTAACATTGTAAACGCGACTCAGAACCCCGCAGGCAGGCAAGGGCAATTGGCCACCACCCAGGCAGCAACAGATTCTAGAGTGGGTCCTCAACAGAGACAATGGCAGGTTGGACGGACATTTACGCCATTGCGGTGGACAATGCGTCCCGGGATGGGGCCATTGACACCCACTAACAGAGTGCTCAAGAGTAATCAAAGAGACAATCAGAGAGGAATGCCTGGTAACAGCCCTTTTGTTCACAACAATCTCAGCTCATGCTGGAGGTGCGGGGGCAGACATACTGCAAAAACCTGTAGGTTTCAACAATTCATCTGTAGAAATTGTAACTTCAGTGGACATTTAGCCAGAATGTGCAGGAAGCCCGCAGTGAGGCTAATTTACGAGGCAAATGAACCAGAAGAGGGGTCTGCAAGGCAGGTTGATGCTTGGGTCAAAGCAATGGACGCTGAAGTTCAGCGGATTCATGTGGCAAACATCCACAGCTCATATACCAAAACGCCACCGATGATGATGAAAGTCCTATTAAACAGCACCCGGTACACATGGAGCTGGACACAGGGGCCAGCCAGTCACTTATGAGTGTCCAACAATTCGAGAAACTATGGCCACTCAGAGCTAGCAGACCCAAACTAGAACGCATTAACACGCAATTACGGACGTACACCAAAGAGATCCTCCCAGTGCTAGGCAGTGCAATGTTGGTGGTCACATATAATGGATCAGAGAACCGGCTGCCACTCTGGATTGTCCCGGGAAATGGTCCCGCGCTTTTGAGGAGGAGCTGGCTAGCCGAGATGAACTGGAAATGGGGGGATGTGCACACCATTTCATCTGTGGAGCGAAGTTCATGCTCACAGGTCCTACAGAAATTTGAGTCACTATTTCAACCTGGTGTGGGGACTTTCAAAAATACCAAAGTAGTGATACGCATTACCCCGGACGCTAGACCAGTACACCACAAAGCCAGAGCTGTGCCGTATGTGATGCGGGAGAAAATTGAGAGTGAGTTGGACAGGTTGCTAAGAGAGGGCATAATTTTGCCCATTGAATTCAGCGACTGGGCAAGCCCCATCGTCCCTGTCCTAAAAATGGATGGCTCGGTCAGGATCTGTGGCAACTACAAGGCCAATATCAACCGAGTGTCACTACAAGACCAATACCCGCTTCCGAGAGCGGAGGATCTTTTGCCACGCTGGCAGGCGGCAAGCTGTTCACCAAGTTGGACCTCACTTCAGCCTACATGACCCAGGAACTGTCCGAAGAATCCAAGCTACTGACCACCATCACCACGCACAAGGGGCTGTTTGTCGACAACAGGTGTCCGTTTGGTATTCGATCAGTGGCCGCTATCTTTCAAAGGAACATGGAAAGCCTGCTCAAATCCATCCCTGGAACAATCATATTTCAGTACGACATCCTTATCACGGGTCGAGACACCGAGGAACACCTCCACAACCTGGAGGAGGTGCTACGCCGACTGGACCGGGTAGGCCTGCGACTAAAGAAGTCCAAGTGTGTGTTTGTGGCCCCAGAGGTCGAGTTTTTGGGCAGGAGGGTTGCCGCAGACGGGATCCAACCTACCGAATCCAAAACGGAGGCGATTCATCGTGTGCCCAGGCCCGGCAACACATCGGAGTTGCGTTCATTTCTGGGACTCTTGAACTATTTCGGAAACTTTCTACCAAACTTAAGCACATTGTTGGAGCCGCTACACGTGCTCCTGCGTAAGGGTTGCGATTGGTTTTGGGGGGACTGTCAGGAACGGGCTTTCAATCGGGCGTGGAACCTGCTTTGTTCCAATAAGCTGTTCACCCTGTACAACCCCTGTAAGAAATTGGTTTTGACATGTGAAGCACCATCCTATGGGGTTGGGTGCGTGATACAGCAGAGTAATGATAAGGGCCAACTCCAACCTGTGGCTTATGCCTCCAGGTCGCTCTCCCAAGCAGAACAGGGATATGGGATGGTTGAAAAGGAAGCACTCGCAAGTGTCTACGGGGTGAAAAAGAGGCACCAGTACCTTTTTGGCAGAAGGTTCGAGTTAGAAACGGACCACAAGCCATTAACATCCCTGTTGTCAGACAGCAAAGCTGTCAATGCCAATGCGTCAGCTCGTATACAGCGATGGGCTCTCAAGCTGGCTGCATATGACTACACCATACGGCATCAGCCAGGCACCGAAAATTGCGCTGACGCGCTCAGCAGGCTTCCACTGGCCACCACTGAGGGGGCAGCGGAGCAAAGCGCTGAGATGGTCATGGCTGTTGATGCCTTTGACAGCGCAGGCTCCCCCATCACAGCCCACCAGATCAAAATCTGGACCAACAGAGATCCCCTCCTGTCCTTGATTAAGAAATGTGTCCTGACTGGGGATTGGGCGCCCGCACACGGAGCATGCCCCGAGGAGGTCAGACCGTTTCACAGACAGATGGATGAGCTCTCCATCCAAGCTGACTGCCTACTATGGGGCAGCCGGGTAGTCATGCCCCAGAAGGGGAAGGAAGCATTCATCAGGGAACTCCACAGCGAGCACCCAGGCATCGTACTAATGAAGGCCATTGCCCGGTCACATGTATGGTGGCCGGGAATTGACTCAGACCTGGAACACTGTGTTCGCAGGTGCAGGACGTGTGCCCAGCTGGGCAGTGCCCCCAGGGAGGCCCCACTCAGCCCGTGGCCCTGGCCCACCAAGCCATGGTCACGTATTCACGTAGACTACGTGGGCCCATTCATGGGAAAAATGTTCCTCATTGTTGTTGATGCGTACTCGAAATGGATCGAGTGCATCATATTGAATTCGTACACGACATCCACCACTGTGGAGAGTCTGCGTGCGGTCTTTGCGACCCACAGCTTGCCGGACATCCTGGTTAGCGACAACGGCCCGTGTTTCACTAGCTATGAATTCCGGGAGTTCATGTCGGGTAATGGCATCAAACATGTCAGGATGGCACCGTTCAAGCCGGCTTCCAATGGCCAGGCGGAACGTGCGGTCCAAATCATAAAACAGGGCATGCTCTGGATTCAAGGACCCTCCCTTCAATGCCGCCTATCGCGCCTCCTGCTGGCCTATAGATCCCGACCGCATTCGCTCACGGGAGTCCCGCCCACGGAACTACTAATGAAACGTACACTTAAAACTCGGCTGTCCCTCATTCATCCAGTCCTGTCAGACATCGTTGAGGGCAAGCGCCAGTCCCAAAATGAGTGCCATGACCATAACTCAAAGGGGAGATGTATAGAAACCGATGACCCTGTTTTTGTTCTTAATCACGCTTTGGGGCCCAAGTGGCTTGAGGTACTGTAATTGGCAAAGAAGGGAATAGGATCACAGTGGTCAGACTTAACAATGGACAGATATGCCGCAAGCATCTGGACCAAGTAAAAAAAAGGTTCAGCATGGATACTGAGGAACCTGAGGAAGATCATGAGATGTTGCCCACACCACCGCCAATGAACGAGCAACAAGAACTTTCAGCAGCATGCACAGTCCCTGCGGCCAGCCCGGACAAGCCGGAATCACCACAGGTGACAGAGACGCATGCCAAGGCTTAACAACCAGAGCCCCGACTGCGGCGCTCCACGAGAGAGCGTCGACCGCCTGAAAGACTTAATCTTTGACCCCATAAGACGTTGGCGGGGGGGTGGGGGGGAAGGTGATGTCATGTATGTAACCTTCATGTAACTGTAACCTTCATGTAACAGCACTGCATACTGTATACACCGAAGAAATGCACACCTTGACCACAGGGGGTGAACTTGTAGGAGACACTCCTCACCTGGTCATCCAGGTATATAAAGGGAGGTCCCACGCAGGGTCACGCAGGAATAAAGGTTCGGGTCACAGAGCGACCTTGTCTGCAGAATGTGCCTCGTGTGAATTTATAGTAGTGTGTAAGAACACTACACCACCAGTCCCCAGCGACATCGCTGACATGGAGGAGCGGGTACTCGCACTCGTGGGAAAGCACCCCCGGACAGCCACGAAAGAATCTGCAGACCCTGAAGTGATGCCACGTGAGTAAAGCTTACACCATTGTGTGATGTAAAGCCAATAGATGCCATACCCACTCATATCCGAATAATCATATATGTTAGATGATTTTTTAAATTGTCCGAGAAATAACGCTGGCCTGATGAAAATCATTGTAATGCAAATGTGTTGATGATCATGAAATGTGATGTCTGTGATGATTTTGAGAGCGGTGATGCTTTTGTCGTGCATATGCTGTGTGTAGCACTGGACTCACCTTGTGACCCTAGCACCCCCTTCTCCTTTAATAACCTAATTTGTGTTTTGCAGCTCAGCCAGTAGTGGGGCCCCAAGGAAGACCACAGAGACCAGAAGTTGGGGATGCGGGGCCCGACTTTCCAGACGATCCTACATCTGGTGCTGAGGAGTTCCGATTCTCGCCCGTCAATCCGCTGGGTCTGTTCTCTACGGATGAGAGCGCGGACTTCGAGGAACCTGCATTGGAGCACATGGGATTGGGGGTAGTGTGCTGACATGGATTGAGAACTGGTTGTCAGACAGGAAGCAAAGAGTAGGAGTAAATGGGGACTTTTCAGAATGGCAGGCAGTGACTAGTGGGGTACCGCAAGGTTCTGTGCTGGGGCCCCAGCTGTTTACACTGTACATTAATGATTTAGACGAGGGGATTAAATGTAGTATCTCCAAATTTGCGGATGACACTAAGTTGGGTGGCAGTGTGAGCTGCAAGGAGGATTCCAAAAGGCTGCAGAGCGACTTGGATAGGTTAGGTGAGTGGGCAAATGCATGGCAGATGAAGTATAATGTGGATAAATGTGAGGTTATCCACTTTGGTGGTAAAAACAGAGAGACAGACTATTATCTGAATGGTGACAGATTAGGAAAAGGAGAGGTGCAACGAGACCTGGGTGTCATGGTACATCAGTCATTGAAGGTTGGCATGCAGGTACAGCAGGCGGTTAAGAAAGCAAATGGCATGTTGGCCTTCATAGCGAGGGGATTTGAGTACAAGGGCAGGGAGGTGTTGCTACAATTGTACAGGGCCTCGGTGAGGCCACACCTGGAGTATTGTGTACAGTTTTGGTCTCCTAACCTGAGGAAGGACATTCTTGCTATTGAGGGAGTGCAGCGAAGGTTCACCAGACTGATTCCCGGGATGGCGGGACTGACCTATCAAGAAAGACTGGATCAACTGGGCTTGTATTCACTGGAGTTCAGAAGAATGAGAGGGGACCTCATAGAAACGTTTAAAATTCTGACGGGGTTAGACAGGTTAGATGCAGGAAGAATGTTCCCAATGTTGGGGAAGTCCAGAACCAGGGGACACAGTCTAAGGATAAGGGGGAAGCCATTTACGACTGAGATGAGGAGGAATTTCTTCACCCAGAGAGTGGTGAACCTGTGGAATTCTCTACCACAGAAAGTTGTTGAGGCTAATTCACTAAATATATTCAAAAAGGAGTTAGATGAAGTCCTTACTACTAGGGGAATCAAGGGGTATGGTGAGAAAGCAGGAATGGGGTACTGAAGTTGCATGTTCAGCCATGAACTCATTGAATGGCGGTGCAGGCTAGAAGGGCCGAATGGCCTACTCCTGCACCTATTTTCTATGTTTCTATGTTTCTATTGCCACGCTCCTGAAGCCATTCCACCCCAAGGCCATCTAGTGGTCCTCCGGTCATTCCCGCCTCCACCCTGGAGGTACCGGCCCCAAGCACCTCACCACAAGGCATCCCATTTGTCCCCAGGACGGCGCCGACCCCATGAAGGTCTCGTGGACATGGCAGATCTGTTCCACGAGCGCCACATGACAGCGGAGAGATGGTACAGTTGTCCAGGAGGACTGTAGACATTGGTGACCAGCTCATCGAAGCATTGGGGGGCATATCACAACAGCTGGCCACCATAATTGAGTACATTCCACGGACGGCTGAGTCTCTGGATGTGATAGCCAGGAACACTGTTGGCACAGGCCTCCCTGTGGTCCCCGAGCACGGCACTCCATTCCTAGGTTCCGCACCACCACTACGAATGACAGATGAGAGCAAGGACCAAAATCCTGTTTCTGCATCAGAGAATGTTGCCCCTTCGGCACCCCCCGTTCCCGTCCCTGTGCAACCACCGACTCTGCCTTCATCCCCCCCCAATGAGGCACCGCCTGAGGAGCTCCTCGGCCATGCGCCGTGGAGCGAGGAGGGAAAGGGGTAGAGGTGGGGAGAAGAAGGGGAGGGAGAAAGAAAGTGAGGTGCATGCCCGCAGGTGTTGGCTGTGTTATATCTTCATCTGGGTGTATGCAATTTGTTGCAATGTATGGGGGCTGGGGACCATGCTCCTGCTTTGCCTTTGTATTCTGTGTTGCTGGACATGTTGAACATTTGATTGATGTCAATGGTGGAAAAAGATGGGTTTGGGCGGGGGTTGGGTGTTTTTGCCTGTGATACTTATGATTTCAGACCAATGTTGGTATAAAAAAAGTTTTTTTGAACATAACCTTGTTGCGCATTGTCTCAGATAGCTGGACCATTACACACTGGTGATTCCTTAACATGAAAGGGTTAAATAAAACTTAACTTCAATCTACGTAAACTTTAACTGGCACCAAGGTGATGAGCACCTTTGATGTCTGAGCTGCACACACACAGCAGTGTGTCAGCGTTGTCACTCACAGCAACGTTCTTTCGGGCAAATCATTCAGATATCAGCTCCTGACGTAAGAGTCTTGCAGCTATGTAGCCACCACAGGCCCTTTCCTGCGGTCTGGAGGGGGGTTCGTGGGCATGATTGCATAGCCAGCCTGATTGTCTGGGCTGTGGTCAGCGTCCAGCCCCTCGTCGTCCTCTTCCTCTCTCTCCTGAGGTGGAGCATCAGTCCCTTCTGTCAATTCTTGGCCCCGCCTGCTAGCCAGATTGTGCAGCATGGAGCACACGACCACAAATTTCTCAGGGTTGTATTGTAGCTCCCCTGCTGAGTGGTCCAGACATCTCAGGGCTGCTTAAGCACAGTTATTGTTTTGTGGCCCACATTGCGTGTGTCTCTGTGGCTCTGGTTGTATCGTTTCTCGGCCTCAGTGTGGGTGTCATACAGTGGGGTCATCAGCCAGGTGGCTAGGCACAAGAGCAAGCATCGACAACGAGATCCAACACCGCCTCCAGTGCACCAGTGCAGCTTCCGGCTGCCCGAGGAAAAGAGTGTTTAAAGACCAGGCCCTCAAAACTGCCACCAAGCTTATGGTCTACAGGGCTGTAGTAATACCTGCCCTCCTGTATGGCTCAGAGACATGGACCATGTACAGTAGACACCTCAAGTTTCTGGAGAAATATCACCAATGATATCTCCGCAAGATCCTACAAATCCCCTGGGAGGACAGGCGCACCAACATCAGCGTCCTCATTCAGGCTAACATCCCCAGTATTGAAGCACTGACCACACTCGATCAGCTCCACTGGGCAGGCCACATAGTCAGCATGCCAGACATGAGACTCCCAAAGCAAGTGCTCTACTCGGAGCTCCTTCACGGCAAACGAGCCAAAGGTGGGCAGCGGAAATGCTAAAGGACACCCTCAAAGCCTCCCTGATAAAGTGCGACATCCCCACTGACATCTGGGAGTCCCTGGCCCAAGACCGCCCTAAGTGGAGGAAGTGCATCCAAGAGGGCGCAGAGCACCTCGAGTCTCAACGCCGAGAGCATGCAGAAATCAAGCGCAGGCAGCGGAAAGAGCGTGCGACAAACCAGTCCAACCCACCCCTTCCCTCAACGACTATCTGTCCCACCTGTGACAGAGTCTGTGGCTTTCGTATTGAACTGTTCAGCCACCAAAGAACTCACTTCAGGAGTGGAAGCAAGTCTTCCTCGATTCCGAGGGACTGCCTATGATGATGATGATGATGGACTGGACCATATTGGTTATTACCAAGCATCCAGCATTGTCCTTGTGGCTGACTCTTAAAGATGTCAAGGACAGCGCTCTCACGCAGGATGTGAGCCTCATCGAAGGTGCCCGGATATTTGGCATTCACTGCCATGATGATCTGGCTGTGGTCGACAACTAGTTGGACCTTCAGGGAATGAAATCCTTTTCTGTTATGAAAAAGCTCCGGGTCCTGAGAAGGTGGCCTCATGGCGATGTGAGTGCATTGTATAGCTCCCTGCACCCTGGGGAACTTAGCAATGCAGTAGAATGCTCCAGCCCTGTCAGTCTGAGCCTCCGTGGTCATGAGGAAGCTGATAAAGTCCATCTTTCTCGCGTACAGGGCTCCCGTGACCTGTCTAATGCAGCGATGGGTGGCATGGTGAGACAGAGGGGAAATCTTGACCGCGGAGGCCCAAAAGGAACCAGACGCGTAGAAAGACAGTGCTGCGGTGACCTAGACCTCGACTAACACTGATGTCCTGATGGCAGGCTGCATATGTGGCCTGATGAGCTCACATATTTCATTGATCACCTTGTGGAAGCGCAGTCTCCGAAGGCAGGTGTGCTCGGACACGTCGAGGTAAGACCTCTTCTCCCTGTTCATGCGGAATGTGTAAGGTCTGGCTCTCCTCCTCATTCTTGCACATTTTAAATTGGGCATCGCACATTGAGCCATCTGCATTCTGCAGCATCTGCGTATTAATCGATGCAAGCTGAGAAATGGCTGGCCCCATTGCAATGAAAGTATAATAGCGATTGATCAGAAGCAATAATTTCTTACTAAAATACACCTAGAGTAAACTCCCAATAGTCCAGAGTCTGAAAATATGTTTGTTGAGATGGTCACTTCACCTGAGAAGAACTCCAGAGTCAATGCAAACTCCAGCGAAGTTGAAGCATCGTTTTGAATGAAGCAACCTGTGATTTTAAAAATGGCAGCCACACCGCTGGCTTTAGTTCAGAACAGTTCCACTTTTTCCAGGCAGTTTTTTAGGTGAGCGATATTGTGGGCGATATGTGTGCGAGGTGCTGAAAGTGACATTGGGCGATCTCTTGGGCATTAGTTTCGCCAAATGTGCTCTTTACGACAAAAAGAAGTTGGCGGTCGGTATTATTGAATCTCGACATTAATTCCGTGCGGAAAGTAACACTGGGTGATATTATGGCCATTGATTTCGCCCTTTCTGATGATTCCGCCCCAAAAAAGTGGGCGGGCGGTATTATTTTTTCTCGGCGTTACACACATGGGGAAAGCAACGCTCGGCGATAAGTTTCCGAAAAATGCCCGTCAGTTTCCATTTTGTGGCTAAATGGGCGATATCTGGGCGTTATACGTCATTTCAGCGGAAAAATGGACGTTAAATTGGCATTAAGCATGCAAAAAATGTGGAAAGTCTAGCCCTTTGTTCCTTTAGATGGGAAATGTATTCTGTATTTTTTAAATGAAGAAAGAATTTGTATATGTAAAATCAATTATTCTTATTTTGTTCCCTTTGCTACCATCTTCTCCATTCCATGGCAGCCTCTTGTTGAGCAGCTATTCTTCATGTGTGTGACCGTATACAGTGGCCTAGAGTTTCCGTTAGATTGAGCTGGGGTTTTTTCAGCTCAACACGACTGAAATCGGCCAAACTAGCGTAAAAGATCGAGGAATTTTAAGCCCAATTATGTCGAGTGTAAGTTGAGTTTCCACAATATTAAACGCTGATTTATAAAACATCGCACTCCTGGCCGGTCGCGCTCACAATGCTGTCCATGCCCCCAGATTGAAATCATGATCATGGTGAGTTTTCTTAGCCGCGAAGGCACTAAAAGGTACATTTTGAAAACTTTCACATATTAAAAATATTTAATTTACTAAGAATATGACTTGGGTACACCCATAAAACCAATAAATGGTTCAGTATATTTTTTTAAGTCATTTTCAGTTATTTAAAACCAGATTACTCACAGGTGATGGACAAGAAAAAAATGCTTATTCTTTGTGATAACTGTATATTATAGTCTCTTGAACACTCAGTTCAACTTAACTCTATTTATTTGGGAGATTTCAGATAGCCATGTGGATCTTTAAAATGGCATTCCTTCACAGACCCTCTCTCTCAAATACAGCTCCCTAGCTAGAGGGCGCTATACATTATATCAATACCTCCTAGCTAGAGGGCGCTATACATTATTTTGTTTCCTTTCATAAGAAACAAAAATGAATTAAAGTTAGCTTCAATATAAACGGGTATTAAATGAATACATGTATTAAACAACAACAAGTTTAACAAACAACAACAAAACTTTGTCTTATTGATTCTTATCAAAGTGTTGCATGTTTCACACTTTGAAACATAGTACTTTATATCACATTCGCCAGTTTGAGTCGCATGAAGTCGCTGGCGAATGTTGGATCTCGGGGTTTGGTATGATACAGCGATAGCCTTTGAAGACTATGCCATCCTGTGTTGTGAGTTCGTCACAAACTTTGAAGTATGCATGTGTTTCAGGCGGGCCTTCATGTATCGTTTCTGGCCATCCCATTTTGATTTGTTGTAAGACCAGTTGTAGTGTGCACGCTTGCAGTTGCACGTTGTATGGTAGTCAGTCCTTGTTTGGAGAGTGGGAGAAAGTCACCATGTGGATGCATTCTACTGCAATTTCTGTCGGTGATCTCTCCACGTTTTCGAGGTATGCAAGCGAGAGGGTGTCTGCTAGGTACATTTCTTTTCCTGGTTGATACTTTATTTCGATGTCATACTGGTTGAGCCGAATGAGCAGATGTTGGTAGTCGCTTGGGTGCTGCAGATAATGGCTTGCGTCGTATAGCAACCAAAGGCTTATGGTCTGTGTTATGTATGTAAACATGTATATACCTTCTACAGCCACCAGAGGGCTCGTCGCTGGAGTCCCAAGGGATCCCACAATCCCTTGGGAGCACAGGTACTTAAGGAGGCCTCATAGGCTGGAGAGGCAATCTGGAGACCTGCAATAAAAGACTAAGGTCACACTTTATTTTGAGCTCACAGTATCGAGTCAGACTTTTTATTCATACATAACTGGTGACGAGATACAGATGACGCACCCAACGATGCAGAGAACAATGGGCATCCTGGAGAAATTTTCGGAGGGAGATGATTGGGAAACCTTCATGGAGCGACTCGACCAATACTTCGTGGCCAACGAGCTGGAAGGAGAAGCGAACACTGCCAAACGAAAGGCGATTCTCCTCACCGTCTGCAGGGCACCCACGTATGGCCTCATGAAAAATCTGCTTGCTCCAACGAAACCCACAGAGAAATCGTACGATGATTTGTGCGCACTGGTCCGGGAGCATCTGAAGCCGAAGGAGTGTGTTCTGATGGCGAGGTATCGGTTTTACACCTACAAGAGGTCTGAAGGCCAGGAAGTGGCGAGCTATGTCGCTGAGCTAAGACGCCTTGCAGGACATTGCGAATTTGAAGGACATTTGGAGCACATGCTCAGAGACTTTTTCGTACTTGGCATTAGCCATGAAGTGATACTACGTAAACTTTTGACTGTAGCGACTCCATCCTTGAATAAAGCCATAGCGATAGCCCAGGCGTTCATTGTCACCAGTGACAATACTAAACAAATCTCTCAGCACACGAGTGCTGCTACAAGTACTGTGAACAAAGTGATGTTGTTTTTAAACGCAACGTACAAGGCAGGCCCCACTTGCCTGCAGTTGCATGTCCGCAGATGTCTCAGAGTCCACCATCAAGGGTGGTGAATGCTAGGCCATTAACACCTTGTTGGCGCTGCAGGGGTGATCATCATTTTCATTCATGTCGCTTCAAAGGGTACATTTGCAAGTGCTGTGGAACAATGGGACACCTCCAACGTATGTGCAGGCGAGCTGCAAACCCTGTTAATCCTGCAAACCACCATGTTGCAGAGGAGGACAGATCCACGGTGGATCACGATGAACCAGAGCCTCAGACCGAGGAGGCAGAGGTATGTGGGGTGCACACATTTACCACAAAGTGTCCCCCGCTAATGCTGAAAGTTGAATTAAATGGACTCCCAGTGACACAGGCGCGAGCCAGTCCATTATGAGCAAAAAGACTTTCGAAAAATTGTGGTGCAGCAAGGCCTCAAGACCAGTCGCATGAAACTGAGAACTTACACAAAGGAACTGATTCCCGTAATCGGCAGTGCTACTGTAAAGGTCTCCTACGATGGAGCGGTACACAAGTTACCACTCTGAGTGGTACCGGGCGATGGCCCCACACTGTTCGGTAGTGGCTGACTGGGAAAGATACGCTGGAACTGGGACGACATCCGAGCGCTCTCGCCCGCTGATGACACTTCGTTTGCCCAGGTCTTAAACAAGTTCCCTTCACTGTTCGAACCAGGCATTGGGAAGTTCCAAGGAGAAAAAGTGCAGATCCACCTCATTCCAGGGGCAGGACCCATCCATCACAAGGCGAGAGCAGTACCGTACATGATGAGAGAAAGGGTGGAGATCAAGCTGGACAGGCTGCAACGAGAGGGCATCATTTCGCCGATCTAATTCAACGAGTGGGTCAGTCTGATTGTCCCAGTCCTCAAGGGAGACGGCACCGTCAGAATCTGTGCTGATTACAAAGTAACTATCAATCATTTCTCCCTGCAGGATCAATACTCACTACCAAAGACTGATGACCTTTTTGCTATGCTGGCGGGAGGAAAGACGTTCACAAAGCTGGACTTGACCTCGGCCTACATGACGCAGGAGGTGGAGGAATCATCGAAGGGCCTCACCTGCATCAACACTCCCGTTTTGAATTCGATCAGCCGCGGCAATATGCCAGAGAAACATGGAAAGCTTACTGAAGTCAGTCCCACGCATGGTGGTCTTCCAGGACGACATCTTGGTTACAGGTTGGGACACAGTCGAACATCTGCAGAACCTGGAGGAGGTTCTTAGTCGACTCAACCGCGTGGGACTCAGGTTGAAACGCTCGAAGCGTGTTTTCCTGACGCCTGAAGTGGCTTGTTCTTCAGTCAATTTCCAGACTATGTCTTTATGAGTAACCCGTCGCAGAGGCTCACTGAGGTTTGAAAGATCTGGCAAGAATTTTGCAAGGTATTTTGTCATACCGACAAATCATTTCGTTGATTGCGACCACTTTGCTTGGGTCGGCTTTGAGTCCATCACTAGACAATATGTGTCCCATGTATTTCACTGAGAGCTCTTGTATTCAAACTTATTGAAGTTTAGTTTGATTTTTCGCTCTCTGCATCTCTGCATGAATTTGCGTAAGTTTGCGTCATGATTGTGATTGGCCTCTTTAAGTGTCTCACCGTGCCCAGTGATCAAGATATCATCTGCAATTTTGTAGACTCCATCTAGACCATCGAGGTACTGGTCTAGCTTCTGCTGGAAGATTTCAGGGGCAGGGCTGATGCTAAATGGCATTTTAGTATATCAATATCATCCCCATGGAGTCTGGAAGGTCGTGAGGTTTAGTTCACATTGCAAGAAATCCTCCTTGCAGTCTGCTTTAGTGAAGACCTTTACATTTGACATCTGTGGCAAGATGTCATGGACCACAGGAAGTGTCCATGTTTCATGGCATTGTTCAGATGTTGAGATCAATACATACTCGTATCTTTCCATTTGGTTTTTGTACAGTCACTAGACTGGATACCCAGTCCATTGGTTCAACAACTTTTGCGATGATTTGTCGATTTTCCAAACGATCGAGTTCCTCTTTTAGTGTTTGTTTGATCGCTATTGGCAATCGTCTGGGTGGCATTACAGCTGGTGTCGCTGATTCATTAAGTTCAAGGTGAACTGTCCCTGGCATGTGTTCAAGTCCCTGAAACACATCTGGATACGCATTGTTGACATCAGTTTTTGATGCTAGTAAGATGTTTGCCTTGTTCGTAGTTTGCGATTCGCATGATTCATTTACCACCGTGATATTCTGATGCTGCACTTTTATCAGTTGTAGCTGTTGAGCAGTGCATGAGTCAATCAGTGGTGCACTTTGGCCCTCAAAGATCACAAAGGGCACAATGTACTTTTGCTTATTCTTTGTATTTTCCAGTGGTATATTCATTATAAGTCACTACCACTGGAATGGTTGCATGGTTGTCATATAGTGACAGTATTGTCTTAGGTTCTTTTATCTTTAAGCCTTTTGGTAAGTATCTAAGAGGTAGCACATTGCATGTGGCCCCACAATCTATTTGCATTTTTACTATTTGACCCTTAATGGAGAAGATAGCCATAATTTTGTTAGGATACTTTCTGTCAGCTTTGTCCTCAATTGTGCGATCAAATTTACCAAGCATCTTTACAGTCATGACTTGAAAATCAGAATCATAACTCTCTTCATATAGTGCATGAACTTTTGGCTTGCTCTTATATTTAGGGTTATGTGTAGACTTCTGCCTCGATCCATTCTGCCTATACTTTTGAGAAAAGTGATTTAGTTTACCGCAACTTGTACAGGTCTTCCCATCTGCTAGGCATTTAGTTTTTGACAGCTCATGTCTTTTGCCACAATATCTGCAATTGTTCGTGAACTCTTTATCTGTGAATTCTTTCTTTGTAGGTCGGGGTTTCTGTCTGACAGCTTTGACATCTTCAAAGTCTGTTTTAGTAAGCTTCAAGGATTTAATTTGCGCAATTGTGGCCTCTGTAGCTTTACAGAGCATCACACATTTATCGAGTATTAGACTTGATTCTTGCAACAGCCTCTTACGCAGAGTGTTATCAGATATTCCGCAGACTATGCGGTCTCTGATGAAATCATCTCTCAAATTGCCAAAATCATATGACGAGGCTAGCTCTCTCACCTTCACGAGATGTCTGTCAAACCGCTCATCCCCTTGTACATAGTTGTTAAATTGGTACTGTTCATAGATGATATTGATTTTATCTTTACCGTGCTCTTCCCTGAGCTTCAAAATAATCTCAATTTTCTGCTTGTCTTCCTCTGATTTGTAGGGAAGATTATTGTGCATAACTAGGGCATCGCTGCCAATGGTTGCAAACTTAACTCTATCTGTTTTTTCCATAATATTCATGATAATTTCATAGCTGTCCCACAGCTGTGGGAATGTTTTCCAGTTGTCTTTCAAATCACCAAACACCTGCTATGGAGGTGGGAGAGGAATGTGTGCGAGAGTTGGCACCGTGGTGGTCATGATAGCATACTACGGTTGAGGACTTTGAGTTTGTCACATACATGTATACAGTTCAAATACCCAGAAGATTAGAACAAGTCTAATAGTAAAATATCATGGCCATGTAATTGTAGAAATACTTTTTCAATCAAGGCTCTACAATTACTTCTGCCACTTTAAGTTTACTTTACTAATGCCTCGGGATTATTTTACAAGCTTATGACTATTTATTACCCTTCACGGATCCAGGCGTAGGAAGCAGGCTCTGCACTGCACAACGTCGATTTCGATCGGCTCGAAAAAGTCTTACAGTTTCAATATTTCGGTCGTAAATGCGTTCAACGAAAGATTGGAAGTCTCCGTTTCTGACATCATATATTTTATTGTCTCTTGAACACTCTTGAACAGTCTTAGTTCAACTTAACTCTATTTATTTGGGAGATTTCACGCAGCCATGTGGAGCTTTAAAATGGTGTTCCTTCACAGACCCGCTCTCTCAAAGACAGCTCCCTATAATCTCCTAGCTAGGGGGCGCTATATATTATATCAATACCTCCTAGCTAGAGGGTGCTATACATTATCTTGTTACAATAACCTAATTTTCAGCTGTATTAATAAAAGTGGACCAGGTTACCACTTTTATATTCACCAATAAATATGCTTAATGCAGTAAAAATAATAAACAATTATGCTAGATTGCCCATTGCACCCTAAACAGAAACAGCACCCTGGTAATTGTTAGAAGGCTATTTGACTGTGAGTGGAATCATAGTAGAGTCTGATCCAAACCCCAATATGCTAGCCCTGGGCCTTCCACCACTTGATGGTTCTGGGAAGTGGTGGTACATGGGGCAGACAGGAGGTAAATAGGTTGGACATACAGATCCTGCACACTCCTCACTGCCCTGGGATGCGCAAAGTTATCTGTAACTTCCTCTATCTCGACGACCTTCCGAGACCTCTGTGTTCCTACAACTCTGGCCTCTTGTGCAACCCACAAATTCCTTTGGTCTACCATTGGCGGACGTGTGTCCAGCCGTATAGGCCCTAAGCACAAGAACTCCCTCCCTATACACCTCCAAAATTCCCTAGATTCTAGAATGGACCCAGCAGATTGGAAGGTAGCAAATGTAACACCGCTATTCAAGAAAGGAGGGAGAGAAAAAACAGGGAACTACAGGCCAGTTAGCCTGATATCAGTCAGGAAAATGGTGGAATCCATTATTCAGGAAGTGGTAACAGGCCACTTAGAAAATCATAATATGATTAGGCAGAGTTAACATGGTTTTATGAAAAGGAAATCGTGTTTGATAAATTTATTAGGGTTTTTTGAGGATGTAACTAGCAGGGTAGAGAAAGGGGAATCAACCAATGTGGTATATTTGTAGTATATGGGGTTGGGGGTAATATATTAGCATGGATAGAGGATAGGTTAACGGACAGTCTGTTGTAGGGATAAACGGGTTATTTTCCGGTTGGCAGGCTGTAACTAGTAAATGAAAGAAAGAAAGACTTGCATTTATATAACGCCTTTCATAACTGCTGGATGTCCTGGTCTGTCGTGGGGTGCTGCAAGGGTCAGTGCTTGGGCCTCAGCCATTTACAATCTATATTAATGACTTAGATGAAGGGACTGAGTGTAATATATCCAAGTTTGCTGATGATACAAAACTGGATGGGAAAGTAAGCTGTGAGGAGGGCACAAAGAGCCTGCAAAGGGATATATACAGGTTAAGTGAGTGGGCAATAAGGTGGCGATGGAGTATTACATGGGGAAATGTGAGGTTATTCACTTTGGTAGTGTCATGTATGTATTTTGGGATCACTAGCCACTAGATGGCGTCACTGTTGGAGGCCATTGGGCTGCACGCATGAGTGTGCAGCCCAAGTATAAAAGGCCAGCCATTTTTTATATTAGTCACTTTTGGCCTTAATAAAGCAAGCCTTAATAAAGCATACCACATGGAGTTAAACAGTACTCAGTCTAACAGTTATTGCATACACAACATTTGGCGACGAGGCAACAAGAACCTTTGCATGCAAAAATGAGCACAATTGGATTGTTGGAGCAATTTGTGGAAGGAGAAGATTGGGCAGACTTTGTGAACCGTTTGAGCCAGTTCTTCGTGGCCAACAAAATGGAGATCATCATTGACGCAGATAGGGGCTGGGTGGTGTTCCTCACGGTTTGCAGTCCAAAAATTTATGGTCTGATAAAGAATATACTCCTAGACTGTGAGTCCAACAGAGAAGATGAATGAAGAATTGTGTACACTGGTAGAGAACCATCTTAAGCAGACAAAGGCATCATCATCTCGAGATACAAATTTTACACGCATGTTCGCTCAGAGGGCCAGAATGCGGCGAAATTCGTTGCCGACCTGAGACGTCTAGCGGGACCGTGTAAGTTTGGGGCAGTGTTGGCAGATATGCTGCGGGACTTCTTTGTAATTTGCATCAACCGCGAGATGATCCAGCATAAACTACTGGCGGTGGATACGTTGGACTTGAACAGGGCCATCACGATCGGTCAGTTATGCATGACGACGGATCGAAGTCTAAAGCAGACATCAGTGAAAAATCGAAACTCGGCAAGTACTGTAAATATGATTGATTTGGCGTTCGGCAGAGTGGCACATGGCAGGGCCTACCCGACTGCGTACGTGAAACTTGTGGCTGCCCAAAGTCCACCAGTGGGAATGCATCTGATTTCTCCATGTTGACATTGTGGGGGAAATCACCAGCAGCAACAGTGCCGATTTAAGCAATATAGTTGCAAAGGCTGTCTGAGAGTGGGGCATCTCCAGCACACATGTCTGCAGATGAGCAAGTGTGCTGCGATACGCCATGTGGAGGACGATGGTCAGACCAGCGCGGATCCGGATACGCAACCCAAGATACCAGAGGAGGAAGTGTATGGACTGTATTCGTTCCTAACTAGGTGCAAACTGATAATGATCAACGTGAAATTTAATGGAGTGTCGGTATCAATGGAACTGGACATGGGGGCGAGTCAATCGATAATGAGCCAGAGGGCATTCGACAAGCTGTGGGATACTAAGGCTGTGAGGCCCAGGCTGAGTCCAGTCAATGCCAAGTTGCGCACGTACACCAAAGAACTCATAATGGTGATTGGCAGTGCCACAATTAAAGTGTCGTATGACGGTGCGGTTCACGAGTTACCGCTATGGATTGTCCCAGGCAATGGCCCAACGCTGTTCAGCAGGAACTGTCTTGAAAAAATCAGATGCAACTGGAATGACATAAAGGCGTTGTCGTCAGAGAAAGATACATGTGCCCAAGTACTGAGCAAGTTCCCCTCACTGTTCGAACCAGGCATCGGCAACTTCACGGGAGCCAAGGTGCAGATCCACGTGGACTCGGATGCAAGACCCGTCCATCATAAAGCTCGGGCAGTTCCGTATATGATAAGGGAGAAGGTTGAAATCAAACTGGACAGACTCCAGCGTGAAGGGATCATATCACCGGTTGAATTTAATGAATGGGCCAGCCCCATTGTTCCTGTGCTGAAAAGTGATGGCACAGTCAGAATCTGTGGAGACTACAAGGCTACGATCAACAGGGTTTCGAAACAGGATCAGTACCCGTTACCAAAGGCTGATGACTTGTTTGCAATGTTAGCCGGGGGGAAGTCGTTCACCAAACTGCCAAACTAGACTTGACATCGACCTACATGACAGAGGAGCTGGTCAAGATGTCGAAGAGACTTACGGGCATTAACATGCATAAAGGACTGTTTATTTATCACAGGTGCCCTTTTGGAATTCGCTCGGCTGCAGCAGTATTTCAGAGGAACATGGAGAGTCTACTGAAGTCCGTTCCCAGAACTGTTTTGTTCCAAGATGACATCCTGATCACAGGTCGTGACTCCGAGGAACATCTGAACAATCTGGAAGAGGTTCTACATCGCCTGGAAAAAGTGGGACTCAGACTGAAACGCTCGAAGTGCGTCTTCATGGCACCAGAGGTCGAATTCCTGGGAAGGAAAATTGCTGCTGATGGCATAGGGCCCACGGACACGAAAACCAAGGCCATCAAGAATGCACCCAACCCGCAGAAAGTGACGGAGCTGCATTCGTTCCTGGGTCTACTCAACTACATTGGTAACTTCCAGCCAAATTGAGCACCTTATTAGAACCACTGCACATGCTGCTAAGAAAAGGCGACAACTGGGTGTGGGGTGCGTCTCAAGACAGAGCTTTTGAGAAAGCCACTAATCTGCTTTGCTCTAACAAGCTGCTGGTACATTATGACCTATGTAAATGTTTAGTATTGGCCTATGATGCTTCGTCATATAGAATTTTTTGCGTACTCCAACAAGCTAATGAGTCGGGTAAACTTCAACCAGTCGTGTATGCTTCAAAAAGTTTGTCTAAAGCGGAAAGAGTCTACAGCATGGTAGAGAAAGAAGCACTAGCCTGTATGTATGGGGTTAAAAAGATGCATCAGTACCGGTTTGGTCTTCGGTTTGAACTGGAGACAGATCACAAGCCGCTCATTTCACTGTTCTCTGAAAACAAAGGTATCAATACCAATGCTTCATCCTGCATCCAGAGGTGGACGCTGACATTATCCACCTATGATTATGTCATTCGCCATAGACCTGGCACCGAGAATTGTGCCGATGCTTTGAGCCGTCTGCCATTGCCCACACCTAAGGTGGAAACGCCACAACCGGCGGACCTATTGTTAATTATGGATGCTTTTGAGAGTGAAGGAACCCCTGTCACGGCTCAACAAGTTAAGCCTAAACCATCTAGGACACAATTTTATCGGTGGTGAAGAGTTGCATCCTCAATGATGATTGGTCGGCAATACCCAAGCAAATATGTGAGGAGACCAAACCTTACATTCGTCGCAAAGACGAACTGTCTATTTCTTCAGATTGTATACTGTGGGGCAATCGCAGTATTATGCCAAAAAAGGGAGAGAGAAATTTGTACGTGAGCTACATAGCACACATCCCCGCATTGTAATGATGAAAGCCATCGCCAGGTCTCATGTATGGTGGCCGGGAATTGACTCTGAGCTGGAATCATGTGTGCATCAGTGCAACACTTGCATGCAGCTCAGCAAAGCACCAGCGAGTCTGTGGTCGTGGCCGTCCAAACCATGGTCCAGGATCCACATCGACTTTGCAGGTCCCTTCCTGGGGAAGATATTTTTAGTTGTGGTGGATGCATATTCGAAGTGGATAGAGTGTATAATCATGTCATCCAACACATCCACAGCTACCATTGAGAATCTCAGTGTCATGTCCACGACACATGGTCTGCCTGACATCGTTGTTAGCGACAACGGATCATGCTTCACCAGTCAGGAGTTTCAAGACTTCATGAAGCTCAATGGTATCAAAAATGTAAGGTCAGCACCATTCAAACCTGCATCCAATAGGCAAGCAGAACATGCTGTCCAAATCATAAAGCAGAGTATGAAAAAGGGAAGGTTTTCTAGACCAATATGTCGAGGAACCAACTAGGGGGGAGGCCATCTTAGACTGGGTGTTGTGTAATGAGAGAGGATTAATTAGCAATCTCATTGTGCGAGGCCCCTTGGGGAAGAGTGACCATAATATGGTGGAATTCTGCATTAGGATGGAGATTGAAACAGTTAATTCAGAGACCGTGGTCCAGAACTTAAAGAAGGGTAACTTTGAAGGTATGAGGCGTGAATTGGCGAGGATAGATTGGCGAATGATATTTAAGGGGTTGACTGTGGATGGGCAATGGCAGACATTTAGAGACCGCATGGATGAACTACAACAATTGTACATTCCTGTCTGGCGTAAAAATAAAAAAGGGAAGGTGGCTCAACCGTGGCTATCAAGGGAAATCAGGGATAGTATTAAAGCCAAGGAAGTGGCATACAAATTGGCCAGAAATAGCAGCGAACCCGGGGACTGGGAGAAATTTAGAACTCAGCAGAGGAGAACAAAGGGTTTGATTCGGGCAGGGAAAATGGAGTACGAGAAGAAGCTTGCAGGGAACATTAAGGCGGATTGCAAAAGTTTCTATAGATATGTAAAGAAAAAAAGGTTAGTAAAGACAAACGTAGGTCCCCTGCAGTCAGAATCAGGGGAAGTCATAACGGGGAACAAAGAAATGGCAGACCAATTGAACAAGTACTTTGGTTCGGTATTCACTAAGGAGGACACAAACAACCTTCCGGATATAAAAGGGGTCAGAGGGTCTAGTAAGGAGGAGGAACTGAGGGAAAACCTTATTAGTCGGGAAATTGTGTTGGGGAAATTGATGGGATTGAAGGCCGATAAATCTCCAGGGCCTGATGGACTGCATCCCAGAGTACTTAAGGAGGTGGCCTTGGAAATAGCGGATGCATTGACAGTCATTTTCCAACATTCCATTGACTCTGGATCAGTTCCTATGGAGTGGAGGGTAGCCAATGTAACCCCACTTTTTAAAAAAGGAGGGAGAGAGAAAACAGGGAATTATAGACCGGTCAGCCTGACCTCAGTAGTGGGTAAAATGATGGAATCAATTATTGTCATAGCAGTGCATTTGCAAAAAGGTGACATGATAGGTCCAAGTCAGCATGGATTTGTGAAAGGGAAATCATGCTTGACAAATCTTCTGGACTTTTTTGAGGATGTTTCCAGTAAAGTGGACAAGGGAGAACCAGTTGATGTGGTATATTTGGACTTTCAGAAGGCTTTCGACAAGGTCCCACACAAGAGATTAATGTGCAAAGTTAAAGCACATGGGATTGGTGTAGTGTGCTGACATGGATTGAGAACTGGTTATCAGACAGGAAGCAAAGAGTAGGAGTAAATGGGGACTTTTCAGAATGGCAGGCAGTGACTAGTGGGGTACCGCAAGGTTCTGTGCTGGGGCCCCAGCTGTTTACATTGTAGATTAATGATTTAGACGAGGGGATTAAATGTAGTATCTCCAAATTTGCGGATGACACTAAGTTGGGTGGCAGTGTGAGCTGCGAGGAGGATGCTATGAGGCTGCAGAGTGACTTGGATAGGTTAGATGAGTGGGCAAATGCATGGCAGATGAAGTATAATGTGGATAAATGTGAGGTTATCCACTTTGGTGGTAAAAACAGAGAGACAGACTATTATCTGAATGGTGACAGATTAGGAAAAGGGGAGGTGCAACGAGACCTGGGTGTCATGGTACATCAGTCATTGAAGGTTGGCATGCAGGTACAGCAGGCGGTTAAGAAAGCAAATGGCATGTTGGCCTTCATAGCGAGGGGATTTGAGTACAGGGGCAGAGAGGTGTTGCTACAGTTGTACAGGGCATTGGTGAGGCCACACCTGGAGTATTGTGTACAGTTTTGGTCTCCTAACTTGAGGAAGGACATTCTTGCTATTGAGGGAGTGCAGCGAAGATTCACCAGACTGATTCCCAGGATGGTGGGACTGACCTATCAAGAAAGACTGGATCAACTGGGCTTGTATTCACTGGAGTTCAGAAGAATGAGAGGGGACCTCATAGAAACGTTTAGAATTCTGACGGGTTTAGACAGGTTAGATGCAGGAAGAATGTTCCCAATGTTGGGGAAGTCCAGAACCAGGGGTCACAGTCTAAGGATAAGGGGTAAGCCATTTAGGACCGAGATGAGGAGAAACTTCTTCACCCAGAGAGTGGTGAACCTGTGGAATTCTCTACCACAGAAAGTAGTTGAGACCAATTCACTAAATATATTCAAAAAGGAGTTAGATGAATTCCTTGCTACTAGGGGGATCAAGGGGTATGGCGAGAAAGCAGGAATGGGGTACTGAAGTTGCATGTTCAGCCATGAACTCATTGAATGGCGATGCAGGCTAGAAGGGCTGAATGGCCTACTCCTGCACCTATTTTCTATGTTTCTATGTTTCTATGTTTCTAAGTAACCCAAGGGTCATTGCAGACCCGCCTGTCTTGCATACTGCTTAGTTACAGGACAAGACCACACATGCTTACCAGGGTCTCACCTGCTGAACTAATGATGAAGAGAGGTCTTAAGACCAAGCTATCTCTTGTACACCCTGACTTGAATAATCATGTTGAATATAGATGACAAAGTCAACAAGAGTATCACGATCGCGCAGCTGTGTCACGCAATATTTCTGTCAATGATCCTGTATATGTTCTGAATTATGGTCAAGGTCCCAAGTGGATCGCTGGTACTGTCATGGCCAAGGAGGGCAACAGAGTATTTAGTGTCAAGCTCAAAAATGGGCAAACATGCTGGAAACATGGATCAGACAAAGCTGCGGCACACAGACAAACTGGAACAGTCGGAGGAAGAGACAATCGACGACCAACCAACCGCAATCATCAGAAGACTCAGTAGTCATCAGTGAATTGGGACTTTCAATCCCTGACATGTTCAATGAAAATGGACTTTCAATCCCTGACATGGCCATTGCCATTCCCACCAGGTCAGCCACCCAGCCACCAGTCATAACAGACTCTGAACACTCACCCAAGGCTGGAGTTGAACTGAGACAGTCAACCTGGGAGTGTAAAACATCGGACCGTCTCAATTTATAAAAGACTGTGTTAATATCTCAGAGGGGGGTATTGTCATGTATGTACTTTTGAGATCACTAGCCACTAGATGGCATCACTGTTGGAGGCCATTGGGCTGCAGGTATGTGTGTGTAGCCCAAGTATAAAAGGCTAGTCATGTTGTATATTAGTCACTTTGGGCCTTAATAAAGCAGAGCCAAGGTTATACCTCTTGGAGTTAAACAGTACTCAGTCTAACAGTAATTGCATACACAACAGGTAGGAAGAATAGAAAAGAGAATATTCTTAAATGGTGAGAAACTATTAAATGTAGGTGTACTCATACAGGAAACACAGAAAGTTAGCAGGCAGGTACAGAAAACAATTAGGAAGGCAAATGGCATTTTGGCCTTTATTGCAAGGGGCTGGAGTATAAGTTTAAAGGGGGCAAAATTTGGTCACGCGTTTGGGTTGCTAAGTTTTATATGATTGACTATTTAGTGCCCGGTGAGATGGGCTGCAAAATTGTGGAAAATTGGGCACTTTTCCCTGAGAAATGCAGCAAGGCGCAAATGGCCTCAGTGGGGCACTGCAGGGGCGCTATTACCGAAGCTGCACCCAATTTTAGCTAACTTTCATTCACTCATAATGTCATGTATCTCACATTACTGTATATAACTGTATATCACCATGCTATACATGACTGTAACAGGATATGACCTGTAACAATAAGCATGCCTTACCACCAGGGATGCACTTGCAGGAGACACTCCATACCTGTCCCACTGAGGTATATAAAGTGAGGTCTCAGGCAAGTGCAGCACTGGAGAGCTGGAATTAAAAGTGCAGGTCCCGAGTGAACTTGACTTCAGCATGTGTCTCGTGTAAGTCAGCACATTAGAGTCAGGGCTTAACACATAATGAGGCTGCTGTTCATTCCAGTTCTTAAAGGGATGTCATTTTAGACAGCACCTGGTCATTCTCATAATTTCTTGAGTTTTCTGAGCTGCAAGGAAGGTGTGTGATGGCTGTTCCAAGAGCTCATGCAAGGGTCATTCGGTTCAATGACCTGACATTGGAGACATTGGTGGGGGCAGTAGAGAGAAGGAGGGAGGCACTGTCCCCACCATCCGGGAGAAGGCCAACTCTACAGGTTTTTAGGGCCATGTGGGCAGAGGTGTCGGCCAGCATGGTTGTACATAGAACCCCTACACAGTGTCGCAAAAAATTCAACAACCTCACTCGGGTGGACAAGGTGAGTATATGTTTCCAGAAATCTTACATACCAGCCTTTGAGCCTTTGTCTCTGCACACTCTGAAAATCTTAACTCACTTAACTCAACATGCCAACCATCTATGCCTATTCACAGACACTGCCTCATTTCACGCCTTGCCTACATTCACAGCTATTTAACCACGGCAGGCATATCTTTAACATACATAACTGGACTCTTACTCATACAGTTTCCTTTCATTTGCAGGTCAAGATGGCACACAACAGAATGGAGCAGCAGCAGACTGGAGGGGGGAAGCTGAACTGTGCCAGCTTTACGACATGGAGGAGCAAGTATTGTGGCTCATTGGCCCGCAGGTGATGGACTCCGTGGCCGCCGAAGATGTCGAGCCCGCTGGCGGTAACAATAGTAGCTTTATCCCCTCTTTTCATCCCACTTCCCCGTTAAACCAGAAGCCTTATCACTTTCCACCTCCTGATTCTGTCTGCCGTCCTTGCTCCATTCCTGCCACCCTGCCCTCACCGTCACCCAACTTTTGTGCCATTTATGCTTTCAGTTAATCAGCCAGTCGATGAGCAGCCTGTGCCTGAGCACCCCCAACTCAGTCATGAGGGAGAAGAAGAGGGGAGGGGGAGTATGAGGAGGGGAAGCAGGAAGAGGGGGAGGTGGAAGACGAGCCAAACACTGCGTCACTGCTTCTCTCACCCGCAGGCAACAGCTTGGACACTGGCACTACATGGTCAGCTTAGGACACGGATATACACTGGGTGATGCACCAGATCCTTCAGGGGTGCAGCACAGTCAAGGGAAAAGGGAAGCTCGGGAGCAATCTCATCGGAAGGGCAAGTTCGCGCGTGAGTTCTGCTGCACAGGACTCAGATGAGGACCTTGATGGGGAGGCAATCACACAAAGGGGAATAGCCATGCACTCCGACATGATAGATGCAATAACAAGAATGCCCGCGAGCCTGTCGCTGTGGTAAGGAGCGTGGAGAAGTCTGTTTCCTACGTTGTAGATAGCTCTGTGCACACCATGGAGCCCATCATTACCAGTGTGCAGACAATGGTGGACTCCCAGACTGTGCGGATCCAGACCTCATGACGCGTGTCATGGGCGATGTGGCAGCTTCCATTGCGGCACAGGCAGAAGCAATGCAACGTCTTGTTGCTGCAATAGAGTCAATTGTTGCTCGCATGGATGCTCACACTGCTCTCATGCAGGCTCAGGTTGAAGCCACACAAGCTCTGATTGCTGCCATCGCTGCTGGGTCCAACACAGTCGACCGGGGTTCTCACGGTCTCGCAGCGGCCCAACAAGCTGTGCTCCATCAGATTGGTGGGGATGCTGAGGTGGTGCCCCGGGGGAGTGGCAGTGGGTCAGTGGAGCAGGAACCTGCTGTCCTCTCTCAGGATGACAGCATTCCTGATCCCACCACTGCAACTCCGCCATTGCACTTGTCGCTGCCTGTCACCCGGCCAGCTCAGACTGCCGCCACCAGCCTGAGGTGGTGCAGTGTACTGCCGGGCCTTCCAGGCCCAGAGCTGGTTGTAGGCGTTCTACTAGGCCATCTGTAGTCTCCGGCCCTGACGCACAGCAGCCTTCCACCAGCCATGCTGCAGCTACAGGAGAGACTCTGTGGAGAAGTAGTAGAATAGGCGGAAGAAAAAGGGGCTATGAGGAAATGCACAAGGGTGATGATTAAATACACATTTATATATTTTATTGTTGTTTTATAAATGATGATTGGAATTTTTACTGTTTGCTGTTGTCTCTCATTTCAGTGTTGGGGATTTGGTATGGGCAAATTGATGTGGTGATGGGGACATCCACAGGAACCAGGAAGTGGGATGGAAATCAGTAGAAACGAGCTCTGATGAGACGGTCGCAGACCTCCCTTGCAGAATTGCGATAGACTCACTTCCTCCTCCATCGCGGCTGTTGCTGCTCCTGCTCCTCCTCATTCTCCTGCTGCTGCACCTCCTCCTGCTCCTTCTGCTCCTTCTGTTCCTCCTCCTGGTCATCCTCCTCCTGTGCTGGTGCAGCTATGCCTGGTGGCAATGGCTGTGCCTTCATGATGGCAGGGTTGCGCAACATACAGCAGACGATGAACAATATGGACACCCGCTCAAGCGAGTACTGCAGGACTCCTCCCAAGCGGTCAGGGCAGCGGAACCATTGCTTCACCACTCCGATGGTCTGCTCAATGATGTTCATGGTGGTGGCATGGCTCTCATTATAAGAGTGCTGGGCAGGAGTGGTGGGGTTGTGGAGGGGAGTCATGAGCCAGGTGGATAGCGGATCGCCCTTGTCTCTGAGCAGCCAGCCACAAACTTCATTTGGGGGTTGGAACAGAGCTGGCACACCGGTCTAGCGCAGGATAAAGGCATCGTGGCTGCTGCCAGGATAGTGAGCATTGACGGTCATTATTCTGCGAGTGTGGTCGTACACCAATTGTACATTCAGTGAGTGGTAGCCTTTGCGGTTACGGAAGATCTTTGATTGTGATATGGTGCCCTCAAAGCGATGTGGGTGCAGTCAGTGGCACCCTGTAGCATGGGGTAGCCTGCTATCCTGCTGAAGCCACATGCACGCCCGTGCTGCTTCTCTCTGCTTCATGGGGAAGAAGATGTAGTCCCTCCTCCTTCTGTACAGAGCGGATGGAGCAATGGACGACAAACTGGGAGATGTAGGAGATGTCTCCTGTTGCTCCCTGGAAAGATCCATTGGCATAGAAATTGAGAGCGATGGTGACCTTGACTGCCACTTGATTGCCACTGAGAGAACAGTCCTCACCCTGGTCTGAGACTCATGGTCTGGTTGCAGCAGATAGCAGAGCTCTGTAATCATGTCCTTCCTGAAACGCAGCCTTCGCACATACTGCTCCTCAGTGAAATTGATGTAGGAGAACTGCTGCCAGAATACCCTGGAAGAGTAAAACCTCCTGTTGCCAGCTCTGTGGTGCCTTCTTCCTCTGGCAACATTTTGATGTGGTTGTCCCTGTGCTGCTGGATGTGGTTCTCCATGTGTCGGGAGCAGCGGGAGGTCGAGGATCGAGGCCTATAAAAGGCCAAGAGTTCGGGCAGTCGGAGGAGCCAGCTGGTGCAGGGACAAGAGTAATCAAAGAAGTAATAAGAAATCGAAGTGTGATGTCACAGGCAAGAGGGCAAGTAATTGGCTGGTGGATTGGTGAGTATTTAATCTTTTTTGTTTTCTTTTTCATTTCTTATCAGTAGGAGATAAGAAAAAGTGGAGGGCAGAGAAATCAAAGGCAAAAATCAAAAAGGGCAACATTACAACATAATTCTAAAAGGACAAAGAGTGTTAAAAAAACAAGCCTGAAGGCTTTGTGCCTCAATGCGAGGAACATTTGTAATAAGGTGGATGAATTAACTGCGCAGATAGCTGTTAATGGATATGATGGCAGGCAGTGACTAGTGGACTACCGCAAGGTTCCGTGCTGGGACCCCAGCTAAGTACAATATACATTAATGATTTGGACGAAGGAGTTCAATGAAATATCTCCAAGTTTGCAGACGACAATAAGCTGGGTGGTGGTGTGAGCTGGGAGGAGGATGCTAAGAGGCTGCAGAGTGAATTGGACAGGTTAGTTGAATGGACAAATGCATGGCAGATGCTGTATAATGTAGATAAATATGAGCTTATCCACTTTGGTGGCAAAAACAGGAAGGCAGAATATTATCTGAATGGTGACAGATTAGGAAAAGGGGAGGTGCAACGAGACCTGGGTGTCATGGTACATCAGTCATTAAAAGTTGGCATGCAGGTACAGCAGGTGGTGAAGAAGGCAAATGGCATGTTGGCCTTCATAGCTAGGGGATAGGAGCAGGGAGGTCTTACTGCAGTTGTACAGGGTCTTGGTGAGATCACACCTTGAATATTGTGTACAGTTTTGGTCTCCTAATCTGAGGAAGGGCATTCTTGCTATTGAGGGAGTGCAGCGAAGGTTCATCAGACTGGTTCCCGGGATGGCAGGACTGACATATGAAGAAAGACTGGATCGACTAGGCTTATATTCACTGGAGTTTAGAAGAATGAGAGGGGATCTCATAGAAACATATAAAATTATGACAGGATTGGACAGGTTAGAGGCAGGAAGTATGTTCCCGATGTTGGAAAAGTCTAGAACCAGGGGTCACAGTCTATGGATAAGGGGTAAGCCATTTAGAGCCGAGATGAGGAGAAACTTCTTCACTCAGAGAATTGTGAACCTGTGGAATTCTCCACCACAGAAAGTTGTTGGGGCCAGTTCGTTAGATATATTCAAATGGGAGTTAGATGTGGCTCTTACGGTTAAAGGGATCAAGGGATATGGAGAGAAAGCAGGAATGGGGCACTGAAGCTCTAAAAATGATCAGCCATGATCTTATTGAATGGTGGTGCAGGCTCGAAGGGCTGAATGGCCTTCTCCTGCACCTATTTTCTATGTTTCTATGTTGCTGGATGTGGCTCTCCCCGTGTTGCTGGATGCGACTCTCCCCGTGTTGCTGGATGCGACTCTCCCCGTGTTGCTGGATGCGACTCTCCCCGTGTTGCTGGATGCGACTCTCCTCGTGTTGCTGGATGCGACTCTCCCCGTGTTGCTGGATGCGGCTCTCCCCGTGTTGCTGGATGTGACTCTCCCCGTGTTGCTGGATGTGACTCTCCCCGTGTTGCTGGATGTGACTCTCCCCGTGTTGCTGGATGTGACTCTCCCCGTGTTGCTGGATGTGGCTCTCCCCGTGTTGCTGGATGTGGCTCTCCCCGTGTTGCTGGATGTGACTCTCCCTGTGTTGCTGGATGTGGCTCTCCCCGTGTTGCTGGATGTGACTCTCCCCATGTTGCTGGATGTGACTCTCCCCGTGTTGCTGGATGTGACTCTCCCTGTGTTGCTGGATGTGGCTCTCCCCGTGTTGCTGGATGTGGCTCTCCCTGTGTTGCTGGATGTGGTTGTCTGTGCCTGTTATTTTGACTGTCTCTTTGCCTGGCCTCTTGCCTTCCCTTTGTCTGGCCCCTTGCCTTCCCTTTGCCTGGCCCCTTGCCTTCCCTTTGCCTGGCCCCTTGCCTTCCCTTTGCCTGGCCCCTTGCCTCTCCCTGTAGCATGGTCCATGGGCTTCTCCATGGGCCTCCCTCTGCAGTGATCCCTCTCTTTATAGAAGCCTTTCTCTCCCTCTCTCAATGCCTTTTCCTTTGTTATTGGCAGCACCTTTGTCTTCATCAAAGCATCCTCTGACGGTGAAGTCAGAGCAGGCAGTTTAGTGCCAGCATAAAGCCCTCAAGAAGCAACAGAAATGTTCGAATGTCGAAAGTGCCGTGAGTGAGACGGGAAAAGATAGGAGGCAGAACAATCTTTGAGCAAAGAATCGCTGCTATTCGTCCACCAGCCATTCTGCCTAACTGTTCGAAACCAGACATTTTTTCCAAGATGGTGTCTTTAGTTAGCGCTGGCGCATCCGCTTCCTGACTGCAACTCGACAGGTCAAGCTGTCGTTGTCATCGGCAGGCGCTAAGATCAGTTTCATGGGGCAATTTCACTTCTGGGGCAGGAAGGGGGCAATGCGCACAGCGATGACGTCATCACTGCCACGCACTGCCAAGCGGGGCGCTATCTCATAACACCTCTGCAAAACCCCTGCCCAATTCCATGGGGATGAATTTTGCCCGGCGGATTCTATTTTGCGCCTGTTAGCACCTCCTGGAAGTGCGAATGGCCATCGCTAAAAGGGCCAATTTCGGCCCCAAGAAGTCATACTACATTGTGCAGGGCTTTGGTGAGACCACACCTAGACTACTGTGCATAATTTTGGTCTTCTTTTCTGAGGAAGGACATACTTGCCTTAGAGGCTGTGCAACAAATGTTCACTAGATTGATCCCTGGGATGAGCGGGTTGTCCTACGAGGAAAGATGGAGTAGACTGGGCCTATACTCTCTGAAATTTAAAAAAAAGAAAGGTGATCTCCTTGAAACATATAAGGTTCTGAGGGGAATTGAAAGGGTAGGTATTGATAAACTGCTTACCCTGGTTGGAGAGTCTAGAACTAGAGGGTATAGTCTCAGGATAAGGGGTCGGCCATTTAAGACTGAAATGAGAAAGAATTTCTTTACTTAGAGGGTTGTGAATCTTGGGAATTTTCTACCCCAAATGGCTGTGGATTCTGAATCGTTGAGTATTTTCGAGATAGATAGATTTTTTTGGACTCTAGGGGGATCAAGGGATATGGGAATCAGGCAGGAAAGTGGAGTTGAAGCCATGATCTTATTGAATGGCGGAACTGGCTCAATGAGTTGTAAATGTAGTAAACAGTGTGGAGGATGGTAGCAGACATCAGGAGGACATAGCCAGACCGGTGAAATGGGCAGGCACATAGCAGAAGAGATTTAATGCAAAGAAGTGTGAAGTGATGCATTTTGGAATGAAGAATGAGGAAAGGCAATATAAACTAAATGTTACAATTTTAAAAGGGGTGCAGGAACAGAGAAACCTGGGGTTTACATAGAGAAACCTTGGATGGTGGCAGTACACGGTGATAAGGCTTTTTAAAAAAAAGCATACGGGGCGGGGGTGGAAGTTGGCTTTATAAATAGAGGCCTAGATTACCAAGCAAGGAAGTTTTGGTAAACCTTTATAACTCACTGCTTAGACCTCAGCTCGAGTATTGTGTCAAATTCTAGGCACCACACATTGGGAAGGCTATCAACGCCTTAGAGACAGAGCTGAGGAGATTTACGAGAATGGGATTTTTCGCCTCGGAGCAGAATAGGTCAGCGGAGATTTAACAGAAGCGTTCAAAATCATGAATAACTAAACAAACATCATGTGCTCCTGTGATTGGAGTCCAATGCCTTTCCCAGTGTGTACATAGAGTAACATAGAACAGCATTCAGCACAGATTCATGTGTGAGGAGAAGGCTCGAGAACTGCCTGGTTTACCAGCCGCCTCCACCACAGGCTGCAAAGGACACTCAGTCCACGCTCTACCTTCCTTGTGGCGTAAGACCTGAGGGTAAAGCAGGCTCTGCTGATGCCTCAGTTTTACAGGAGCCAAATTCAATCTGTAAACAGCTGGCGTTAAAAGTTCTGAGGGACATTTCACCAGCCTTGAGATTTGGCTTCAATCAAATCCCAAACTTCCTGGTTTAACACCAAATTTAGGTGCTCAGAGGCTCGAAATTGGCCTTGTTTGTGTCTCCCAGGGGGTGATAATGTGGCACTACAGGCTTTGCAACCGGGTGCAGCGGGAGTGCTGACGTCCTCTAGTCATCGTGTTACGCATCGTCCCGGAAGCACCCCAAACCCGAACTTCGGTTCTGTCCTCTGCAGCATCACCGGGTGACAACCTCGGCAGCTGCGTTGCTAGGGAGGTTGGGTGATTGGGGAGCACTATTTAAAGGGGATGATGGTTGCGAGAAAATAAAATTGCCTAACGTCCATTTCTCAGCACTTTCTTCGGCTGCGATCGATCAGCCCTGCGCTCTACTAGAGACTGGTGAGAATATAGTCAGAGCCAAGGCACAGCTCCATTGGTGGCTCAGCTGTACAAGGGGTGGGGGTGGGGAGGAGGATGGTCAGGAAAGCTATAGTGATAGAGGAGTCAACAGTTAGGGGAGCAGACAAGCGGGACGTGACTCCAAGATGGTAGGCTGTGTCCGTGGTGCCAGGGTCAAGAATGTTACTGAGCGGCTGCAGAACATTCTGAACAGCAGGTTGAACAGCCAAAGGTCTTGGTTCATATTGGTACCAATGACATAGGTGGAAAGGGGGATGCGGTCCTGCAGGCAGATTTTAGGGAGCTAGGAAAGAGATTAATAAGTCGGACCTCAAAGGTAGCAATCTCTGGATTACTCCCAGCGCCAGTGAGTACAGAAATAGGAGGATAGAGCAGGTTAATGTGTATCTGGAGAGGTGAGGCAGTAGGAAGGGCTTTAGATTCCTGAGGCATTGGGACCAGTTCTGGGGGAGATGGGACCTGTACAAGCCGAATGGTTTGCACCTCAGCAAGGCCAACATCCTCATGGCAGAGTTGCTAGTGTTGTTGTGGAGGGTTTAAACTAATTTGGCAGGGGATTGGGAACAGTAATGTAGATTGAGAAGGGAGAGAAGCCTTCTTGTCGCGAAGTCCCGTCTTCACACTGAGGACACCCTCCATCGTGTTGTGTGGCACTACCACCTTGCTAAATGGGACAGATTCAGAACAGATCTAGCAGCTCAAAGTGGGCATCCATGAGACGCTGTGGGCCATCAGCAACAGCAGAATTGTATTCCACCACAATCTGTAACCTCATGTCCCGGCATATCCCTCACTCTACCATTACCATCAATCCAGGTACCAAACCTCATTCAATGAAGAGTGCAGAAAAGCATGCCAGGAGCAGCACCAGGTGTACCTAACAATGAGGTGCCAAGCTGGGGAAGCTGCAACACAGGACTACTGCCTGCTGAACAGCAGAAGCAGCATGCTATAAACAGAGCTAAGTGATCCCACAATCAATGGATCAGATCAAAGCTCTGCAGTCCTGCCACATCCAGTCGTGAATGGCAGTGAACCATTAAACAACTAATGTGAGGAGGAGACTTCAGGAACATCCCCATCCTCAATGATGGTGGAGCCCAGCACAGGAGTGCAAAAGACAAGGCTGAAGTGTTTGCAACCATCTTCAGCCAGAAGTGCCGAGTGAATGATCCATATCGGCCTCCTCCCGAGGACCCCACCATCATAGAAACCAATCTTCAGCCAATTCGATTCACTCCACCTGATATCAAGAAATGGCTGAGAGCATGGGATACAGCAAAGGCTATGGGCCCTGACAACATCCTGGCTGTCGTGTTGAAGACGTGTGCTCCAGAACTAGCCGCGCTTCTAGCAAAGCTGTTCCAGGACAGCTACAACACTGGCATCTACCCGACAATGGAATACTGCCCAAGTATCTCCTGTCCGCAAAAAGCAGGACAAATTAAATCCATCCAATTACCGCCCAATCAGTCTACTCTCAATCATCACCAAAGTGATGGAAGGTGTCATCAACAGTGCGAACGAGCGGCACTTACTCACCAATAACACCACCAAACAGTAATAGTGAGGTTGGGGATGGCATCAAACTGGAAATTAGGGATGCGTGCAATAAAGGTACAGCAGTTATCATGGGTGACTTTAATCTACATATAGATTGGGCTAAACAAGCTGGTAGCAAGACGGTGAAGGAGGATTTCCTGGAGTGTATAAGAGATGGTTTTCTAGACCAATATGTCAAGGAACCAACTAGAGAGCTAGCCAACCTAGACTGTGTGTTGTGTAATGAGAGAGGAGTAATTAGCAATCTTGTTGTGCGAGGCCCCTTGGGGAAGAGTGACCATAATATGGAAGAATTCTTCATTAAGGTGGAAAGTGACACAGTTAATTCAGAGACTAGAGTCCTGAACTTAAAGAAAGGTAACTTCGACGGTATGAGACATGAATTGGCTAGGATAGATTGGCGAATGATACTTAAAGGGTTGATGGTGGATAGGCAATGGCAGATATTTAAAGATCACATGGATGAACTTCAACAATTGTACATCCCTGGCTGGCGTAAAAATAAAACGGGGAAGGTGGCTCAACCATGGCTTAGAAGGAAAATTAGGGATAGTGTTAAATCCAAGGAAGAGACATATAAAGTGGCCAAAAAAAGCAGAAAACCTGAGGACTGGGAGACATTTAGAATTCAGCAGAGGAGGACAAAGGGTTTAATTAGGAGGGGGGAAATAGAATAGGAGAGTAGAAACATAGAAACATAGAAAATAGGTGCAGGAGTATGCCATTCAGCCCTTCGAGCCTGCACCGCCATTCAATAAGATCATGGCTGATCATTCTCTCAGTACCCATTTCCTACTTTCTCTCCATGGCCCTTGATCCCCTTAGCCATAAGAACATAATAAGAACATAAGAATTAGGAACAGGAGAGGGCCATCTAGCCCCTCGAGCCTGCTCCGCCATTCAACAAGATCATGGCTGATCTGGCCGTGGACTCAGTAAGATTGCAGGAACATAAAAACTGACTGCAAAAGCTTCTATAGATACGTGAAGCGAAAAAGATTAGTGAAGACAAATGTAGGTCCTTTACAGTCAGAATCAGGTGAATTTATAATGGGGAACAAAGAAATGGCAGGCCAATTGAAAAAATACTTTGGTTCTGTCTTCACTAAGGAAGACACAAACAACCTTCCAGAAATTCTAGGGTACCGAGGGTCTAGCGAGAAGGAGGAATTAAAGGAAATCCTTATTAGTCAGCAAATTGTATTAGGGAAATTGATGGGATTAAAGGCCAGTAAATCCCCAGGGTCTGATAGTCTGCATCCCAGAGTACTTAAGGAAGTGGATCTAGAAAAGTGGATGCATTGGTGGTCATTTTCCAACATTCTATAGACTCTGGATCAGTTCCTATGGACTGATGGTTTAGGCTCGAAGGGCTTGAGCCAAGTGATCCTGGCGGAACCCAAACTGAGCATCGGTGAGCAGGTTATTATAAAGAAACATAGAAAATAGGTGCAGTAGTAGGCCATTCGGCCCTTCGAGCCTGCACCACCATTCAATATGATCATGGCTGATCATGCAACTTCAGTACCCCATTCCTGCTTTCTCTCCATACCCCTTGATCCCTTTAGCCATAAGAGCAACAACTAATTCCCTTTTGAATATATCTAACGAACTGGCCGCAACAACTTTCTGTGGTAGAGAATTCCACTGATTCACAACTTTCAGAGTGAAGAAGTTTCTCTTCATCTCAGTCCTAAATTGCTCACCCCCTATCCTTCGACTGTGACCCCTGGTTCTGGACTTCCCCAACATCAGGAACATTCTTCCTGCATCTAACCTGTCCAAACCTGTATGTTTCTATGAGATCCCTTCTCATTCTTCTAAATTTCAGTGAATATAAGCCTAGTTCAGCCAGTCTTTCTTCATATCACCTTCAAATAACCTTCCGAATGTACTAGGGGACAGTGGGTCGAGTGAGAAGGAGGAACTGAAGGATATCCTTATTTGGCGGGAAATTGTGTTAGGGAAATTGATGGGATTGAAGGCCGATCAATCCCCAGGGCCTGATAGTCTGCATCCCAGAGTACTTAAGGAAGTGGCCCTTGAAATAGTGGATGCATTGGTGATCATTTTCCAACACTCTATCGACTCTGGATCAGTTTCTATGGACTGGAGAGTAGCTAATGTAACACCACTTTTTTAAAAAGGAGGGAGAGAGAAAACGGGTAATTATAGACCAATTAGCCTGACATCAGTAGTGGGGAAAATGTTGCAATCAATCATTAAGGATGGAATAGCAGCGCATTTGGAAAGCAGTGACAGAATCGGTCTAAGTCAGCATGGATTTATGAAAGGGAAATCATGCTTGACGAATCTTCTGGAATTTTTTGAGGATGTAAGTAGGAGAGTGGACAAGGGAGAACCAGTGGATGTGGTGTATTTGGACTTTCAAAAGGCTTTTGACAACGTCCCACACAAGAGATTGGTGTGCAAAATCAAAGCACATGGTATTGGGGGTAATGTACTGACGTGGATAGAGAACTGGTTGGCAGACAGGAAGCAGAGAGTCGGGATAAACGGGTCCTTTTCAGAATAGCAGGCAGTGACTAGTGGAGTGCCACAGGGTTCAGTGCTGGGACCCCAGCTCTTTACAATAGACATTAATAATTTAGATGAAGGAATTGAGTGTAATATCTCCAAGTTTGCAGATGACACGAAACTGGGTGGCGGTGTGAGCTGTAAGGAGGATGCTAAGTGGCTGCAGGGTGATTTGGACAGGTTGGGTGAGTGGGCAAATGCATGGCAGATGCAGTATAATGTGGATAAAAGTGAGGTTATCCACTTTGGTGGCAGAATCACGAGGGCAGAGTATTATCTGAATGGTGGCAGATTAGGAAAAGGGGAGGTGCAACGAGACCTGGGTGTCATGGTTCATCAATCATTGAAAGTTGGCATGCAGGTGTATTCTGCAGCTCTACCCATACAGATTCCACTTCATCCAAGCTAATGTCCTTCCTTACTATTGCATTAATCTCCTCTTTAACCAGCAACACTACCCCACCTCCTTTTCCTTTTTGTCTTTCTTTCCTGTATATTGAATACCCCTGGATGTTGAGTTCCTAGCCTTGGTCACCCTGGAGCCATGTCTCCGTAATCCCAATTACATCATATCCATTAACAGCTATCTGCACAGTTAATTCTTCCACCTTATTATGAATGCTCCTCGCATTGAGACACAGAGCCTTCCGGCTGGTTTTTTTAACACTCTTTGTCCTTTTAGAATTATGTTGTAATATTGCCCTTTTTGATTTTTGCCTTTGATTTCTCTGCCCTCCACCTTTCCTTATCTCCTTTCTACCTTTTGCTTCTGCCCCCATTTTACTTCCCTCTGTCTCCCTGCATAGATTCCCATCCTCCTGCCATATTAGTTTAAACCCTCCCCAACAGTACGAGCAAAAACTCACCCTAGGACATTTTTTCCGGTCCTGCCCAGGTGCAGACTGTCCGGTTTGTACTGGGCCCACCTCTCCCAGAACCGGTTTCAATGTCCCAGGAATTTGAATCCCTCCCTCTTGCACCATTCCTCAAGCCACGTATTCAACGTAACTATCCTGCTATTTCTACTCTGACTAGCACGTGGCACTGGTAGCAATCCTGAGATTACTACTTTTATATATGTAAACTTGTATTTACTCTGTACGGCCACCTAAGGGCTCATCCCCTGGAGTCGCAAGGAATCCCATAATCCCTTGGGAGCACATGTATTTAAGGAGGCCTCACATTGGAGAGGCACTCTGGAGACCTGCAATAAAAGACTACGGTCACACTTTACTTTGAGCTCACAGTGTTCAGTCTGACTCTTTCTCCATATATAACAACTATCTTTGAGGTCCTACTTTTTAATTGTAACTCCTAGCTCCCTAAATTAAGTTTGCCGGACCTCATCCCGTTTTTTTACCTATATCGTTGGTACCTATATGCACCACGACAACTGGCTGTTCATCCTTCCCATCCAAAATGCCCTGCAGCCACTCCGAGACATTCTTGACCCTTGCACCAGGGAGGCAACATACCATCCTGGAGTCTCAATTGCGGCCGCAGAAACGCCTTTCTATTCTCCTTACAATAGAATCCTCTACCATTATAGCTCTCCCACTCTTTTTCCTGCCCTCCTGTGTAGCAGAGCCACCCATGGTGTCATGAATTTGGCTGCTGCTAACTTCCCCTGATGAGTCATCTCCCCCAACAGTACCCAAAACAGTCTATCTGTTTTGGAGGGATATGACCGCAGGGGACCCCTGCACTGCCTTCCTTCCACTACTCTGCCTGATGATCACCCATTCCACATCTGCGCGAGTAACCTTTCAAGGGCACCCTCAAAGCCTCTTTGGTAAAGTGCAACATCCCCATCGGCACCTGGGAAACCCTGGCCCAAGACTTCCCACTGTGGAGAAAGAGCATCCGGGAGGGCGCTGAGCACCTTGAGTCTCATCGCCGAGAGCATGCAGAAATCAAGCGCAGACAGCGGAAGGAGTGTGCGGCAAACCAGGCTCCCCACCCACCCTTTCCTTCAACCACCATCTGCCCCACCTGTGACAGAGTCTAATTCCCGTATTGGACTGTACAGTCACCTGAGAACTCACTTTTAGAGTGGAAGCAAGTCTTCCTCGATTTCGAGGGACTCTCTATGATGGTGATGATGGAGACTGTGAAGAATGAACTTGCATTTATATAGCACCCTTCATTATCTCAGTATGTTCAAAATCACTTTACTACTGAAGTGCAGTTACTGTTGTAATGTAGGAAATCCAACAGACAATTTGCATATAGTAAAAAAAATCCAGGCCAATAAGGGCAAAAAAACAACCTTGAAAACTCTGGAAAATTTCTCTCCAATCCCTTCAGGTGATCAAAACCAGTCCAGATCTCATTGACCATGTGTTCTCTGTTAATCCACTTACCTTTTATATGATGTGATCTTCAACCCCCTCTTGAAGGTGTGCAGAGAGTCAGCCCACACTGCACCAGCCAGCAAAGCATTCCAGGGCTCATTACTCTCTGGGAAAAGAAAAACTCCTAATATCCAACCTATTCCTGCTTTTGCATAGTCTAAATGCATTATCTCCTAGTCCTCCTTAATATCTCACACTGGAATAATCTATCAATAGGCACGCAATCTGGCCCTTTCATTATTTAATATGCTTAACTAGAATTGTTTTGTGTTCTTGGCGTTTGAGATGACCCATTTTATGAGGTGAATCGTGTAAAGATTATGCCTCAGTCCTCCAGTTAGAGCAGCACAATTGAATGAATGTGTAAGTAGTGCTCGAAAAATAACTAAGATGTCAGATGTGGCAATTAAATATGTAACTGAAGAGGCTGTAGTGCAGACTGATTAAGAATTCTTGAAATGGAAGCGATGCTGTCTGTGTAATCATCGTTGTTTGTGTTATGTAACACATCATAGGCAATGTTCCCTAACCGCAATCCGTGACAGTCTGCTGGAACTTTGCTCTGATTTACTTTACTGACACTAAAACCACTGAGTCTTCAGATGACATAGTTATGTTTTCAGCCAATTGCAGGGAGAGCTGAGTCATTAGAGGCCCAATTTAAAGAAAATCAACAATCAGGAAGATTTCAATTGCTTTGAGGTTGGAGCTAGTTCAACTATCTTTTATGATCCCCAGTTGCACCCTTCCTACCCAGCTTCCATCTTGTACATCAAGAGCTTCGGCTCCCACACATAATGGGGGAGAAATTCGGTCGCGCCTCTTTTGGGGTGTTAAACCAGGTGGAGCGGTAATTTTAGCGCCTTCAAAAAGTTTGCGCCCTCTGCCCAGAGGTTCATCAGAATCGGTCGAAGAGCTGACAGAGTGCTAAATCAGCCGTTGCACACCAGAGCTGGGCGGACGCTAACGAAAGTGCCAGCGCTAAATTTAACCGAGTCATTGCACATACGCCGAACTCCGATTCAGACCCTGGAAAAGCCAAGTCTTAAAGGCACGGCATAGTAATGCACCCATTAACGTTTTCAAAATTACTTTTTCTCAAGCTGATCTCTTATTTCTGTCTGCCGCTGCAAACTCGGAGGCTCACACACTGTGCTGTATGTAAACGTTGCACTGACTGTGACCTCCGATGGAAGCGCTTCCTCATTCCTTTCAGTAGCCACCAGTTAACGACTCTGCAAGCCTGAACCGACTGTTTTTCCAGATGTTGTTCTTGACAGCAGCTAAATGAGACGGCCACACCTCATTTTTCGACTGGGGACACAAGCGTGGACATTGCACGAGGAATACGTCATGATCGGAGTGAACGTCAGCAGCCCGGTGCTACTGGTTCGCGACCCTGGTAAGCCTGTAATTAATTTTTGGTTGGGGCGCTAAATGCTGCGTTCCCGTTCAGTAACCTCTTACGCTAACATTAACGCCCCCTCTGGCCACTAACTGAGGCGTCAGGCAACCGAAAATGCAGCCCAATATTCCTCAGGCAGAAGCTTATTCCATTTCAGTCCTTTTCAGAGCAACTTTGATGTAAGTGCTGACATCTGAGACCTGAAGGCTTTGGCATTGCACTGTAAGACAGAGACTAGATGGACCCTAACTTTCTTGTCTGTGATGAACAATTTTGGTTACACCTTGCAAGCAATTGTGAAACTTGGGGTACAAATGGTGCACAAACTTTTCAGTTGCAGATCCAGAGAGTAGGAAGCTGTCCAGAGGAAGATTCTTGTCCTAAGCTGATCACTTTCCTAAATATCTTCAGCATAATTAGAGACTAAATGAAGGCAATAGAAGGGAAAATTATGATCTTCTTGTTCATATTTCCCACTCGAACAGAAATGTCCCCAACAATCTACTGAGCAAAAACTGGAGCAATTCTGAGCATAGCTTCAAATTGACATAGAACTGAGCAGAAAATAAATGAATTAAAAATTGAATTTCCCCCACAGAATAAACACTAAAAAAATGATCAGTTTGATTTTGACTCATTAAAACCCAGATGTACCATTTCAACTTCGTTGAAAATTATGTCTGTTTTGCTTCATTTAAAGTCCCACACCAAGGACTTCAGCACAAAATCTAGGCTGACACTCCAGTGCAGTATTGATGGAGTGCTACACTGTCAGAGGTACCCTCTTTCATTTGAGACATTAGACTGAGGCCCAATGTTTGCCCTAATTATTTGGGGGGTGCACGGCCCCTTTAATGGTTTGCGTAGCCCGTTCAAAATTTTGCACATGTGCAAAATCTCCAATTTGAAAAGCCATGTGACTTTAATCTACATATTGATTGTGCTAACCAAACTGGTAGCAATACTGTGGAGGAGGATTTCCTGGAGTGTATGGTTTTCTAGACCAATATATCGAGGAACCAACTAGACAGCAGGCCATCCTAGACTGGATCTTGTGTAACGAGAGAGGATTAATTAGCAATCTGGTCATGCGAGGCCCCTTGGAGAAGAGTGACCATAATATGGTAGAGTTTTTCATTAAGATGGAGAGTGACACAGTTAATTCAGAGACTAGGATCCTGAAAAAGGAAACTTCGATGGTATGAGATGTGAATTGGTTAGGATAGACTGGCGAATGATACTTAAAGGGTTGACGGTGGATAGGCAATGGCAGACATTTAAATATCACATGGATGAACTACAACAATTGTACATCCCTGTCTGACGCAAAAATAAAAAAGGGAAGGTGGCTGAACCATGGCTAACAAGGAAAATTAGGGAAAGTGTTAAATCCAAGGAAGAGACATATAAATTAGCCAGAAAAAGCAGCAAACCTGAGGACTGGGAGAAATTTAGAATTCAGCAGAGGAGGACTAAGATTTTAATTAGGAAGGGGAAAATAGAGTATGAGAGTAAGCTTGCAGGGAACATAAAAACTGACTGCAAAAGCTTCTACAGATATGTGAAGAGAAAAAGATTAGTGAAGACTAATGTAGGTCCCTTGCAGTCAGAATCAGGTGAATTTATAATGGGGAACAAGGAAATAGCAGACCAATTGAACAAATACTTTGGTTCTGTCTTCACTAAGGAAGACACGAATAACCTCCCGAACATACAAGAAGACCAAGGGTCTAGCGAGAAGCGGGAACTGAGGGAAATCCTTATTAGTCAAGAAATGGTGTTCGGAAAATTGAAGAGACTGAAGGCCAATAAATCCCCAGGGCCTGATAGTCTGCATCCCAGAGTACTTAAGGAATAGTAGATACATTGGTGGTCATTTTCCAACATTCCATGGACTCAAGATCAGTTCCTGTAGATTGGAGGGTAGCTAATGTAACCCCACTTTTTAAAAAAGGAGGGAGAGAGAAAACAGGGAATTATAGATCGGTTAGCCTGACATCGGAGGTGGGGAAAATGCTGGAATCAATTATTAAAGATGTAATAGCAGTGCATTTGGAAAGCAGTGACAGGATCGATCCAAGTCAGCATGGATTTATGAAAGGGAAATCATGCTTGACAAATCTTCTAGAATTTTTTGAGGATGTAACTCGTATAGTAGATAAGGGAAAACCAGTGGATGTGGTGTATTTGGACTTTCAAAAGACTTTTGACAAGGTCACACACAAGAGATTAGTGTGCAAAATTAAGACACATGGTATTGGGGGTAATGTATTGACGTGGATAGAGAACTGGTTGGCAAACAGGAAGCAAAGAGTGGGAATAAACAGGTCCTTTTCAGAATGGCAGGCAGTGACTAGTGGGGTGCCGCAGGGTTCAGTGCTGGGACTCCAGCTATTTACAATATACATTAATGATTTAGATGAAGGAATTGAATGTTATATCTCCAAGTTTGCAGATGACACTAAGCTGGATGGCAGGGCGAGCTGTGAGGATGATGCTAAGAGACTGCAGGGGGACTTGGACAGGTTAGATGAATGGGCAAATGCATGGCAGATGCAGTATAATATGGATAAATGTGAGGTTATCCACTTTGGTGGCAAAAACAGGAAGGCAGATTATTATCTGAATGGTGACAGATTAATAAAAGGGAGGTGCAACGAGACCTGGGTGTCATGGTACATCAGTCATTGAAGATAGGCATGCAGGTACAGCAGGCACTAAAGAAAGCAAATGGCATGCTGGCCTTCATAGCGAGGGGATTTGAGTATAGGAGCAGGGAGGTCTTGCTGCAGTTGTACAGGGCCTTGGTGAGACCACACCTTGAGTATTGCGTGCAATTTTGGTCTCCTAATCTGAGGAAGGATATGCTTGCTATTGAGGGAGTGCAGCGAAGGTTCACCAGACTGATTCCCGGAATGGCAGGACTGACATATGAGGAAAGATTAGAACGGCTAGGCTTATATTCACTGGAATTTAGAAGAATGAGAGGTGGTCTCATAGAAACATATAAAATTCTGACAGGACTGGACAGGTTAGATGCAGGAAGAATGTTCCCGATGTTCCCAGGGGACACAGTCTAAGGATAAGGGGTAAGCCATATAGGACCGAGATGAGGAGAAACTTTTTCACCCAGAGAGTTGTGAACCTGTGGAATTCTCTGCCACAGAAAGTTGTTGAGTCCAGTTCGTTTGTCATATTCAAAAGGGAGTTAGATGTGGCCCTTACGGCTAAAGGGATCAGGGGGTATGGAGAGAAAGCAGGGGTGGGGTACTGAAGTTGCATGATCAGCCATGATCATATTGAATGGTGGTGCAGGCTCGAAGGGCCGAATGGCCTGCTCCTGCACCTATTTTCCATGTTTCTATTGCCAGGCTGCATGGGACCTTGGGACGGCTGCACAGCTTAGCAGGAATGTTGCCAAGGCCCCAACTGCCCTCTCAGCTGGATGCAAAAGATCCTATGGCACTATCCAAAAAAGAGCAGGGGAATACTCTCCGGTGTCTTGGCCAATATTTATCCCTCAACCAATTTCACTACGAACAGATTATCTGGTCATTATCACATTGCTGTTTGAGGGAGCTTGTTGTATGCAGATTGACTATTGCACTTCTTACATTACAACAGTGACTACACTTCTAAAGTACTTCATTGGCTATAAAGCACTTTGGGATGTCCTGAGGTTGTGAAAAGTGCTATATAAATGCAAGTTCTTTCTATGTTTAATTGCCAGAATTACTTTTACTCTTAAAATATTATTATGGACTCACCCTAAACTGCCTTGGTATTATTCTGTTAATAGATGAGAAAGTAATCAAAATGTGTATGCCTCAGATGTGCTGTACATTATAAATGCAGTTTTTTTTTTCTTTAAAGTCAAAATATGAGAGAAGTTATAAAGCAGAAGTACAGACTCCAGGTAGCCCTGTCATCACTGCGGACACTACAGTGCATGACAGAGAAGCATGTGCTCCGAGCTGAACTACTTCACAACACAGTATCAGGGAGTTCAGAACTTGGCTCAGGTCTGTCTTCCTAAGTAAACTATTGAGACTAATCATTTTGCAAAAGGTGACTGAGTCAGCAACACGAAGGATCTATGGACCTTTACTCACAGAAAAGAAAAACAAGTAAGACTTCTGAAGTTATAGTTTAGCTGGGCTCTAACTAAGCTTTGAAAGTTACAGTGTTCCTGCTTGCTCAGGGTACCGGGTACACGACCCCAGCGGAGGTCACGAGTTTGGATTCCTTGCACCGCTTGCCAATGATCTTTGCTTGGATGACTTCCTTCAGGTCACAGTAGGACTGTTGGATGAAGCACTGTGTTGAAGCATTTTGTTTCAAGTGAGGCAAAATGTGGTACTACCTGCTGAATGGCGGAGAGCTGCACTCATGGAGAAGTCTGGGGCTAGAGGAAGATTTGGGTCACAAAAAAGGCTAGAGAGATAAAAGCTAGGAAACAGTAAAATGATGCGAGCCTGCAATTGAAGAAAGTTGTTGCTCTAAAGCCAACCTCTGGACATGCTTTACAGCTAATGAAGTACTTTTGAAGTGTAGTCACTGTTGCAATGTAGGGAAATACAGCAGCCAATTTGCGCACAACCAGGTCCCACAAACAGCATTGAGATAAATGAGCTGATAATCTGCTTAAGTGATGTTGGTTGAGGGATAAATATTGGTCAGGACACCAGGAGAACTCTCCTCTTCTTCTTTGAATAGAGCCATGGGATCTTTTACATCCACCTGAGAGGATAGACTCGAATTGACGTCTCATTTGAAAAAAACATTTCCGACACGGCAGCACTCTCTCAGTTCTGTACTTTCTACCCGTCATTGTTCTTACACACAATCACTATCTCGAGCCATGTTTGACTGGCAAGGAAAGAAAACGTACATCTTAATCGATCCTCATTTGCTCCCTCAGTGACTCAGACAATTAAGAGACAAAAACCTAGAAATGTAATATTACCGCGCCCGTTTTACAGGTGTTTAACGATCCAATATGGCGGACGGCATGCGTGCACTCATTCCACTCTCGAAGTACGCTGCCCGTCATAATGGTAAAAGCTCCTGCATAGTCATCCGGGGTGTTTGAAGCCACTTTTGCAAAAGATAAAGGGATGGTGGGAGGCTGTTTGAGGAAAGGTAAGTTTGAAATATTTTATTGATTTTACTATGGAATTGGGAGGAGCAGGAGTACTCCTCTTAGCTCCACATTAAAACTGCTGGCCATTACTAGCCACCAGTAGTCCTGTCCCAGTGCCTCATCCTCTCCCGGACTGTCCTGAGGTCCTCCGCTATTGGAGCAAACTGATCTTACTGTCCCGCCACCCCTCCCACCCCCACCAGCATCTGAGGCCATGACTGGCTCACGCAGCTCACTGATAAGGTCCTAATCAGGCCTGTGAACCAATTTCCTGTGGTCCCGCTGCCGATCACATTGGGTGCGTGCAGCATGCGCTGAATAGGGATACCACCAATGTTTCTGAAGCTGTGCGATCACCTTGTCTGGAGTTCTCGCGCAGCCAGCACAATGGCTTTTATAAAGAAAAAAACGCACATGCGCGGGAATGTGAATGGGCCACGCGCCTTGTTAAAAACAATGACTGGGAACATTGAATAGCACCCGATTCGGGCATGATCCCATTTCTGGGTTCACATGGAAAAAATAGTTGTTCCACCTCCCTCATATAAAAATGGGATCCTACACTGTTAAATACTGCTGACGATATGTGGTTATCACTTTTCACAAGGAATTCAGGAGAGCCTCAAGTTATCTGAGAGGCTCAACAGCAGTCTATTGTCCTATTTGCAATACTCACAAAGAGCAGTAACCTAGAATTGGCACCTATAGGGGGAAGTGTTTCACTAGTTTAGATTATAATGCATCATGGAAAGTCTCTTGGAACTTGATTGCCTTTGGGGGTCAGAAAGGACCATCCCCAAGTTTTTCATCAATTGTCCGCAGGTATTTTTCTCGCCGCTCCCAGCAGACAGTGTTACCTGGGCTGTGAGGTCACACCATCAACTGAAATGGGATGAAGTTGATGGGTCTGATGTTCTTGCCATTATCTTCTTTTTTTACCTTTGGATATTTCTGTGGGCCATGTAATCCCTATCACAAAGTGACATCACAAAGACATTTCAATTCATCCTTATGGGCTACGAAAACATATATTTTCCCCACCGACTCAAAATATAAAATACAGAGGAGTAGAAGGTCCACAGGGTTCCCAATCTCCAGTCATAACCCACGTCGACATTCTAATCCTGAGTGCATTATGGTTGATAGTGTCAGCTTGGCTCAGTTGGTAGGAGCCCCATTTCTTAGTCAGAAAGTTGGGAGGGTCAGGACACAATCCAGGACTCAAGCATATAATCTTAGCTGACACTTCAATGCAGTACTGAGAGGGTACTACATTGTCGGAGGTGCCGTCTTTCAGATGAGAAGTTCCACTGAGCCCTGCCTGGCTGTTCAGTGGACATAACCAATCTCATCGCAGTATTTGAAGAAGAGCAGGGGAGTTCTCTTGGTGTCCTGGCCAACATTCGTCTCTTAATCAACACCAGCAAAAACACATTAATTGATCATTCATCTCATTTGCTATTTGTGGGACCTTGCTGTATGCAAGTTGCCTGTTATGTTTGCCCAAATAACAACAGTGACTTCAGTTGGGTTGTAAAGCACTTTGGGATGTATTGTGAACAAGTGCAAGATCTTTCTTCTTTATAATAATCAACATGACCACACAGCCTCACTTGTGGAGATAATTATCTGATCTGGCCATGATCTATCTTTTATTTCTCCATTTGTGACAAGACAGAAGAATGTAACTTGTTGGAAAGATGACACAACATTTACTGGAGTTACACACTACAGTCCAACTGGTTGTTTTTCTGCTTCAAACCATAAATTTCAAGGAAAAAATATTCCCTTCAGGAACAGACACCGGAAGTTAATTCTGTGGGACGATGGATGTTGCCACAGTTTAAGATGGTTTTCTTTCTAAAGTTCAAGCCTTAATCACTTAATGTCAGATTCAGATGTACTGGAAGAACTCTCATCACAACCTGTTAAATGCAGCTGGATGTATTTAACAGAAGTGTTGTTGTCTGATGAACCCTGCTGGTTGTATCTGGTATTTTATTTTTCAAGTGCTCTCACTTGGCTCAAACTTGGCCCACCCCTTTTTTCACATTCACCAGAGATGCACCGACTTTGTGGGCTGAAAACGGCGCCTAAAAAATCTTCCCCAATTCTAGCCACTGTGTTGCCTCTCCTGGGGCTTGGTGCGGCATGGCCAGTCGATTGGGGGGCGGAGATAGGGCCCTGCACCAGAAACAGTGCCAGCAGCTCTCACATGTGCGTTGGAGTGTGCGCGCATGCGCAGTGGCTCCTGCCCCCAGCCTCTGTGTTTGTGCTGCAGCTTGGGACCCGATGCGTCCCACCCCTATCCCGGGCCGAGTGGCCTGCTGCACAGTAACGAGACTTTGATAGAGAAGCCTGCCTTCTTCTAAAGCACTTGGTTCGTTTGTTGGCTGCCTGCATTATTGCCACTTTATGTCAATATTCTACACACAACTTGAAGACTTGAGGACATTGCCATGCAAAGGTTGAGGTATCCATCTCAAAAGTTATATCCAGGTATTTTTGTAGAAAACCAATTATAAACGTCATTAGGTTGCCAGTTTAATTTTCCACACACTCAATTACATTTTTCCTCGGGTGGGGGGGGTGCGGGGGGGGGGAGAATTATAAAATATTTCTATGATGGTGGGTGAGCTATGACGGTGGGTGAGCTTAAGCAGTTGGGAGAATATAAGAACATAAGAATTATGAGCAGGAGGTACTTCTATTTTTATTTGGATATTTTGAAAAAATTATGTAAATATGTTTTGTCTCTTTACTTCTTTTATTTTTGTAGTTTAAGCTGCCATGAATGCTTCTGTTGTATAGTAATTTAACTTTGTGAAGTTTGTCATATGATGTCCTATAACTGTTTGCTCCTATTCACATTCTTTAGTCAAGTCATTAAGTTCCGCTGGCCTCCAATGTATCTACCTGTGCTGATTTCTTAACTCAGGGTTTTTTGTGCGGCCACAAGTGGCCACATACACTGGCCTAAGTTAGTTTGGAGTAACTATTAGCTGTCCAAAGTGGCTTAAATGGTCAAAACAGGCGTAGGGGGCTGGTAATGTTCCCTTTTGAAAAAAACTAAACTAAACTATACATATCCTAACTAACTCACTTATACTGGTGCAAATTGAATGTGCAAAATGGGGATTTTTAAGATACACCAGAAAAATCAGTTTGCTCCAAAACAAAACAGAGCAACTCCTGGGCAATTTTGAGCCCATTGTGCTGACCTCTGTCCTGGGGAAAGCAAACTTGTCTGCATCTATTCCTTATCCTGGGAGAGAAATTAAGTGAAGGATGAAAGAAAAAGAGAAAAGGAAGAATAAAAAAGAAAGATAGATAGATAGATGAAGTGAATCAAGAAAAAAAAGAACAAATGTACTAAAAAGAACAGGCTGAATAGTATCAGTGGGTAGCCTCTGAGTCAGAAAGTTGTGGGTTCAAGTCCAACTCCAGGAACTTGAGCACAAATATCCAGGCCGACACTCCGGTGCAGTGTTGAGGGAGTGCTGCACTGTCACCCAGCAAACTGCCACAAACAGCAATGCAGTTCAGAGAAGGTTAACTAGGTTGATTCCGGAGATGAGTGGGTTGACTTATGAAGAAAGGTTAAGTAGGTTGGGCCTCTACTGATTGAAATTCAGAAGAATGAGAGGTGATCTTATCGAAATGTATAAGATTATGAGGGGGCTCGACAAATTGGATGCAGAGAGGATGTTTCTACTGATAGGGGAGACTAGAACTAGGAGGCATAATCTTAGAATAAGGGGCCACCCATTTAAAACTGAGATGAGGAGGAATTCATTCTCTCAGGGGGTTGTAAATCTGTGGAATTCGCTGCCTCAGAGAGCTGTGGAAGCTGGGTCATTGAATAAATTTAAGACAGAGATAGACAGTTTCTGAACTGATAAGGGAATAAGGGGTTATGGGGAGCGGGCAGGGAAGTGGACCTGAGTCCATGATCGGATCAGCCATGATCGTATTAAATGGCGGAACAGGCTCAAGGGGCCGTATGGCCTACTCCTGCTCCTATTTCTTATGTTCTTATGTGATAATGACCAGATCATCTGTTTTTTAATGTTGATTGAGGGAGCAATATTGGCCAGGATACCGGAGATAACTTCCCTGCTCTTCTTCGAAATAGTGCCATGGTATCTTTTATGTCCTCCTGAGAGGGCAGATGGGTTTAACGTCTCATGGGAAGACGGTACCTCCGACAGTGCTGTGAGATAGTATGGATAAATGGAGTTTAGGTACAGATCAGCCATGATCTAATTAAATGGCAGAGCAGGCTTGAGGGGCTGAATGGGCGACTCTTCCTATGGTTCAATGTTTTCACTTGTGTTGCCAATGGTATCAGGGTCCGTGTGTGGAGCAGTTTCTTCAACTGCACTCATGCTCATAGAATGTAGATGATACTCTTGATGTTTCAGGCCAATAGACTAAGAGAGAGGATATCAGGATTGGTTTTAAAGGTGGTGCAGGAACAGAGAGACCTGGGATATATGTACACAAACCTTTGAAGGTGGCAGGACAAATTGATAAGGCTCTTAAAAATATATATATAGGATCCTTGGCTTTGTCAATAGAGGCACAGAGTACAAAAGCAAGGCATTTATGGTAAATTTTATAAATCACTGGTTAGGCCTCAGCTGGAGTATTGTGTCCAATTCTGGGTACCACTTCATTTAAGTCGAGAGACTGGAGAAGCTGGGATTGTTCTCATTGGAGAAGGTTAAGGGAGATTTAATAGTTGATCAAAATTATGAAGGGTTTTGATAGGGAGAATCTATTTCCACTGGCTGGAGAATCGGTAACCAGAGGACACAGATTTTAGATAACTGGCAAAAGATTCCAGGGTTAAAATGAGGAGAATTTTTCCAATGCAGTGAGCTGATATTATCTGGATTGCACTAAGTGAAAGAATGGTGAAAGCTTATTCAAAGGTAAGTTTCAAAAGGAAATTGGATATATACTTGAAAAGGAGAAATTTGAAGGGCAATAGGGAAAGAGCAGGTTATTAATTGGATAGTTCTTTCAAAGAGCCGGCACAGACACGATGGGCCGAATTGCATCCTTCTGTGTTGTATGATTCTATGATTCTACGATTCAGGGGAAGGGCAAGGCCAGGCTCAGCTGTAACACTCTCCATGGTCACTAACTAGAGTCACATTTCTGTGCAACTGTGCCCTAGCAGCATTGCTGGATTAAGAGTTCTTGGAGCCCTAGCCATCAAGGGCATTCAGGGCCCCTCTGCATATCCACACCCATCCCAGCACAACCTCCTCCCAATCCATTAAAACACATACATGTGGTAAAGTGCATGAAGAAATAGGCCCATAGAATGTTTGCTCATTGCATTAATAATGAAGCAAATCATATCGCTAATCTATTACGCTTAAATGAAACTGCTTAATTTTGTCTCAGACAAAAAAATAACAGCTGACTGTACGTTCTGTAAGTTTAATACCGAGGCTCTATTATCTCAGAGCAATTGTCTACTAACAACATATAATTATAATTAAAGATTCAAAACACCAAACCTGCAGCATTTTTCGCAGTCAGGCCTGGGTTTAAAACCTGTTACCGTAACAACCGTAGACGGTGCTACCTGTGACTGGTGAACACCGAGTGCCGGCAGCAGCTGAGTAACCCGGCCTCCTCCAGAAAGTGTCAACAGCTTCTGGCGGATGAGGGCCCGGGGGAGGGGATGTCAGACCCTCAGTGGAGGAAACAGCATCAAAAGACGGATGAGCTAATCCTTGAATTGGCTGCAAGCCGTGATGCAGCCACAGTACAGAACAAGGCAATGAAAGAGAGAGCATGGACAGTTCAACTCACGTCAGGGTTCAGGACATTCACCGGTGCTCCGACAGTAGTCGGACGATCCTGGTGTGAGGATGATTTTCTCAGCAAGAACAATTCAATGTTTATCTGCTGCATGCACCATATCTACTATAGGAATATAGGAACAGGTCATTCAACCTCCTCGAGCCTGTTCCAACATTAAATTAAATCATGGCTGATCTCTGTCTCAACTCCATCTACCCATCTTGGTTCTGTAACCCTGGATACTCTTGCCTAACAAAAATTTATCAATCGCAGTTTTGAAAATTTCAATTGACCTAGCCTCAACAGCTTTTTGTGGGGAGAGAGTTCCAGGTTTCCAATACCTTTTGTGGGAAGAAGTGCTTTCTGACATCACTCCTTAATGGTCTAGCTCTAATTTTAAGGTTATGCCGCCTTGTTCTGAACTCCCCCAGCAGAGGAAATAGTTTCTCTCCATCTATCCCATCAACTCCTTTAATCATCGTAAACAACTCAAAGTAATTGAGTTTGCCTGCTATCACTCACTTATTTCATCTCCTTAATTTAACAGGAAAGCATTTTTTGGAGAACAAACATAAGAACTTATAAAGAGGAGCAGGAGTAGGCCATTCGGCCCTTCGAACTTGCTCCAACATTCAATAAAATCATGGCTGATCTTATTCCCGCACTATCCTCATATCCCTTGGTTCCCTTAGTATCCAAAAATATATCAATCTCTGTCTTGAATATACTTAACGACTGAGCATCCACAGCCCTCTGGGCTAGAGAATTCCAAAGATTCATAACCCTTTGAGTAAAGAAATTTCTTCTCATCTCAGTCCTAAATGGCCGACCCCTTATTCTGAGTCTGTGGGAAACATCCTCCCAGCATTGACCCTGTCAAGCCCCTTAAGAATTTTATACATTTCAATGAGATCACCTTTCATACTTCTAAACTCTAGGGATTATAGGACTAGTCTACTCAATCGCTCCTCTTGGACAATCCAGCCATCCCAGGAATCAGTCTAGTGAACCTTTGTTGCACTCACTCTAAGGTAAGTATGTCCTTTCTCAGATAAGGAGACCAAACTGTACACAATACTCCAGGTGTGGTCTCACCAAAGCCCTGTATAATTGCAGTAAGACTTATTTAATCCTATACCCCAATTCTTTTATAATAAAAGATAACATACCATTTGCTTTCCCAATTGTTTGCTGTGCTTGCATGTTCACTTTCTTTGATTCGTGTACAAGGCCAGCCGGGTTCAATGTTCCCCTCATTTTGGGGGGGGGGGGGGGGGGGGGGGGAGCTCAGTCCCTTTAATGGGCTGTACAGCCCATTCAAAATTTCATGCATGCACAAAATCGCCCATTAGGAAGCGGTCTGCGGGGATCTCCAGACAGCTTAGCGGGAACGTTGCCCAGGTCTCTCTGCATATCAACATTTCCCAATCTCTCACCGTTTAAAAAATATTATGCTTTTTATATTTCCAATCAAAGTGGATAACATTTCTCCACATTATATTCCAGCTGCCATGTTCTTGCCCACTCACTTAACCTTGCAGCCTCTTAGCATTCTTCTCACAACTTACTTTCCCGCCCGGCTTTGTATTGTCAGCAAACTTGGATACATTATGCAAAGTCCTGTCCCCTCAGTACAGATTCACACGAGGCATGTAGTGAAGTCAAGGTCACTCTGGACCTGCACCTTTATTTCACAGCTCTGGAATGCTGCACTTGCCTGAGGCCTGTCCTTATATACCTGTCTCTTGCAAGTGCACCGCTGGTGGTAAGTTATGCTGGTGGTTACAGGTCATATCTTATTACAGTCATGTATAGCATGTTAGGATACAGTTATATATAATAATGTAAAATACATGACACATTACAATAATAAAAATAGAAAATGCTAGAAATACTCAGCAGGTCAGGCAGCAACTGTGGATGGTCCTTCGTCAGAACTGGAAGAAGTTAGAGATGTAACAGATTTTAAGCAAGTACAGAGGCAGGGAAAGGGGGGAGGGGAGGAAAGAACAAAAGGGAAGGTCTGTGATAGGATGGAAGGCAGGAGAGATTAAGAGACAAAAGGGATGATGGTGCAAGGCAAAAGGAGATGGTAATGGGACAAGTTAAGAAACTGGATAGGGTGTAAATGGAGATGACAGAATCATCGACAGCTGCCTCGGGAAAGGGAGAAAAAACAGAAAAACAAAAAAATATATATGTGCAGGGGTTACGGTCTGAAATTGTTAAACTCAATGTTGAGCCCAGAAGGCTGTAAAGTGCCGAAACAAAAGACGAGGTGCTGTCCTGGAGCTTATGTTGAGCTTCATTGGAACAGTATAGGAGGCCGAGGACAGAGCGATCCGAGTGGGAGTGGAGTGGAGAATTAAAGTGACAGGCGACCGGAAGCTCGGGGTCACGCTTCCGGACTAAACAGAGGTGTTCTGCACAGCAGTCACCCAATCTGCGTTTGGTCTCCCCAAGGTAGAGGAGACCACATTGTGAGCAGGATACATTGGATACATTACATTTGGTCCCCTCATCTAAGTCTTTGATATAGATTGTGCCCTGTTACTATATCCCTAATAATAGATTCTAACATTTTCCCTATTATAGATTTCAGGCTAATTGGTCTATAGTTCCGTGTTTTCTTTCTCCCTCCTTTCTTGAATAGTGGTGTTCCATTTGCTACCTTCCAAACCACGGGGAGCATTCTAGAATCTAGGGAATTCTGGAAAATCAAAACCAATGTATCCATTTTATCTGTAGTCACTTCCTTTAAAATCCTTGAATGTTGAACATCAGATCCAAGGGATTTGTCGGCTCTTATACTCATTAATTTTTCCAGTATTATTTCTTTACTAATACTAATTTCTTTTCCTCATTTTCACTAGACCCTTGGTTCTCCACTATTTCCAGAATGTTTTGTGTCTTCTTCTGTGAAGACAAATATAAAGTATTTGTTTAATGTCTCTGCCATTTCCTTATTCCCCATTATAATATCTCCTACCTGTAAGGGACGCACGATTACTTTCACTAATCTCTTTCTTTTTACATAGCTATAGAAGCTTTTTCATTCTGTTTTATGTCTCTTGCTAGTTTACTTTCATATTCTATTTCTCTCTCTTTATCAATTTCTTTGCCGTATTTTGCTGAATTCTAAAATCCTCCCATTCCTCATGCTTACTATTCTTTATGGCAACATTATAAGCCACTTCTTTTTATCTAATATTACCTCTAACTTCTCTTAAGAACATAAGAATAGGAGCAGGAGTAGGCTATACCGCCCTTTGAGCCTGCTCCACCATTCAATAAGATCATGGCTGATTATCAACCTCAACTCCACTTTCCCACCCGATCCCCATATTCCTTGATTCCCCGAGAGTCCAAAAATCTATCTATCGCAGGCTTGAATATACTCAATGACTCAGCATCCATAGCACAATGGGATAAAGAATTCCAGAGATCACAACCCTCTAAGTGAAGAAATTCCTTCTCATCTCAGTCTTAAATGGCTGATCCCTTATCCTGAGACTAGGCCTTTAGTTCTAGACTCTCCAGCCAGGGGAAACAACCTCTCAGCATCTACCCTGTCAATCCCCCTCAGAATTTTATGTTTCAATGAGATCATCTCTCATTCTTCTAAACTCCAGAGAGTATAAGCCTAATCTACTCAATCTCTCCTCGTAGAACAACCCTCTTATCCCAGGGATCAATCTAGTGAATCTTTGTTGCACTGCCTCTAAGGCTTGTATGTCCTTTTTCAGATAAGAAGACCAAAACTGTGCACAGTATTACAGGCGTGGTCTCAGCAAAGCCCTGTACAATTGTAGTAAGACTTTATTTTTGTTCATGGGATATGGACATCGCCAACAAGGTCAGCATTTATTGCCCATTCCTAATTGTCCTTGAGAGGATGGTGGTGAGCTGCCACCTTAAATATAACTGAGTGACTTGCTAGGCCATTCAGAGGGCATTTAAGAGTTAACTACATTAGTGTGGGTCTGGAGTCACATATAGTAGGCCAGACTTGGTAAGACCAGCAGATTTCCTTCCTAAAAGGACATTAGTGAAGCAGATGGGATTTTACAACAATCCATTAGTTTCATGGTTACCTTTACTCTTACTAGCTTTTTATTTCAGATTTATTTAATTGAATTTAAATTCCCCAGCTGCCATGGTGGGATTTGAACTCATGTCTCCAGATCATTAGTCCAGGCCTCTGGATTACTAGTTGAATAATGCAATCATGATGCTGCTGTACCCAATAAGACTTCCTTACTCTTGTACTTCAATCCCCTTGCAATAAAGGCCACCATGCCATTTGCCTTCCTAATTGTTTGCTGTACCTGCATGCAAACTTTGTGTTCCTGTATGAGGACACCTTAATCTCTCTGAACACCAACATTTAATAGTTTCTCATCATTTAAAAAAAATCTATTTTCTATTCTTCCTACCAAAGTGAATAACCTCACATTTCCGCACATTATACTCCATCTTGCCCACTCATATAACCTTCCATATCCCTTTGCAGGGACTTTGTGTCCTCCCCACAGCTTACTTTCCCACCTAGCTTTGTATCATCAGCAAACTTGGATACATTACACTCGGTCTCTTGTTAGCCACAGAATTTTAATGAATTTAATTTTCCCGTGGGGTTTTTATTCCTTAAGGCAATGTATATTCATTGCAAATTATTTCTTTAAATATTTGCCATCTAAGAAAGAATGAGTTGAAAATAAATGTGGAGCTTATTCAACATCAGTCTACAATCCATCGGGAGAGGGGAAAACGCTGTAATTACCAGAAATATTTAAGATTAATATTTATACTAAAATACTGCTACTGCGGTTTCAAGTAATGTCATTTGGAGTTAAATAAAACAAAGCCCAACCCATTCACATGGTCGTGCCAGCCATTTCCCTGAGGTTGGGATCAGCTTCCACACATACACTGACAACATTCAGCTCCACCCCTCCACTGCCACTGTGTTGCCAGATGTTCCAACATCCAGTCCTGCAATTTCCTCCAGTTAAACATGTGGGAAGATCAATGACATTGTCTACAGCCTCTGCCTCAAACTCTGTACCCTTGCCACTGATTACATCCTCCTACTGCACATTGTCTCAGGACAAATCAAACTATTTGCTACCTCTGCGTTCTATCTGAGCCTCCAAGATGAGCCTCTAATCCAATATCCAATATCCTTAAAGTCTGCCTGCTTCCACCTCCGTACATTGTCTTCCTCCCTACCGCAGCCCATCTACTGCTGAAACCCTCATCCCTGCATTTGTTACCTCCAGACTCACTATTCGAATGCTCTTGTGGCTGGCCTCCCATCTTTCATCCTCCAAAACTCTGCTACCCGTATCCTAGATTATCTACATTGGCACCCGGTCCCCTAATGCCTCCAATTTAAAATTCCCATCCTTGTGTTGACTTCCCTTCATGGCCTCTCCCCTCCCTACCTCTAACTTTCTCCAGTCTAAAATGCCCCCAAACACTCCATTCCTCCAAATCTTGCCTCATGGCCTTTGGTCCACCGTTGGCGGCCATTTCTTCGGCCATCTAGGCTGTAAGCTCTGGCATTGTCAGCCTAAACCTTGTCACTTCTCACTGCTCCTTTAAGACATTCCTTAAAACCCACCTCTCTGAGCAAACATTTAGTCACTTCTCCTAATATCTCCGACTTTGGTTTGACATCCATTACGTTCTGGTTACATCTTTGTGAAGCACGTTAGGGTATTTTACTATATTAAAAGTGCTACATAAATGTACAGTAGGCACCTCAAAGCATTGGAGAAGTACTAACGCTGTCTCCGCAAAATCCTGCTAGTTCATTGGCAGGATAGGCTTACCAATGTCAGTGTTCTCTCTCAGGCCAACATCCCCAGCATCGAGGCATTGACCACGCTCGATCAGCTCCAATGGATGGTCCACATGCCCGATACTAGACTCCCGAAACAAGCACTCTACTCCAAGCTACATCACGGCAAGCGAGTCCCAGGAGGGCAGAGAAAACGCTTCACAGATACCCTAAAAGTTTCCTTGAAAAAATGTAACATCCCCACTAACTCTTGGGAATCCCTGGCCCAAGACACTCAAAGTGGAGGAGAAGCATCCGAGAATGCGCCGAACACTTAGAGTCTCTTCGTCGGGAGCACGCGAAAGCCAAGTACAAACAGCGGTAGGAGCGTACAACAAATCAAGCACCCCACCCACCCATCCCTGCAACCACCATTTCCCCACCTGTGACAGAGACTGTAGATTCCGCATTGGTCTCATCAGTCATCTTAGAACTCATTTTAGTGTGGAAACAAGTCATCCTCGACTCCGGGGACGCTTAAGAGAAAGATTAAGAAGAAGAAATGGATTATATCAGTTCTTTGGAGTTCCTGCTGAAGTTAACAGTTTAGGAGATTAGGAGAACCTTTGTGGGAAGTCCAAATGTAGATCTGACGATTATGGCCATCTGTAGCACTACAGCAACTGATAAGAACATAGGAAGATAAGAAATAGGAGCAGGAGTAGCCATACGGCCCCTTGAGCCTGCTCCGCCATTCAATAAGATCATGGCTGATCTGATCATGGATTCAGCTCCACTTCCCTGCCCGCTCCCCATAACCCCTTATCATTTAAGAAACTGTCTATTTCTGTCCTAAATTTATTCAATGTCCCAACTTCCACAACTCTCTGAGGCAACGAATTCCACAGTTTTACAACCCTCTGAAAGAAGAAATTTCTCCTCGTCTCAATTTTAAATGGGAGGCCCTTATTCTAAGATCATGCCCTCTAGTTCTAGTCTCCCCCATCAGTGGAAACATCCTCTCTGCATCCACCTTGTCAAGCCCCCTCATAATCTTATACGTTTCGATAAGATCACCTCTCATTCTTCTGAATTCCAATGAGTAGAGGCCCAACCTACTCAACTTTTCCTCATAAGTCAACCCCCCTCATCTCCGGAATCAACCTAGTGATCCTTCTCCAAACTGCCTCCAAAGCAAGTACAGTAAACTCTTGTTTATCCGGATCGCTCAGGGATTCGGCAATTCCGGCTAAACGAATTTTCTGTTAGGGCGAGTTTACATTTTAAAGCTGATATTTGAAGGTGATAGAGCCACCCACGAAGATTTAGTCTGTGTTATCTGAACGTGAATGTAATAAAATACATGAAAATTGATTCATAAAGTCTCGAAATTTTGAATTATTTTATTCTGTTAAAACTGAGCTTGATTTTTAAGATAGCGATCTTATATCTGCTTGTTTAAATGAGTTCATTTTCTTCTTAATTAAAATGTTGTGGATGATATGAGTTCGCAGAATGAGAAGTAAAATGAGAATTCTCCTCAAAAAAACCAATGACATATTTCATTGCTTCTTCAGCATGTGACCAAGTCTTTTTTTCTTTTCCTTTAATTTCATTATCTGAATTGCTCATCTCTTCATCAGATTTGTCTTTATTGGTGACTACGCCGATAAGTTCCTCGTCAGTATGAGTTTGTGCTACATCTGTGTCGATGTCAATATCTATCCATTTAGCAATGTCATCTTCTGCTAAGGATTTAAATGCGTTTGTTTTGTGCTCTGCTGACAATCTCCACGATTCTTTGACAGCCTGTTCTGTATTAGCCTGCACATAGAAACCTTCGAATTCTTCGTCATCAGAAGCACTGTCTTCGAATATGACATTGGGCCACAACTTGCGCCAACTCTTCAATGTAACATTTTTTTACTTCTCTCCATGCCAGAGAGCATGCATAGATGGATTCTTAAATATTATATGCTCTCTGGAAATCAGAGATTGATTGATCGCTTATTAATCAATTTGCCCATGAAGTTATTCCTATAGTGGCAGTTGAAGTTTTGTATGACATCCTGATCCATAGGTTGAATGAGCGAGGTCACATTGGGGGACAGATAGCGTGCGAAGATGTTGCCACAACTGGACACTAATTTTGACTCATGTGGGTGTGCTCTGCAGAAGCAGCACACACTTTCCACTAGGTTTGCCTATTTTCTTCAAGTTTTCTCGAACTTGGGGGAAGAATTCTGTTAAAAACCATTCCATGAATATGTCCTTATCCATCCACGCACTTTTCTGAGCCTTGTAGCTAACTGGTAAATGTGCAATTCCTTTTAAAGCACGTGGTTTCCTTGATTTGCCAATCACTAAAAGTGGAAGGCATTGGCACAATTCAAGATTGTTAACCTCTCCTTATTCATTTTAAAGCCTGCAACTTCCCTTTCCCCTGCTGCAGCAAATCTAGCAGTTGGCAAACATCGTAAGCCAGTCTCATCGGCGTTGTATATTTGATCTGCGGTCAATTTCATTTCCTGCACAATTTCAGCAAATGTTCTTGAATGATTCTGTGCGGCCTCATTGTCTGCTGATTTTTTTCTCACCCGACACATCCAGCTGGCGAATGCCATGGCGCTGCTTAAAACGTGTGAGCCACCCCTCTGAGAAAATGCACTCTTCAGCTAGATTCATTTTTATCTTGAAGTCCTTGGCCTTTGCTGTAATCATTGGTCCTGAAATTGCCACACCTTCAGACCGTTTCAAAGAAAACCATTCATAAAGCACCTGGTCTAGTTTGTCGAGTTTCGACTTTCGCAAATTCCTGCAGGACATTGCCTTCACAGGAGATGCAGAAGCAGCGGTGAAACTTTCTAAATCTTTCTTTTGCTTCTTGATATCATAAATTGTTGATGATCCAACATCATATTCGTCCATCAAGGTACGCATACTTCTGCCTGCTTCAGACTTCTTTAAAATTTCAAATTTCTGCTGAATGCTCAATATTTTGTTTCCTTTTAGTGCCACAAGACATTTTAAATTGTGCACCCGACTGCTTGAACTGCTTTCAATGCGTGTGACAGTTGAAAAGTGAGAAAGAAGTCCACGCCTGTGTCAATTTGTGTGTAATTGATAGTTGAAGTGAGCAAGATATTCACGTGTGTAACAGTTATTTTAAATTCCGTTACAGCGGGTTTTCCGTTAGATCCGTATCCGGATAAACAAGAGTTACCTGTTTATCCTTTCGTAAATATGGAAACCAAAACTGCACGCAGTATTCCAGGTGTGGCCTCACCAATACCCTGTATAACTGTACAAGACTTCCCTGTTTTTATACTCCATCCCCTTTGCAATAAAGGCCAAGATTCCATTGGCCTTCCTGATCACTTGCTGTACCTGCATACTATCCTTTTGTGTTTCATACTCAAGTACCCCCAGGTCCTGCTGTACTGCAGCACTTTGCAATCTTTCTCTACTTAAATAATAATAACTTGCTCTTTGATTTTTTTTTTCTGCCAAAGTGCATGACCTCGCTCTTTCCAACATTATACTCCATCTGCCAAATTTTTGCCCACTCACTTAGCCTGTCTATGTCCTTTTGCAGATTTTGTGTGTCCTCCTCACACATTGCTTTTCCTCCCATCTTTGTATCGTCAGCAAACTTGGCTACGTTACACTCGATCTCCCTTCGTCCAAGTCGTTAATATAGATTGTAAATAGTTGGGGTCCAGCACTGATCCCTGCGACACCCCACTAGTTACTGGTTGCCAACCAGCGAATGAACCATTTATCCCGACTCTCTGTTTTCTGTTCGTTAGCCAATCCTCTATCCATGCTAATATATTACCCCCAACCCCGTGAACTTTTATATTGTGTAGTAACCTTTTATGTGGTATCTTGTCAAATGCCTTCTGGAAGTCCAAATACGCCACATCCACTGGTTCCCCTTTATCCACCCTGTTCATTACATCCTCAAAGAATTCCAGTTAATTTGTCAAACATGACTTCCCCTTCATAAATCCATGCTGACTCTGCCTGACTGAATTTTGCTTTTCCAAATGTCCTGCTACTGCTTCTTTAATAATGGACTCCAACATTTTCCCAACCACAGATGTTAGGCTAACTGGTCTATAGTTTCCTGCTTTTTGTCTGAGTCCATTTTTAAATAGGGGCGTTACATTTGCAGTTTTTCAATCTGCTGGGACCTCCCCAGAATCCAGGGAACTTTGGTAAATTACAACCAATGCATCCACAATCCCTGCGCTACTTCTCTTAAGACCCTAGGATGCAAGCCATCCGGTCCAGGGGATTTATCTGCCTTTAGTCCCATTATCTTGTCGAGTACCCCTTAATGATTGTGATTGTGTTAAGTTCCTCCCCCCCCCCCATAGCCCCTAGACTATTTATTGTCGGAATATTGTTAGTGTCCTCTACCGTAAAGACTGATACAACATCATTGTTCAGAGTTTCTGCCATCTCCATGTTCCCCATTACTAATTCCTCGGTCTCGTCCTCTAAGGGACCAACATTTACTTTAGCCACTCTTTTCCGTTTTATATATCTATAGAAACTCTTGCTATCTGTTTTTATATTTTGTGCTAGTTTACTTTCATATTCTATCTTCCCTTTCTTAATCATTTTTTTAGTCGTTCTTTGCTGGCTTTTAAAAGCTTCCCAGTCTTCTGTCCTCCCACTAGTTTTGGCCACTTTGTATGCCCTTGTTTTTAATTGGATACCTTCCTTTATTTCTTTAGTTAGCCACGGATGGCTATCTTTTCTCTTACACCCTTTTCTCCTCACTGGAATATATTTTTCTTGAGAGTTGTGCAATATCTCCTTAAATGTACACCACTGTTCATCAACCGTCCTACAGTTTAATCTATTTTCCCAGTCCACTTTAGCCAACTCTGCCCTCATACCTTCATAATCTCCTTTATTTAAGCTTAGTACACTGGTTAGAGATCCAATTTTCTCACCCTCCATCTGAATTTGAAATTCAATCATGCTATGATCACTCATTCCAAGGAGATCCTTTATGAGGAGATTGTTTATTAATCCTGTCTCATTACACAGGACCAGATCTAAGATAGCCTGCCCCCTGGTTGGTTCCGCTACATACTGCTCAAGGAACCCATCCCTTATGCACTCTATGAACTCCTCCTCACAGCTACCTTGACCAATTTAATTTGTCCAATCAATATGGAGGTTAAAATCACACATGATTATTGCTGTTCCCTTTTTACAAGCCCCCACTATTTCCTGGTTTATGCTCCGACCAACAGAGTTGCTACTGTTAGGGGACCTATAGACTACGCCCACCAGTAACTTATTATTTCTTATCTCCACTCAAACTGTTTCAACATCCTTATCACTTTATCATTTGATCCAATATCGTTTCTCACTATTGCAATTATTCCATCCTTTATCAATAGAGCTACCCCACCTCCTTTTCCTTTCTGTCTGTGCTTCCGGATTGTCAAATATTTAATTCCCAGTCCTGGTCACCTTGCAACCACGTCTCTGTAATGGCTATCAGATCATACCCATTTGTATCTATTTGTGCCGTCAACTCATCTATTTTGTTACAAATGCTACGTGCATTTAGACAAAGTGCCTTTATGTTTGTCTTTTTACTCTTTTTACCTGCTTGTTTCCTCTCTCCCTCAAACTCACTTTCTTTATTTTTGCTTTCTAATTCCAGCTTTATTCCCCTCCCGACTGAATCTATTTTCTGGTTCCCATCCCCCTGCCAAGCTAGTTTAAACCCTCCCCAACAGCACTAGCAATCCCCCCCACCCCCCCCCCCCCCCCACATGAGGATATTGGTCCAGACTCTGTTGAGGTGCAACCCGTCCGGCTTGTACAGGTCCCACCTCCCACAGAAGCATTCACAAAGCCTCAGGAAACTAAAGCCCTCCCACCTGTACCATCTCTCCAGTCACATATTCATCTGCTCTATCCTCCTATTTCTGTACTCACTAGCTCGTGGCACTGGGAGTAATCGGAGATTACTACCTCCCTAAACTCTGCCTGCAGGACTTTATCCCTCTTCCTACCCATGTTATTGGTATCATTGTGGACCACGACCTCTGGCTGTTCACCCTCTCCCCCCAGAATGCCCTGCAGCTGCTCAGTGACATCCTTGACCCTGGCACCAGGGAGGCAACATACCATCCTGGAGTCACGTCTGGGGCCGCAGAAACACCTGTCTATTCCCCTGACTATCGAATCCCCTACCACTATAGCTCTTCCATTCTTTTTCCTCCCCCCCTGTGCAGCTGAGCCACCCGTGGTGCCGTAGACTTGGCTCTGGCTGCACTCCCCAGAGCCACCATCACCCTCACCAGTACTCAGAACAGAGTACCAGTTGGAGAGATGGACTCAGTGTACTCCTGCACTACCTGCCCAGCCCTCCACTTCTGACTGGCGGTCACCCACTCCCTCTCTGCCTGTACACTCTTAAGCTGGAGAGTGACTGCCTCTAGAAACATGCTATTCACGTAGCTCCCAGTCTCGCGGATGCACCGCAGTGACCCCAAAACACGGAGCTCGAGTTGGTGCACTGGAGACACCTCCTGCACACATGGTCGTCCCGGCCGCGCGAAGCATCCGGGACTCCCCACATGCCACAGGATGTGCAATTCATGGGACTGAGCTGCCCTGCCATCCCTCTAGTTACACTCGCAACTATCGAGTAGAACTAAGCTCTAAACCTTAGCACAACACACCCAGCCGCTACTCAGCAAACAGCCGATTTAATTAACTGGCTCTCCTTAGGTAATGCAGATCACATATATTTACTTACAGATCCTACTTACAACAATGCCAAAGGTTTCCTACAGAAAAGAAAAATATTCACCAATCCATCAGCCAATCACTTACCCGCTTGGCTGTGACGTCACACCGATTTCGATTTTTAAAAACTCTTTGTCCCTGCAGCAGCTGGCTCCCCCTGATCGCCACGCCCTTTTATCTGGGCCTCGATCCTCCCGCTGATGACTGGTACCAGGTAATAAATATAAAGACCATTAAGTAATGTGTACAGTTAGTAGTGTATTATAAGCTTGAACCTCTGGAGATTTCCCATTGGGACCCTTATTGGAATTGGCTCCTTTTACTGCCTGGGTCACGGCTTCACATTATGCAAGGTTGGGAGCTGGAGCTTCACCATAGAATCATAGAATGGTTACAGCACGGAAGGAGACCATTCGGCCTGTCGAGCCCGTGCCGGCTCTCTGCAAGAGCATCTCAGGTAGTCCCACATCCTCGCTCTTTCCCCATAGCTCTGCAATTTTTTTTCCTTCAGGTACTTATCCAATTCCCTTTTGAAAGCTATGATTGGGTCTGCCTCCATCACTCTTTCAGGCAGTGCATTCCAGATCCTAACCACTCGCTTTGTAAAAAGATTTTTTCTCATGTCACCTTTGGTTCTTTTGGCAATCACCTTAAATCTGTGTCTTCTGGTTCTTGACCCTTCCGCCAATGGGAACAGTTTCTCTCGATCTACTCTGTCCAGACCCCTCATGATTTTGAACAACTCTATCAAATCTCCTCTCAACCTTCTCCACTCCAAGGAAAACAACTCCAGCTTCTCCAGTCTATCCACATAACTGAAGTCCTTCATCCCTGGAATTATTCTCGTAAATCTTTACTGCACCCACTCCAAGGCCTTCACATCCTTCCTAAAGTGTGGTGCCCAGAATTAGACACAATACTTCAGTTGAGGCCGAACCAGTGTTTTATCATCATCATCATAGGCAGTCCCTCGGAATCGAGGAAGACTTGCTTCCCTTCTAAAAATGAGTCCTTAGATGGCTGAACAGTCCAATACGAGAACCACAGTCCCTGTCACAGGTAGGACAGATAGTTGTTGAGGGAAAGGGTGGCTGGGACTGGTATTATATATAATCATCAATTAAGATCTTTAAGTGAGGGTAATCCCGTACAGCTTTTAACTGGATTCAAGGCTCATCTGTAATGCACACAATACATGTTCACCTATTAAAAGATGTCTGGGTAAATTTTACAATTTATGTTCTAGGAGCAGAACTTTGCACGACGGGAACATGCATCGGGCACTCAGCTGTGAAGAATCGTGCACCTGATTCACGGCCTACTCAAATTTCCAAACATTAAAACGAACGCACTTGCAGTCAAGAAATTAGGTCTACAGCTCTGAGTCAAATAATCTACCCCATCATGCAATATGTTCATATTTCCAGCATACTCAGTATGTTAGAAACATAGAAACATAGAAATTAGGTGCAGGAGCAGGCTATTCGGCCCTTCGAGCCTGCACCGCCATTCAATAAGATAATGGCTGATCATTCAACCTCAGTACCCCTTTCCTGCTTTCTCTCCATACCCCTTGATCCCTTTGGCTGTAAGGGCTATATCTAACTCCCTTTTGAATATATCTAACGAACTGGCCTCAACAATTTTCTGTGGTAGAGAGTTCCACAGGTTAACCACTTTCTGAGTGAAGAAGTTTCTCCTCATTTTGGTCTTAAATGGCTTACCCCTTATTCTTAGACTGTGCCCCCTGGTTCTGGAACTCCCCAGCAACGAGAACATTCTTTCTGCCTCTAACCTGTCCAATCCCGTCTGAATTTTATATGTTTCTATGAGATCCCCTCTCTTCTAAACTCCAGTGGATACAAGCCCAGTTGATCTAATCTCTCCTCATATGTCAATCCTGCCATCCCAGGAATCAATCTGGTGAACCTTCGGTGTACTCCCTCAATAGCAAGAACGTCCTTCCTCAGATTAGGAGACCAAAACTGAACACAATATTTCAGGTGTGGCCTCACCAAGGCTCTGTACAACTGCAGTAAGACCTCCCTGCTCCTATACTCAAATCCTCGAGCTATGAAGGCCATCATGCCATTTGTCTTCTTTGCCGCCTGCTGTACCTGCATGCCAAACTTCAATGACTGATGTACCATGACACCCAGGTCTCATTGCACCTCCCCTTTTCCTAATCTGTCACCATTCAGATAATATTCTGTCTTCTTGTTTTTCCCACCAAAGTGGATAACCTCACATTTATCCACATTATACTCCATCTGCCATGCATTTGCCCACTCACCTAACCTGTCCAAGTCACCCTGCAGCCTCTTAGCATCCTCCTCACAGCTCACACCGCCACCTAGCTTAGTGTCATCTGCAAACTTGGAGATATTACATTCAATTCCTTCATCTAAATCATTGATGTATATTGTAAATAGCTGGGGTCCCAGCACTGAACCCTGCTCCACCCCACTGATCACTGCCTGCCATTCTGAAAAGCACCCATTTATTCCGACTCTCTGCTTCCTGTCTGACAACCAGTTCTCTATTCACATCAATACATTACCCTCAATACCATGTGCTTTAATTTTGCACACTAATCTCTTGTGTGGGACCTTGTCAAAAGCCTTTTGAAAGTCCAAATACACCACATCCACTGGTTCTCCCTTGTCCACTCTACTAGCTACATCCTCAAAAAATTCTAGAAGATTTGTCAAGCATGATTTCCCTTTCATAAATCCATGCTGACTTTGACCGATCCTGTCACTGCTTTCCAAATGCGCTGCTATTAAATCTTTAATAATTGATTCCAACATTTTCCCCACCACTGATGTCAGGCTAACCGGTCTATAATTCCCCGTTTTCTCTCTCCCTCCTTTTTTAAAAAATGGTGTTACATTAGCTACCATCCTGTCCATAGGAACTGATCCAGAGTCAATAGAATTTTGGAAAATGATCACCAATGCATCCACTATTTCTAGGGCCACTTCCTTATGTACTCTGGGATGCAGCCTATCAGGTCCTGGGGATTTATTGACCTTCAATCCCGTCAATTTCCCGAACACAATTTCCTGACTAATAAGGATTTCCTTCAGTTCCTCCTTTTTGCTAGACCCTCAAACCCCTAGTATTTCCGGAAGGTTATTTGTGTCTTCCTTAATGAAGACAGATCCAAAGTATTTGTTCAATTGGTCTGCCATTTCTTTGTTCCCCATTATAAATTCACCTGATTCTGACTGCAAAGGACCTCCGTTGGTCTTCACTAATCTTTTTCTCTTCACATATCTATAGAAGTTTTTGCAGTCAGTTTTTATGTTCCCAGCAAGCTTCCTCTCATACTTTATTTTTCCCCTCCGAATTAGATCCTTTGTCCTCCTCTGCTGAATTCTAAATTTCTCACAGTCCTCAGGTTTGCTGCTTTTTTTGGCCAATTTATATGCCTCTTCCTTGGATTTAACACTATCCCTAATTTCCCCTGTTAGCCACGGTTGAGCAATCTTCCCAGTTTTATTTTTACTCCAGACAGGGATGTACAAATGCTGAAGTTCATCCACGTGCCCTTTAAATGTCTGCCATTGCCTAGCCACTGTCAACCCTTTAAGTATCATTTGCCAGTCTATCCTAGCCAATTCACGTCTCATACCATCGAAGTTACCTTTCCTTAAGTTCAGGACCCTAGTCTCTGAATTAACTATGTCACTCTCCATCTTAATAAAGAATTCTACCATATTATGGTCACTCTTCCCCAGGGGGCCTCACACAACAAGATTGCTAATTAGTCCTCTCTCATTACACAACACCCAGTCTAGGATGGTCAGCTCTCTAGTTGGTTCCTCGACATATTGGCCTAGAAAGCTATCCCTAATACACTCCAGGAAATCCTCCTCCATCGTATTGCTACCAGTTTGGTTAGCCCAATCTATATGTAGATTAAAGTCGTCCATGATAACTGCTGTACCCTTATTGCATGCATCCCTAATTTCTCATTTGATGCTTTCCCCAACTTCACTACTACTGTTTGGTGGTCTGTACACAACTCCCACTAGCGTTTTCTGCCCTTTGGTATTCCGCAGCTCTACCCATACAGATTCCATATCATCCCAGCTAATGTCCTTTCTTACTATTGCGTTAATTTCCTCTTTAAACAGCAACGCTACCCCACCTCCTTTTCATATCTGTCTATCCATCCTGAATGTTGAATACCCCTGGATTTTGAGTTCCCAGCCTTGGTCACCCTGGAGCCATATCTCCGTAATCCCAATTATATCATAATCGTTAATAGCTGCCTGCGCAGTTAATTCATCCACTTTATTATGAATACTCCTTGCATTGAGGCACAGAGCCTTCAGGCTTGTCTTTCTAACACTCTTTTTCCCTTTAGAATTTTGCTGTAATGTGGCCCTTTTTGATTTTTGCCTTGGGTTTCTCTGCCCTCCACTTTTACTATTCTCCTTTCTATCTTTTGCTTCTGCCTCCATTTTATTTCCCTCTATCTCCCTGCATAGGCTCCCATCACCCTGCTATATTAGTTTAACTCCTCCCCTCCAGCACTAGCAAACACTCCCCCTCGGACATTGGTTCCGGTCCTGCCCAGGTGCAGATCGTCCGGTTTGTACTGGTCCTACCTCCACCAGAACCGGTTCCAATGTCCCAGGAATTTGAATCCCTCCCTCTTGCACCACTCCTCAAGCCACGTATTCATCTTAGCTATCCTGCTATTTCTACTCTGACTAGCACGTGGCACTGGTAGCAATCCTGAGATTACTACCTTTGAGGTCCTACTTTTTAATTTAACTCCTAGCTCCCTAAATTCAGCTTGTAGGACCTCATCCTGCTTTTTACCTATATCGTTGGTACCTATATGCACCAGGACAACTGGCTGTTCACCCTCCTCCTCCAGAATGCCCTGCAGCCACTCCGAGACATCCTTGACCCTTGCACCAGGAAGGCAACATACCTGGAATCTCGGTTGCGACCGCAGAAATGCCTATCTATTCCCCTTACAATAGAATCCCCTACCACTAGAGCTCTCCCACTCTTTTTCCTGCCCTCCTGTGCGGCAGAGCCACCCACGGTGCCATGAACTTGGCTGCTGCTGCCTTCCCCTGGTAAGCCATCTCCCCCAACAATATCCAAAGCGGTATATCTGTTTTGGGAAACTCCTGCACTGCCTTCCTACTCTTGTTCTGCCTAATGGTCACCCATCCCCTATCTGCCTTTGTAATCTTTACCTGCAGTGTGACCAACTCACTGAACGTGCTATCCACAACATCCTCAGCATCGCGCATGTGAATCCAGAGTGAATCCATCCGTAGCTCCAGTGCCGTCATGCAGTCGAACAGGAGCTTCAGCTTGATACACTTCCTGCACACATAGTCATCAAGGACACTGTCCCTGAATTCTCACATGGCACAGGAGGAGCATGACACGGGTCTGGGCTCTCCTGCCATGACTTAACCCTTAAAATAACCTAATTTGGCAACAATGCCAAAGGTTTCTTACTGACAAGATAAGGAAAAAAGAAAAACTACTCACCAATCAACCAGCCAACCACTTGTCCTCTTGCTGTGATGTCACACTTCGTTTTCTTTTCCTCCCAGGTCGGGGAGTCAGCACTGGTGGGGAAAACAAGACAAAGCAACACCTCCCGCTCCCACTTATCAAACTCTTACCTTTGCATTCTGAGCTGCTGCTGCACTCTGTGCAGGTCTGCACAAAGCCCTCTCTTTTTATACTGTTCCTAGTTGACTCACCACTGGCCTGTTTAGGGAACCAGTTTTTACTAGCTGGCCAATTAACTAAGATAGCTTGCTTGTTTGTCTCTGCTTAAACCTACAACAATCCTATCTGTTTAATATTTCAGTTTTACTTAAACCTGTAATTTTGCTTTTATTCAATAACTGGCTTTATGACTGTCTCGTTCTTTTGGTAAATTTTGTATTCCTGGAAATGCCTGCCTCAATGGTAGCACACCAGTTAAACCAAGTCTGCTCTCTCAGGTGGATGTAAAAGATCCCATAGCACTATGTCGAAGAAGAGCAGAGGAGTTCTGTCCTGTGTCCTGGACAATATTCATCCTTCAACCAACACCTCTAAAATAGAAGGCATCAATTTAACATCTCATCTTAAAGAAGGCACCTCTAACAGTGCAGCACTCTCTCGGTCCTGCACTGAAGTGTCAGTCTGCATTATGGGCTCAGTCACTGGGATGGAGCTTGAACCCACAACCTTCTGATTCAGAGCTGACAGTGCTACCACTGAGCCACAGGTGACGCCTACTATTGGAATAACATGTGATACTGTTGACTTGCAACTTGCAAGTAAAACACGGGTTTAAAAAGACAAGTGATAAATATGTGTATATTTAGACACATTTGCATTTGCCTTTCTAAGGATTTCACTGTTGCTGAACTTCATTAGTGTGCTTTGGCTGTGTGTGCTTTGACTTTTAGTTTTGCTTATTATTAGGAAAGTTTATTCCCAACTCCCTTTCTGTAGTGTAGTACCATCTAAGTCTGCATGTATAGAATACATTGCTGAATAGTCATGGCGTATTGTAATCCTTACAATGGAAGTACAGGAAACGTTAGTCTTTTAATTGTAGGAATGTACAGGCCTGGAAATCGCCACTGGGTCAATCTGTCTGGTCCCAGTACTAGGAAATATCATATCTCCCGATATCTGCTGTACTCCTCAACCAAATGTTTCTCCAGGTATTTATCTAACTCTCTTTTAAAATTCCTGATACAATCAACCCCTACTACCACCCTTGCCAAATCATTCTGTTTATAAAAGCTTTCATCTTTCTGTAAATTATAATTTGTTTTTGGTAGGGATAGTGCATTGGAAATGGCACTGAGACAGTCCAGCAATGTAATACAACAGGCACGGGTACCGTGATTACAATTAATATCCGGAGATATCCGTGTCTCTGGATTTTACAGAATTTAAAAAGTACCACAGCCAGTTCTTTGAGGGGAACTCTGTCGCCACCTACAGGATTATAACATCTTTAGCTCGGGAAAGCAAAATACTTTTTATTTAAAATGCTTTTTTTTAGATATACATTCCAAGTTCAATGATTACTGAAAAAGTTTAGCAGGTTTAAAAAGCTTTTGGTGTTTTAAAAAGCAAAAAGAAATGTTGCACCTCAATTTTCTGACATATAAATATAGAAAATAAATAGATATTCGGTGTTCTTTCTTTACTTCCTATTATTAAATGTGATTTTCACTTTCCACTATTTTGAAGTTTTTCAAAGCAATCAGAAGACAAGAGGAGGCCATTCAGTCCCTCAAGCTCGTTCTATCATTCAATCAGATCATTGCTGATCTGTACCTCAACTCAAGTCAACCCGCCTCAGTCTTACAAATTTCAATTGTCCCAGCATCCACAGACCTTTGCAGATTTCCACTATCCTTTGTGTGAAAAATGCTTCCTGATCTGGCATACTGAACCTATTGACATTCCTGGTCTCGCTATCTCTCATTTCAAATTGAACTTCCATATCTCCTCCTTTTCTAACTTCCGAGGTTGTTTTTGAGTCTGGGGAATAAGGCAGGTGAGCTGAGGGCACAGATAGACACTTGGCAGTATGATATTATAATAGGGCTAGAAATTTGTTTTTTGGCGAAAACGATATTTTTTCACCAAAAATACCGCTTTTGCTCCGCTACCGCTACAAGGCCTAAAAATCAAGCTTCAATTTGTGCAGCGGTAAAAATCATCATTGCACGAGGATTCGTGGCACAAACTGCAAATTTTCTGCAACTTTACTCCGCGGCCGATTATCACTGCGAGAATGGCTTTGGGCAGGCGGAAAACACTCCCAAAAAATCGTCAAAAAAAAATTGAGAAACATTCACAAGACACTTAACTATCGAATCGCTGGAAAAGAATTTAAAAATAAAATCTTTAACTTACCTTTGTTTGCAGATCTTCATACTTACCACTGCTCCAAGGGCTGCAACGCAGCTTTTTACCTGCCGGCATTTTTCGTCCTAAATACAGGTGCCGCTAGCGAGTCAAATTTTTGGTGAAAGCGATATTTTGAGTCTTGCACGGCGGCAATCCGGTCCCAGCAATACTTAAAAACTGCCGCCGCAGCAAGACGTCTCGGAATTTCCCATCAACCAGTTTTTCACAAAAATTGGCGAAATATCGGCAAAAATCCGGTCGCAAGGTCGGCGAATTTTTGTACAAGCTATTACTGAGACATGGCTGAAAGAAGGGCAGGAATGGCAGCTCAACATTCCGGGTTACCAGGTTTTCAGACAGAATAGAGAGGGGGGCAAAAAAGGAGGGGGTGTTGCAGTAGTGATTAAAGAAACAATTACAGTTGTGAGGAGGGATGATATGTTAAAAGGATCATCAAATGAGGCCATATGGGTTGAATTGAAGAACAAAAAAAGGGCGATCACACTTCTGGGAGTATACTATAGACCCCCAAATAGTGAGAGAGAGATAGAAGAGCAAATATATGGGCATATTTCTGAGAAGTGCAAAAACTATACGACAGTAATAGTAGGGGATTTCAACTACCCTAGTATTAACAGGGATAGAATTAGTGTGAAGGTTATAGAAGGTGCAGAATTCCTGAAATGCATTCAGGAGAACTTTTTTAGCCAGTATGTAGCAAGCCAAACAAGGGAGGGGGCGGTTCTGGACTTAGTTTTAGGGAATGAAGCTGGGCAGGTGGAAGGGGTATTAGTGGGAGAGCATTTTGGTGCTCATGATCATTATTCAGTTAGATTCAGGGTAGTTATGGAAAGGGACAAAAATAGACCAGGAATAAAAGTTCTCAATTAGGGTTAAGCCAATTTTACGAAGCTGAGATGGTATTTAGCCATAGTGGACTGGAAACAGCTACTTGAAGGTAAATCAGTGTCAGAGCAGTGGGAGGCATTCAAGGAGATCGCGAGGGTTCAAAGCAATATGTTCCCTTAAAGAAAAAAAGTTGGACTAACAAATCTAGAGCACGCTGGATGTCAAGGGCATACAGGGTAGGATAAAGAAAAAAGGGAGGCTTATGACAGATACAGAGGGCTCAATACTGCAGAAACCCTATAGAAAGTGTAGGGGTGAAATTAAAAAGGAAGTTAGGAAAGCAAAGAGAGAGAATGAATAAATATTGGCAAGTAAAATCAAGGAAAACCCAAATATGTTTTAGAAATAAGAGCAAGAGGATAACAAAAGAAAGAGTAGAGCCTATTGGAGACCATGAAGGTAATGTGTGTGTGGAGGTGGATCACATGGGTATGGTTCACAAAAGAGGCTCATTGCAATTTGGGAGGAGGAGTGTGAAATATTACCTAAAAAAAACATAGTGAAAGAAGAAGTATTAAGGGATTTAGCATCTTTGAAAGTGGAAAAATCCCCAGGCCCGGATGAAATGTATCACAGACTGTTAAAAGAAGCAAGAGAGGAAATAGCAGAGGCTCTGACCATCTTTTTCCAATCCCCTCTGGCTACAGGTGTGATGCCGGATGACTGGAGGTCGGCAAAAGTTGTACCATTGTTTAACAAGGGAAAAAGGGACAGACCGAGTAAGTACAGGCCAGTCAACCTAACCTCGGTGGTGGGAAAATTATTGGAAAAAATTCTGAGGGACAGGATAAATCTTCATTTCGAAAGACACGGATTAATCAAGGACAGCTAGCAAGGATTTGTTAAGGGAAGGTTGTGTCTGATTAACTGGATTGAATTTGTTGAGGAGGTAAAAAGGACGGTGGATGAGGGTATTGCATTTGATGTAGTGTATATGAATTTTAGCAGGCTTTTGATAAGGTATCACGTGGCAGACTGGTCATAAAAATAAAAGTCCATGGGATCGAAGGCAAATTTAAAAGCTCTTTATCTAAATGCACGTAGCATTCGTAACAAAATACATGAGGTGACGGCACAAATAGATACAAATGGGTATGATCTGATAGCCATTTCAGAGACGTAATTTGAAGGTGACCAAGACTGGGAACTAAATATTCAGGGGTATTTGACAATTCGGAAGGACAGACAGAAAGGAAAAGGAGGTGGGGGTAGCACCGTTAAGAAAGGATGGGATCAGTGCATTCGTGAGAAACGATATTGGCTCAGAGGATCAAAATGTTGAATCAGTTTGGGTGGAGATAAGGAATAATAAGGGGAAAAAGTCACTGGTGGGCATAGTATTTGGTCTCCTAACAGTAGCTACACTGTTGGACGGAGTATAAATCAAGAAATAATGGAGGCTTCTAAAAAAGGAACAGCAATAATCATGGGCAATTTTAACCTTCATATTGATTGGACAAAGCAAATTGGCCAAGGTAACCTTGAGGAAGAGTTCATAAAGTGTATAGTTTCCTTCAACAGTACGTTGCGGAACCAACCAGAGAGCAGGCTATCTTAGATCTAGTACTGTGTAATGAGACAGGATTAATAAATGATCTTGTAGTAAAGGATCCTCTAGGAATGAGTGACCATAACATGGTTGAATTTCAAATTCAGTTGGAGGGTGAAAAAGTTGGTTCTCAACCCACTGTCTTAAGCTTAAATAAAGGAGACTACAAAGGTATGAGAGCAGAGTTGGCTAAAGTGGACTGGGAAAATAGACTAAAATATGGGACAGTTGATGAGCAGTGTCAGAAATTTAAGGAGATATTTCATAACTCGAAACAAAAATATATCCCAATGAGAAGGAAAGCCTGTAAGAGAAGGGATAACCATCCGTGGCTAACTAAGGAAATCAGGGATGGTATCAAATTGAAAACAAGATCAGACAATGCGGCTAAGACTAATGGGAGACCAGAGGATTGGGAAACTTTTAAAAGTCAGCAAAGAACGACTAAAAAAATGATAAAGAGAGGGAAGATAGATGATGAAAATAAACTAGCACAAAATATAAAAAGAGATAGTAAGAGTTTCTACAGGTACATAAAAAGGAAAAGAGTGGCTAAAGTAAATGTTGATCCCCTAGAGGATGAGACTGGGGAATTAATAATGGAGAACAGGGAAATGGCAGAGACATTGAACAAATTATTTGTATCAGTCTTCATGGTAGAAGATGCTAAAAACATCCCAATATTGGATAATCAAGGGGCTATAGGTAGGGAGGAACTTAATACAATCACTATCACTAATGAAGTAGTACTTGGTAAAATAATGGACTAAGACAGACAAGTCCCCTGGACCTGATGGCTTACATTGTAGGGTCTGTAAGATGTAGTGGATGCATTGGTTGTAATCTACCAAAATTCCCTAGATTCTGCTGCAGTCCCAGTGGATTGGAAAATCGCAAATAAAAAAGGAGGCAGACAAAAAGCAGGACACTATAGTTCAGTTAGCCTAACAGCTGTCGTTGGGAAAATGCTGGAGTCTATTTTTAAGGAAGCAGCAGCGGAACATTTGGAAAAGCATACTTCAATCAAACAGAGTCAGCATGGTTTTATGAAAGGGAAATCATGTTTGACAAATTTGCTGGAGTTTGCCACAGGGATTGGTGCTGGGTCCTCAACTATTTACAATCTACATTAATGACTTCGATGAAGGGACTGAGTGTAATGTAGCCAAGTTTGCTGATGATACAAAGATGGGTGGGAAAGCAAATTGTGAGGACAACACAAAAAATCTGCAAATGGATATAGACAGGCTAAGTGATTGGGGAAAAATTTGGCAGATGGAGTATAATGTGTGAAAATTGAGGTTATCCACTTTGGCAGAAAAAATAGAAAAGCAAATTATAATTTAAATGGAGAAAAATTGCAAAGTGCTGCAGTACAGAGGGACCTGGGGGTCCTTGTGCATGAAACATGAAAGGTTAGTATGCAGATACAGCAAGTAATTAGGAAGGCAAATGAAATGTGGCGTTTATTGCAAGGGGGATAGAGCATAAAAGCAGAGAAGTCCTGCTACAACTGTACAGGGTATTGGTAAGGCCACACCTTGAGTACTGCGTACAGTTTTGGTCTCCGTATTTAAGGAAGGATATACTTGCGTTGGGAGCTGTTCAGAGAAGGTTCACTAGGTTGATTCCGGAGATGAGGGGGTTGACTTATGAAGATAGGCTGAGTAGGTTGGGCCTATACACGTGGGAGTTCAGAAGAATGAGAGGTGATCTTATTGAAATATATAAGATAATGAGGGGGCTCGATAAGGTGGACGCAGAGAGGATATTTCCACTCATAGGGGAAACTAAAACTATGGGACATAGTCTCAGAATAAGGGGTCATCCATTTAAAACTGAGATGGGGAGGAATTTCTTCTCTCAGAGGGGTGTAACTCTATAGAATTCTCTGCCCCAGAGAGCTGTGGAGGCTGTGTCATTGAAAATATTCAATACGGAGAGAAACAGACTTTTGAGCAATAAGGGAGTCATCATCATCATAGGCAGTCCCTCGGAATCGAGGAAGACTTGCTTCCACTCCTGAAGTGAGTTCTTTGGTGGCTGAACAGTCCAATACGATAGCCATAGACTCTGTCACAGGTGGGACAGATAGTCGTTGAGGGAAGGGGTGGGTGGGACTGGTTCGCCGCACACTCTTTCTTCCGCTGTCTGCGCTTGATTTCTGCATGCTCTTGGCGTTGAGACTCGAGGTGCTCAGCACCCTCTCGGAGGCACTTCCTCCACTTAGGGCGGTCTTGGGTCAGGGACTCCCAGGTGTCAGTGGTGATTTCGCACTTTATCAGGGAGGCTTTGAGGGTGTCCTTGTAGCGTTTCTGCTGCCCACCTTTGGCTCGTTTGCCATGAAGGAGCTCCGAGTAGAGCACTTGCTTTGGGAGTCTCGTGTCTGACATGCAGTCAATGTGGCCTGCCCAGTGAAGCTGATCGAGTGTGGTCAGTGCTTCAATGCTGGGGATGTTAGCCTGAGTGAGGATGCTGATGTTGGTGCGCCTGTCCTCCCAGGCGATTTGTAGAATCTTGCGGAGACATCTTTGGTGATATTTCTCCAGCAACTTGAGGTGTCTACTGTACATGGTCCATGTCTCTGAGCCATGCAGGAGGGCAGGTATTACTACAGCCCTGTAGACCATGAGCTTGGTGGCAGTTTGGAGGGCCTGGTCTTCAAGCACTCTTTTCGTCAGGCGACCGAAGGCTGCACTGGCGCACTGGAGGCGGTGTTGAATCTCGTCGTAGATGCCTGCTCTTGTGAAGGCTCCCGAGATTTGGGAAGTGGTCCACAGTGTCCAGGGCCGTGCCGTGGATCTTGATGACTGGGAGGCAGTGCTGTGTGGTGAGGACAGGCTGGTGGAGGACCTTTGTCTTACGGATGTTTAGCGTAAGGCCTATGCTTTCGTACGGCTCAGTAAATACGTCAACTGTGTCCTGGAGTCCTCTAGCAAAGGGTTATGGGGAGCGGGCAGGGAAGTGAAGCTTAGTCCATGATCTGATCAGCTATGATCTTATTGAATGATGGAGCAGGCTCGAGGGGCCAAATGGCCCACTCCTGCTCCTATTTCTCATGTTCTTATGTTCTAAGGCAAAGTGGCAAGTTGGATCCAAAATCGGCTCAAAGGCAGGAAGCAAAGGGTAGTTGTCGATGAGTGTTTTTGTGACTGGAAGGCTGTTTCCAGTGGGATTCCATTGGGCTTATTGCTAGGTCCCTAGCTTTTTGTGGTACAGGTACAACCTCCAAAATCCGGAAACCTTGGGACCGAGGCCATTCCGGCTTTCAGGTTTTTCCAGATTTCGGAACAGAAATCAGATGTCCCGAATCCGGAAGCCCCCTGGGCTGAGTTTTGGGTATTTCCAGATTTCGGAGACGAAATCTGAAGTCCCGAATCCGGAAACCCCTGGGTCGAGTATGAGGCTATAAGAAGGTTGGAGTGGGGAGGATGGGAAGGAGAAAGATTGATTTTGCTTAAACAATGGATACTTACGATCAATACTATGGCTGGAAATTCACCAACTTTGCGTCCGTTTTTTCAGCAATATTTTGCCGTTTTTGGTGAAAAACAGTGTTCCGCAAGACTGGAAATTACGCTTTCGCCTAGTTTTGACTTTTGGCGCATCCGTATTCTGGGTGAAAAACACCGCTGAGAAAAACCTGTTACAGCTCCAATAACAGCGGTAGGTATGAAGACCTGCAAAAAAGGTAAGTTAAAGTTTTTATTTTTTAATTCTTTTTCAGTGAGACAGTAGTAAAGTGTCTTGTGATTTTTTATTTTATGCATTTTTTTGTGTGTTTTGCCCCTCCCAAGGTCTCTCTCACAGCCGTAATTGGCCTTGGACTAAAGTTGGTGAGGACCGCAGTTTCCGCTGCAAATCTTGTGCAACCCCAATTGCTGGGCGCATTTTCTAGCAGAACTTTGGCCTTTAAAAAATAGCGGATTAGCTGTATTTTTGGCGAAAAATGACAAAAAATACAGCTATCACCAAAAAACAAATTTCCAGTCCTTTGAATGCAATAAGTGCTTGTATGCAAACTTCACTGATGGGCACTTCTACCCTCAGATTATCTAGTCAAGTTCCTTTTTTTGTGTAGGGACTGACAAGTTGAAACAGCTCTAGATTAGGTTAAAAATAGGTGGACTGCCATCTCACTTCTCATGACAGTATCGCGTGTTTCTGGCCAATAACCAGCTCCTCAACACCTCTGGAACCATGCCTCAGGAAAGATCAGCACTTATGGACGTCTTGAGATTGTGAAAGCTACAATATAAATGCAAGTTGTTCTTTTTTTTCAGAAGGATGGGAAAAGATTTAAGGTGGTGGGGGGAAATGGAGACAGTAATTGTACAGTATTGTGTAAGATTTCTGGTTGAGTTGAAGTGAGTTTAATTTGATTCAGAGGAATTTGGCTATATCGGTGTGGACTGATTATACAGAGCGGCGCCGTTAAAAAATGTCCGGAGATTTCCGGATTTCGGATGACTCCCCCACCGATCAGCGCGATGTCCGGATTTCAGAACATTCCAGTTTTTGGAACTCCGGATTTGGGAGGTTGCATTTGATTTAAACTTGAATGTGGGGAGTATGATTAAGTTTGAAGATGATACAAAAATTGGCTGTGTGGTTGATAATGAAGAAAGCTATAGACTGCAGGAAGATATCAAGACTGATCAGTTGGGCAGAACAGTGGCAAATGGAATTCAATCTGGAGAAGTGTGAGGTAATGCATTTGGGGAGGGCTAACAAGGCAAGGGAATACACATTAAATGGTAGGACACTGAGAAGTGTAGAGGAACAGGGACCTTGGCGTGCATATCTACAGATCCCTGAAGGTAGCAGGACAGGTAGATAAGGTGGTTAAGGAGGCAAATGGGATACTTGCCTTTATTAGCCGAGGCATAGAATGTAAGAGCAAGATTATGCTTGAATTGTATAAAACGTTAGGCCACAGCTGGAGTACTGCGTGCAGTTCTGATCACCATGTTACAGGAAAGATGTGATTCCTCTAGAGAGGGTACAGAAGGGATTTATGAGGATGTTGTCTGGATTGGAGAATTTTAGCTATGAGGAAAGATTGGATAGGCTGCGGTTGATTTCTTTGGAACAGAGAAGGCTGAGGGGAGACCTAATTGAGGTGTATAAAATTATGACGGGCCTAGATAGAGTGGATAGGAAGGAATTATTTCCCTTAGCAGAGGGGCCAACAACCAGTGGGCATAGATTTAAAGTAAAGGGGGTTTAGAGGCGATTTGAGGGGGAAGTTTTTGAGGGTGCTGGGGGTCTAGAACTCACTGCCTGAAAGGGTGGTAGAGGCAGAAACCCTCACTACATTTAATAAGTACTTGGATATGCACTTGAAGTGCCGTGACCTACAAGGTTACAGACCAAGTGCTGGAAAATCATCATCATAGGCAGTCCCTCGGAGTCGAGGAAGACTTGCTTCCACTCTAAAAATGAATTCTTAGGTGACTGAACAGTCCAATACGAGAACCACAGTCGCTGTCACAAATGGGACAGTCGTTGAGGGAAAGGGTGGGTGGGACAGGTTTGCTGCACGCTCTTTCCGGTGCCTGCGCTTGGTTTCTGCATGCTCTCAGCGATGAGACTCGAGGTGCTCAGAGCCCTCCAGGATGCACTTCCTCCACTTGGGGCGATCTTTGGCCAAGGACTCCCAGGTGTCAGTTGGGATGTTGCATTTCATCAAGGGGGCTTTGAGCGTGTCCTTGAAACGTTTCCTCTGCCCACCTTTGGCTTGTTTGCCGTGAAGGAATTCCGATGTCTCTGCAAGATCCTGCAAATCCCCTGGGAGGACAGATGCACCAACATTCGTGTCCTCGACCAGGTCAATATCCCCAGCATTGAAGCACTGACCACATTGTTCGTATGTCTGATGAGAGACTCCCAAAGCTGGAAAATAGGATTAGGCTGGGTAGCTTTTTGTCGGCCAGCACGGGCACGTTGTGCCGAATGGGCTCCTTCCGTGTTGTAAATTTCAATGATTCTGTTTCCTTTAAAAAGCCATGGTCGATCTGGACTTACATATGCTCCTGTATCTTCCATACATCTCTCATATTCCTGGATAGACAAGTAAAAGCTCAACATCGGATAGGTGACCCCCTCATCTCACTTCCAGTGACCAAGCTCTCTCTTCCACAACCATTCTAGGCATTTTTACTGTTGTCCAGGTACAGGTCTTGGGGGAAGAGACACCAGAGCAACCCTAAGTGCATCAATCTCCCGCAATTCAACTCTCTGCTGGTTTAGGGCCATGATGTAGGCTGACTCTAACTCCGAATACACCATTGCACACTGTACTAAAGTCAAGATTTTCAGACTATTGTACTCTTTAACCCCTGTATTCTGTCCTTCCTCCTGCAGTCTTTATTTTAAAACATAGGACATCAAGGTGTGATTAGCCTGCCATTGCTGAAAAGAGAAAAAGGGGAAGCTGACTAGTTTCTCAATTTAAAAATTCCTTATTGCTTACAAAGTAGCCTCAAAATCGTCAACTCTGAGAATAATTATAAACCAAACTAGATGGGCTGATTTAAAAAAATGTTCTTGGAATGCAATTAACACTAGCAAGGCAGTATTTATTTATCCATAGCTGACCTGACAGCATTAAGAGTCAATCACATAGAATGAGACTGGAGTCATGTTTCGGCAAGACTGGGTAGGAGTGGCAGGTTCCCTTCCCTGAAGGACATTTTAATAAACCAGTTGGGTTTTTACAACAATCTGACAGCTTTCATGGTTATTTTTCTGGTGCCAGGTCACAGATTATCAAATGTGTTTATTTTACATTTCAACCCATGATGGGATTTGAACACTCAAACTCTAGTCAAGGCTACTCTATATATACCATAATCACTAAATGATCAAGTTTAGGCAATCGATGCTCTGTCAAGAATAATCTAGTGACATGGAGGTTGTAAATTTTTCTTATGGCGTAGCACTAGCTGGATTATATCTATAATAGGTGCTGGAATTAAAAATTACGCGACATAATGGAACTTTACACCAAAGTGATGCAATAAATTAGGCTAACAAAACAAAAAATAAAATGCTTGTTCAAATACAATTTAGGATAGGAAAATTTGTTCAACTATGTATTTAAATACCCAGAATTGAGAGTGCCCTTTTAGGAAACTAAGCCAAATCCTTCCTTTCATGCAAACTTGGCATAATTTCTAATAAAATGATCAGCTCTTGAAACCAAACAATGTACATAAACAGGTTCTTTAGCAAAAAATAAAATACTCCAATTACTGTAACTGCTGTAAGCCTGCTAACTGATCTGAATGATGCCAATTGCATAATTCAGGGTTTTAATATTAGATGACAAAAAAGACTAAGCTAACAGACAAATTTAATCCGTATCTATTTCAAAGGCTATTCAGGATGTCTTCTCTGTAGTATCTATAAAAAGAAAATCATTTTTGCCAACTTTATTGCAACAATTATTCAGAGATGTGCAGAAGAACGTGCAGCCCATTCATGTGGATTCTAGGTTCACAAGAATTTTTTGGTTCTTAAAAGCAACAAAGTGCTTTGTTGTGTAATTATTTGATCATAGTAAGCTTTCAACAAATCTCAAGGTATTGTCGGTAAATCTGTTAATGCTCAGCTTCCAGTATGGCATGGTATGGTCAATTCAGTAGGTTAGAAATACAAGATACTTATCCATTCCTTTTCAATAAAGCAGACTTTTCTGCTTTCAATATCTCTTGTTGAAGGATTCACAAGATTGATACAGATGAGGGAGCCCATCTTTGCTCATTCATCCTGAACAAAGAAAAACTTACATTTCCCTATCGTATCATCTGCTTCTTGAATGAATCTAAGATTTTCATCTCCACTACACTGGGCAGAAGACAATTCCAAGTGTTGATTTCTTGGTGTGTGCACTTTCTGAAACCCGTCTTAAACATTTCTTTCACATATTAACATATGTCCCTTGTTGCAGTATCCCAGCATTCCTCGAGGTGTTGGCTCCGATTAATCCTATCTGTGTCACTTAGTATCTAATATATTTCAAAAAACATCTTCTCACTGGTCTACTTTCAGGGATAAGAGCCCCAACTACTTGTAATTCAATCCTGGAATCAAGCTTGTGGCTCTTTGCGATGTCTCCGGGGCTTGAATGTTTCTCTTATGCCATAGTGACTAACGCTGGACAAAGTACTCAAGGTGCAGGTTTACCAAGGAACTGCAATTTTGGCATGACATGTTCAAACTTATACTCAACTGATCTAGCAATATCATTAAACGTGGTTTGCTTTATTGCTCCACCACAGTGACTTTGATATTTTACATGCTAAATTTATCACCCAGCTACACTTGGCGACAATTCACTTTAACTATCCATAAGCATAATCATATACACTTTTCCTCTTAGTGCAGTATTTGTCGGTTAAATTTCATCTACCACTGATTTACCCATTCACAGATTTTACCTAACCCCCTTTAGTAGGTTCCTGGCTGCTCCTCTACCTCTAGTTTAGTAACGATCTGAGAATTTGACCAGGTTTCTGGTAGACTAGAAACAGTAGAGGCCCCAACAGCAATCCCTGAGGCACTCCACTCTATTCTTCCCCACCATGACATAATTGTTTTCATTCCTTCACCACACCAGGTTTTATTTCACAATCCCATCCTTTGCAATTGCAGCCTTTTATCAAAAAGCTTTTTTGAATTCTAAGTACACCATGCCATAAAGGTGTTGGGAAACCACTACCTCTAAAAAGTCAGACGTTAGTCTAGCATGATCACCCTCCCATAAGTTTTCCTGGCTGCTGTTTACTAGATTATGC